>NW_022261980.1:2055808-2390808 GCF_002021735.2 Oncorhynchus kisutch
TAATGTCCAGTCAAACTGCAGCTCCTAGCTGAAACAGATCAGTACAGGGTAACGTCCAGTCAAACTGCAGCTCCTAGCTGAAACAGATCAGTACAAGGTAACGTCCAGTCAAACTGCAGCTCCTAGCAGAAACAGATCAGTACAGGGTAACGTCCAGTCAAACTGCAGCTCCTAGCTGAAACAGATCAGTACAAGGTAACGTCCAGTCAAACTGCAGCTCCTAGCTGAAACAGATCAGTACAAGGTAACGTCCAGTCAAACTGCAGCTCCTAGCTGAAACAGATCAGTACAGGGTAACGTCCAGTCAAACTGCAGCTCCTAGCTGAAACAGATCAGTGCAAGGTAACGTCCAGTCAAACTGCAGCTCCTAGCTGAAACAGATCAGAACAAGGTAACGTCCAGTCAAACTGCAGCTCCTAGCTAAAACAGATCAGTACAAGGTAACGTCCAGTCAAACTGCAGCTCCTAGCTGAAACAGATCAGTACAGGGTAACATCCAGTCAAACTGTAGCTCTTAGCTGAAACAGATCAGTACAAGGTAACGTCCAGTCAAACTGCAGCTCCTAGCTGAAACAGATCAGTACAGGGTAACGTCCAGTCAAACTGCAGCTCCTAGCTGAAACAGATCAGTACAGGGTAACGTCCAGTCAAACTGCAGCTCCTAGCTGAAACAGATCAGTACAAGGTAACGTCCAGTCAAACTGCAGCTCCTAGCTGAAACAGATCAGTACAGGGTAACATCCAGTCAAACTGTAGCTCCTAGCTGAAACAGATCAGTACAGGGTAACGTCCAGTCAAACTTCAGCTCCTAGCTGAAACAGATCAGTACAGGGTAACGTCCAGTCAAACTGCAGCTTCTAGCTGAAACAGATCAGTACAAGGTAACGTCCAGTCAAACTGCAGCTCCTTGCTGAAACAGATCAGTACAGGGTAACGTCCAGTCAAACTGCAGCTCCTAGCTGAAACAGATCAGTACAAGGTAACGTCCAGTCAAACTGCAGCTCCTAGCTGAAACAGATCAGTACAGGGTAACGTCCAGTCAAACTGCAGCTCCTAGCTGAAACAGATCAGTACAAGGTAAGGTCCAGTCAAACTGCAGCTCCTAGCTGAAACAGATCAGTACAAGGTAACGTCCAGTCAAACTGCAGCTCCTAGCTGAAACAGATCAGAACAAGGTAACGTCCAGTCAAACTGCAGCTCCTAGCTGAAACAGATCAGTACAAGGTAACGTCCAGTCAAACTGCAGCTCCTAGCTGAAACAGATCAGTACAGGGTAACGTCCAGTCAAACTGCAGCTCCTAGCTGAAACAGATCAGTACAAGGTAAGGTCCAGTCAAACTGCAGCTCCTAGCTGAAACAGATCAGTACAAGGTAACGTCCAGTCAAACTGCAGCTCCTAGCTGAAACAGATCAGAACAAGGTAACGTCCAGTCAAACTGCAGCTCCTAGCTGAAACAGATCAGTACAAGGTAACGTCCAGTCAAACTGCAGCTCCTAGCTGAAACAGATCAGTACAGGGTAACGTCCAGTCAAACTGCAGCTCCTAGCTGAAACAGATCAGTACAGGGTAACGTCCAGTCAAACTGCAGCTCCTAGTTGAAACAGATCAGTACAGGGTAACGTCCAGTCAAACTGCAGCTCCTAGCTGAAACAGATCAGTACAGGGTAACGTCCAGTCAAACTGCAGCTCCTAGCTGAAACAGATCAGTACAGGGTAACGTCCAGTCAAACTGCAGCTTCTAGCTGAAACAGATCAGTACAAGGTAACGTCCAGTCAAACTGCAGCTCCTAGCTGAAACAGATCAGTACAGGGTAACGTCCAGTCAAACTGCAGCTCCTAGCTGAAACAGATCAGTACAGGGTAACGTCCAGTCAAACTGCAGCTCCTAGCTGAAACAGATCGGTACAAGGTAACGTCCAGTCAAACTGCAGCTCCTAGCTGAAACAGATCAGTACAAGGTAACGTCCAGTCAAACTGCAGCTCCTAGCTGAAACAGATCAGAACAAGGTAACGTCCAGTCAAACTGCAGCTCCTAGCTAAAACAGATCAGTACAAGGTAACGTCCAGTCAAACTGCAGCTCCTAGCTGAAACAGATCAGTACAGGGTAACATCCAGTCAAACTGTAGCTCTTAGCTGAAACAGATCAGTACAAGGTAACGTCCAGCCAAACTGCAGCTCCTAGCTGAAACAGATCAGTACAGGGTAACGTCCAGTCAAACTGCAGCTCCTAGCTGAAACAGATCAGTACAGGGTAACGTCCAGTCAAACTTCAGCTCCTAGCTGAAACAGATCAGTACAAGGTAACGTCCAGTCAAACTGCAGCTCCTAGCTGAAACAGATCAGTACAAGGTAACGTCCAGTCAAACTGCAGCTCCTAGCTGAAACAGATCAGAACAAGGTAACGTCCAGTCAAACTGCAGCTCCTAGCTAAAACAGATCAGTACAAGGTAACGTCCAGTCAAACTGCAGCTCCTAGCTGAAACAGATCAGTACAGGGTAACATCCAGTCAAACTGTAGCTCTTAGCTGAAACAGATCAGTACAAGGTAACGTCCAGTCAAACTGCAGCTCCTAGCTGAAACAGATCAGTACAGGGTAACGTCCAGTCAAACTGCAGCTCCTAGCTGAAACAGATCAGTACAGGGTAACGTCCAGTCAAACTTCAGCTCCTAGCTGAAACAGATCAGTACAGGGTAACGTCCAGTCAAACTGCAGCTTCTAGCTGAAACAGATCAGTACAAGGTAACGTCCAGTCAAACTGCAGCTCCTTGCTGAAACAGATCAGTACAGGGTAACGTCCAGTCAAACTGCAGCTCCTAGCTGAAACAGATCAGTACAAGGTAACGTCCAGTCAAACTGCAGCTCCTAGCTGAAACAGATCAGAACAAGGTAACGTCCAGTCAAACTGCAGCTCCTAGCTGAAACAGATCAGTACAGGGTAACATCCAGTCAAACTGTAGCTCCTAGCTGAAACAGATCAGTACAGGGTAACGTCCAGTCAAACTGCAGCTCCTAGCTGAAACAGATCAGAACAAGGTAACGTCCAGTCAAACTGCAGCTCCTAGCTAAAACAGATCAGTACAAGGTAACGTCCAGTCAAACTGCAGCTCCTAGCTGAAACAGATCAGTACAGGGTAACGTCCAGTCAAACTGCAGCTCCTAGCTGAAACAGATCAGTACAGGGTAATGTCCAGTCAAACTGCAGCTCCTAGCTGAAACAGATCAGTACAGGGTAACGTCCAGTCAAACTGCAGCTCCTAGCTGAAACAGATCAGTACAAGGTAACGTCCAGTCAAACTGCAGCTCCTAGCAGAAACAGATCAGTACCGGGTAACGTCCAGTCAAACTGCAGCTCCTAGCTGAAACAGATCAGTACAAGGTAACGTCCAGTCAACTGCAGCTCCTAGCTGAAACAGATCAGTACAAGGTAACGTCCAGTCAAACTGCAGATCCTAGCTGAAACAGATCAGTACAGGGTAACGTCCAGTCAAACTGCAGCTCCTAGCTGAAACAGATCAGTGCAAGGTAACGTCCAGTCAAACTGCAGCTCCTAGCTGAAACAGATCAGAACAAGGTAACGTCCAGTCAAACTGCAGCTCCTAGCTAAAACAGATCAGTACAAGGTAACGTCCAGTCAAACTGCAGCTCCTAGCTGAAACAGATCAGTACAGGGTAACATCCAGTCAAACTGTAGCTCTTAGCTGAAACAGATCAGTACAAGGTAACGTCCAGTCAAACTGCAGCTCCTAGCTGAAACAGATCAGTACAGGGTAACGTCCAGTCAAACTGCAGCTCCTAGCTGAAACAGATCAGTACAGGGTAACGTCCAGTCAAACTGCAGCTCCTAGCTGAAACAGATCAGTACAAGGTAACGTCCAGTCAAACTGCAGCTCCTAGCTGAAACAGATCAGTACAGGGTAACATCCAGTCAAACTGTAGCTCCTAGCTGAAACAGATCAGTACAGGGTAACGTCCAGTCAAACTTCAGCTCCTAGCTGAAACAGATCAGTACAGGGTAACGTCCAGTCAAACTGCAGCTTCCTAGCTGAAACAGATCAGTACAAGGTAACGTCCAGTCAAACTGCAGCTCCTAGCTGAAACAGATCAGTACAAGGTAACGTCCAGTCAAACTGCAGCTCCTAGCTGAAACAGATCAGTAACAAGGTAACGTCCAGTCAAACTGCAGCTCCTAGCTGAAACAGATCAGTACAAGGTAACGTCCAGTCAAACTGCAGCTCCTAGCTGAAACAGATCAGTACAGGGTAACGTCCAGTCAAACTGCAGCTCCTAGCTGAAACAGATCAGTACAAGGTAACGTCCAGTCAAACTGCAGCTCCTAGCTGAAACAGATCAGTACAAGGGTAACGTCCAGTCAAACTGCAGCTCCTAGCTGAAACAGATCAGTACAGGGTAACGTCCAGTCAAACTGCAGCTCCTAGCTGAAACAGATCAGTACAAGGGTAACGTCCAGTCAAACTGCAGCTCCTAGCTGAAACAGATCAGTACAGGGTAACATCCAGTCAAACTGTAGCTCCTAGCTGAAACAGATCAGTACAGGGTAACGTCCAGTCAAACTGCAGCTCCTAGCTGAAACAGATCAGTACAGGGTAACGTCCAGTCAAACTGCAGCTTCTAGCTGAAACAGATCAGTACAAGGTAACGTCCAGTCAAACTGCAGCTCCTTGC
Organism: Oncorhynchus kisutch; assembly: GCF_002021735.2. NCBI lineage: Eukaryota > Metazoa > Chordata > Actinopteri > Salmoniformes > Salmonidae > Oncorhynchus > Oncorhynchus kisutch. The sequence continues at coordinate 2,060,496 of NW_022261980.1, forward strand.
TGAAACAGATCAGTACAGGGGTAACGTCCAGTCAAACTGCAGCTCCTAGCTGAAACAGATCAGTACAAGGTAACGTCCAGTCAAACTGCAGCTCCTAGCTGAAACAGATCAGTACAAGGGTAACGTCCAGTCAAACTGCAGCTCCTAGCTGAAACAGATCAGTACAAGGTAAGGTCCAGTCAAACTGCAGCTCCTAGCTGAAACAGATCAGTACAAGGTAACGTCCAGTCAAACTGCAGCTCCTAGCTGAAACAGATCAGTACAAGGTAACGTCCAGTCAAACTGCAGCTCCTAGCTGAAACAGATCAGTACAAGGTAACGTCCAGTCAAACTGCAGCTCCTAGCTGAAACAGATCAGTACAGGGTAACGTCCAGTCAAACTGCAGCTCCTAGCTGAAACAGATCAGTACAAGGTAAGGTCCAGTCAAACTGCAGCTCCTAGCTGAAACAGATCAGTACAAGGTAACGTCCAGTCAAACTGCAGCTCCTAGCTGAAACAGATCAGAACAAGGTAACGTCCAGTCAAACTGCAGCTCCTAGCTGAAACAGATCAGTACAAGGTAACGTCCAGTCAAACTGCAGCTCCTAGCTGAAACAGATCAGTACAGGGTAACGTCCAGTCAAACTGCAGCTCCTAGCTGAAACAGATCAGTACAGGGTAACGTCCAGTCAAACTGCAGCTCCTAGTTGAAACAGATCAGTACAGGGTAACGTCCAGTCAAACTGCAGCTCCTAGCTGAAACAGATCAGTACAGGGTAACGTCCAGTCAAACTGCAGCTCCTAGCTGAAACAGATCAGTACAGGGTAACGTCCAGTCAAACTGCAGCTTCTAGCTGAAACAGATCAGTACAAGGTAACGTCCAGTCAAACTGCAGCTCCTAGCTGAAACAGATCAGTACAGGGTAACGTCCAGTCAAACTGCAGCTCCTAGCTGAAACAGATCAGTACAGGGTAACGTCCAGTCAAACTGCAGCTCCTAGCTGAAACAGATCGGTACAAGGTAACATCCAGTCAAACTGTAGCTCTTAGCTGAAACAGATCAGTACAAGGTAACGTCCAGTCAAACTGCAGCTCCTAGCTGAAACAGATCAGTACAGGGTAACGTCCAGTCAAACTGCAGCTCCTAGCTGAAACAGATCAGTACAGGGTAACGTCCAGTCAAACTGCAGCTCCTAGCTGAAACAGATCAGTACAAGGTAACGTCCAGTCAAACTGCAGCTCCTAGCTGAAACAGATCAGTACAGGGTAACATCCAGTCAAACTGTAGCTCCTAGCTGAAACAGATCAGTACAGGGTAACGTCCAGTCAAACTTCAGCTCCTAGCTGAAACAGATCAGTACAGGGTAACGTCCAGTCAAACTGCAGCTTCTAGCTGAAACAGATCAGTACAAGGTAACGTCCAGTCAAACTGCAGCTCCTTGCTGAAACAGATCAGTACAGGGTAACGTCCAGTCAAACTGCAGCTCCTAGCTGAAACAGATCAGTACAAGGTAACGTCCAGTCAAACTGCAGCTCCTAGCTGAAACAGATCAGTACAAGGTAACGTCCAGTCAAACTGCAGCTCCTAGCTGAAACAGATCAGTACAAGGTAAGGTCCAGTCAAACTGCAGCTCCTAGCTGAAACAGATCAGTACAAGGTAACGTCCAGTCAAACTGCAGCTCCTAGCTGAAACAGATCAGAACAAGGTAACGTCCAGTCAAACTGCAGCTCCTAGCTGAAACAGATCAGTACAAGGTAACGTCCAGTCAAACTGCAGCTCCTAGCTGAAACAGATCAGTACAGGGTAACGTCCAGTCAAACTGCAGCTCCTAGCTGAAACAGATCAGTACAAGGTAAGGTCCAGTCAAACTGCAGCTCCTAGCTGAAACAGATCAGTACAAGGTAACGTCCAGTCAAACTGCAGCTCCTAGCTGAAACAGATCAGAACAAGGTAACGTCCAGTCAAACTGCAGCTCCTAGCTGAAACAGATCAGTACAAGGTAACGTCCAGTCAAACTGCAGCTCCTAGCTGAAACAGATCAGTACAGGGTAACGTCCAGTCAAACTGCAGCTCCTAGCTGAAACAGATCAGTACAGGGTAACGTCCAGTCAAACTGCAGCTCCTAGTTGAAACAGATCAGTACAGGGTAACGTCCAGTCAAACTGCAGCTCCTAGCTGAAACAGATCAGTACAGGGTAACGTCCAGTCAAACTGCAGCTCCTAGCTGAAACAGATCAGTACAGGGTAACGTCCAGTCAAACTGCAGCTTCTAGCTGAAACAGATCAGTACAAGGTAACGTCCAGTCAAACTGCAGCTCCTAGCTGAAACAGATCAGTACAGGGTAACGTCCAGTCAAACTGCAGCTCCTAGCTGAAACAGATCAGTACAGGGTAACGTCCAGTCAAACTGCAGCTCCTAGCTGAAACAGATCGGTACAAGGTAACGTCCAGTCAAACTGCAGCTCCTAGCTGAAACAGATCAGAACAAGGTAACGTCCAGTCAAACTGCAGCTCCTAGCTAAAACAGATCAGTACAAGGTAACGTCCAGTCAAACTGCAGCTCCTAGCTGAAACAGATCAGTACAGGGTAACATCCAGTCAAACTGTAGCTCTTAGCTGAAACAGATCAGTACAAGGTAACGTCCAGCCAAACTGCAGCTCCTAGCTGAAACAGATCAGTACAGGGTAACGTCCAGTCAAACTGCAGCTCCTAGCTGAAACAGATCAGTACAGGGTAACGTCCAGTCAAACTTCAGCTCCTAGCTGAAACAGATCAGTACAAGGTAACGTCCAGTCAAACTGCAGCTCCTAGCTGAAACAGATCAGAACAAGGTAACGTCCAGTCAAACTGCAGCTCCTAGCTAAAACAGATCAGTACAAGGTAACGTCCAGTCAAACTGCAGCTCCTAGCTGAAACAGATCAGTACAGGGTAACATCCAGTCAAACTGTAGCTCTTAGCTGAAACAGATCAGTACAAGGTAACGTCCAGTCAAACTGCAGCTCCTAGCTGAAACAGATCAGTACAGGGTAACGTCCAGTCAAACTGCAGCTCCTAGCTGAAACAGATCAGTACAGGGTAACGTCCAGTCAAACTGCAGCTCCTAGCTGAAACAGATCAGTACAAGGTAACGTCCAGTCAAACTGCAGCTCCTAGCTGAAACAGATCAGTACAGGGTAACATCCAGTCAAACTGTAGCTCCTAGCTGAAACAGATCGGTACAGGGTAACGTCCAGTCAAACTTCAGCTCCTAGCTGAAACAGATCAGTACAGGGTAACGTCCAGTCAAACTGCAGCTTCTAGCTGAAACAGATCAGTACAAGGTAACGTCCAGTCAAACTGCAGCTCCTTGCTGAAACAGATCAGTACAGGGTAACGTCCAGTCAAACTGCAGCTCCTAGCTGAAACAGATCAGTACAAGGTAACGTCCAGTCAAACTGCAGCTCCTAGCTGAAACAGATCAGAACAAGGTAACGTCCAGTCAAACTGCAGCTCCTAGCTGAAACAGATCAGTACAGGGTAACATCCAGTCAAACTGTAGCTCCTAGCTGAAACAGATCAGTACAGGGTAACGTCCAGTCAAACTTCAGCTCCTAGCTGAAACAGATCAGTACAGGGTAACGTCCAGTCAAACTGCAGCTCCTAGCTGAAACAGATCAGTACAGGGTAACGTCCAGTCAAACTGCAGCTCCTAGCTGAAACAGATCAGTACAAGGTAAGGTCCAGTCAAACTGCAGCTCCTAGCTGAAACAGATCAGTACAAGGTAACGTCCAGTCAAACTGCAGCTCCTAGCTGAAACAGATCAGTACAAGGTAACGTCCAGTCAAACTGCAGCTCCTAGCTGAAACAGATCAGTACAGGGTAACGTCCAGTCAAACTGCAGCTCCTAGCTGAAACAGATCAGTACAGGGTAACGTCCAGTCAAACTGCAGCTCCTAGCTGAAACAGATCAGTACAAGGTAACGTCCAGTCAAACTGCAGCTCCTAGCTGAAACAGATCAGTACAGGGTAACATCCAGTCAAACTGTAGCTCCTAGCTGAAACAGATCAGTACAGGGTAACGTCCAGTCAAACTTCAGCTCCTAGCTGAAACAGATCAGTACAGGGTAACGTCCAGTCAAACTGCAGCTTCTAGCTGAAACAGATCAGTACAAGGTAACGTCCAGTCAAACTGCAGCTCCTTGCTGAAACAGATCAGTACAGGGTAACGTCCAGTCAAACTGCAGCTCCTAGCTGAAACAGATCAGTACAAGGTAACGTCCAGTCAAACTGCAGCTCCTAGCTGAAACAGATCAGTACAGGGTAACGTCCAGTCAAACTGCAGCTCCTAGCTGAAACAGATCAGTACAAGGTAAGGTCCAGTCAAACTGCAGCTCCTAGCTGAAACAGATCAGTACAAGGTAACGTCCAGTCAAACTGCAGCTCCTAGCTGAAACAGATCAGAACAAGGTAACGTCCAGTCAAACTGCAGCTCCTAGCTGAAACAGATCAGTACAAGGTAACGTCCAGTCAAACTGCAGCTCCTAGCTGAAACAGATCAGTACAGGGTAACGTCCAGTCAAACTGCAGCTCCTAGCTGAAACAGATCAGTACAAGGTAAGGTCCAGTCAAACTGCAGCTCCTAGCTGAAACAGATCAGTACAAGGTAACGTCCAGTCAAACTGCAGCTCCTAGCTGAAACAGATCAGAACAAGGTAACGTCCAGTCAAACTGCAGCTCCTAGCTGAAACAGATCAGTACAAGGTAACGTCCAGTCAAACTGCAGCTCCTAGCTGAAACAGATCAGTACAGGGTAACGTCCAGTCAAACTGCAGCTCCTAGCTGAAACAGATCAGTACAGGGTAACGTCCAGTCAAACTGCAGCTCCTAGTTGAAACAGGTCAGTACAGGGTAACGTCCAGTCAAACTGCAGCTCCTAGCTGAAACAGATCAGTACAGGGTAACGTCCAGTCAAACTGCAGCTCCTAGCTGAAACAGATCAGTACAGGGTAACGTCCAGTCAAACTGCAGCTTCTAGCTGAAACAGATCAGTACAAGGTAACGTCCAGTCAAACTGCAGCTCCTAGCTGAAACAGATCAGTACAGGGTAACGTCCAGTCAAACTGCAGCTCCTAGCTGAAACAGGGTAACGTCCAGTCAAACTGCAGCTCCTAGCTGAAACAGATCGGTACAAGGTAACGTCCAGTCAAACTGCAGCTCCTAGCTGAAACAGATCAGAACAAGGTAACGTCCAGTCAAACTGCAGCTCCTAGCTAAAACAGATCAGTACAAGGTAACGTCCAGTCAAACTGCAGCTCCTAGCTGAAACAGATCAGTACAGGGTAACATCCAGTCAAACTGTAGCTCTTAGCTGAAACAGATCAGTACAAGGTAACGTCCAGCCAAACTGCAGCTCCTAGCTGAAACAGATCAGTACAGGGTAACGTCCAGTCAAACTGCAGCTCCTAGCTGAAACAGATCAGTACAGGGTAACGTCCAGTCAAACTTCAGCTCCTAGCTGAAACAGATCAGTACAAGGTAACGTCCAGTCAAACTGCAGCTCCTAGCTGAAACAGATCAGAACAAGGTAACGTCCAGTCAAACTGCAGCTCCTAGCTAAAACAGATCAGTACAAGGTAACGTCCAGTCAAACTGCAGCTCCTAGCTGAAACAGATCAGTACAGGGTAACATCCAGTCAAACTGTAGCTCTTAGCTGAAACAGATCAGTACAAGGTAACGTCCAGTCAAACTGCAGCTCCTAGCTGAAACAGATCAGTACAGGGTAACGTCCAGTCAAACTGCAGCTCCTAGCTGAAACAGATCAGTACAGGGTAACGTCCAGTCAAACTGCAGCTCCTAGCTGAAACAGATCAGTACAAGGTAACGTCCAGTCAAACTGCAGCTCCTAGCTGAAACAGATCAGTACAGGGTAACATCCAGTCAAACTGTAGCTCCTAGCTGAAACAGATCAGTACAGGGTAACGTCCAGTCAAACTTCAGCTCCTAGCTGAAACAGATCAGTACAGGGTAACGTCCAGTCAAACTGCAGCTTCTAGCTGAAACAGATCAGTACAAGGTAACGTCCAGTCAAACTGCAGCTCCTTGCTGAAACAGATCAGTACAGGGTAACGTCCAGTCAAACTGCAGCTCCTAGCTGAAACAGATCAGTACAAGGTAACGTCCAGTCAAACTGCAGCTCCTAGCTGAAACAGATCAGAACAAGGTAACGTCCAGTCAAACTGCAGCTCCTAGCTGAAACAGATCAGTACAGGGTAACATCCAGTCAAACTGTAGCTCCTAGCTGAAACAGATCAGTACAGGGTAACGTCCAGTCAAACTTCAGCTCCTAGCTGAAACAGATCAGTACAGGGTAACGTCCAGTCAAACTGCAGCTCCTAGCTGAAACAGATCAGTACAGGGTAACGTCCAGTCAAACTGCAGCTCCTAGCTGAAACAGATCAGTACAAGGTAAGGTCCAGTCAAACTGCAGCTCCTAGCTGAAACAGATCAGTACAAGGTAACGTCCAGTCAAACTGCAGCTCCTAGCTGAAACAGATCAGTACAAGGTAACGTCCAGTCAAACTGCAGCTCCTAGCTGAAACAGATCAGAACAAGGTAACGTCCAGTCAAACTGCAGCTCCTAGCTAAAACAGATCAGTACAGGGTAACGTCCAGTCAAACTGCAGCTCCTAGCTGAAACAGATCAGTACAGGGTACCGTCCAGTCAAACTTCAGCTCCTAGCTGAAACAGATCAGTACAAGGTAACGTCCAGTCAAACTGCAGCTCCTAGCTGAAACAGATCAGTACAAGGTAACGTCCAGTCAAACTGCAGCTCCTAGCTGAAACAGATCAGAACAAGGTAACGTCCAGTCAAACTGCAGCTCCTAGCTAAAACAGATCAGTACAAGGTAACGTCCAGTCAAACTGCAGCTCCTAGCTGAAACAGATCAGTACAGGGTAACATCCAGTCAAACTGTAGCTCTTAGCTGAAACAGATCAGTACAAGGTAACGTCCAGTCAAACTGCAGCTCCTAGCTGAAACAGATCAGTACAGGGTAACGTCCAGTCAAACTGCAGCTCCTAGCTGAAACAGATCAGTACAGGGTAACGTCCAGTCAAACTGCAGCTCCTAGCTGAAACAGATCAGTACAAGGTAACGTCCAGTCAAACTGCAGCTCCTAGCTGAAACAGATCAGTACAGGGTAACATCCAGTCAAACTGTAGCTCCTAGCTGAAACAGATCAGTACAGGGTAACGTCCAGTCAAACTGCAGCTCCTAGCTGAAACAGATCAGTACAGGGTAACGTCCAGTCAAACTGCAGCTCCTAGCTGAAACAGATCAGTACAAGGTAAGGTCCAGTCAAACTGCAGCTCCTAGCTGAAACAGATCAGTACAAGGTAACGTCCAGTCAAACTGCAGCTCCTAGCTGAAACAGATCAGAACAAGGTAACGTCCAGTCAAACTGCAGCTCCTAGCTGAAACAGATCAGTACAGGGTAACGTCCAGTCAAACTGCAGCTCCTAGCTGAAACAGATCAGTACAGGGTAACATCCAGTCAAACTGCAGCTCCTAGCTGAAACAGATCAGTACAAGGTAACGTCCAGTCAAACTGCAGCTCCTAGCTGAAACAGATCAGTACAGGGTAACGTCCAGTCAAACTGCAGCTCCTAGCTGAAACAGATCAGTACAAGGTAAGGTCCAGTCAAACTGCAGCTCCTAGCTGAAACAGATCAGTACAAGGTAACGTCCAGTCAAACTGCAGCTCCTAGCTGAAACAGATCAGAACAAGGTAACGTCCAGTCAAACTGCAGCTCCTAGCTGAAACAGATCAGTACAGGGTAACGTCCAGTCAAACTGCAGCTCCTAGCTGAAACAGATCAGTACAGGGTAACGTCCAGTCAAACTGCAGCTCCTAGCTGAAACAGATCAGTACAGGGTAACATCCAGTCAAACTGTAGCTCCTAGCTGAAACAGATCAGTACAGGGTAACGTCCAGTCAAACTTCAGCTCCTAGCTGAAACAGATCAGTACAGGGTAACGTCCAGTCAAACTGCAGCTTCTAGCTGAAACAGATCAGTACAAGGTAACGTCCAGTCAAACTGCAGCTCCTTGCTGAAACAGATCAGTACAGGGTAACGTCCAGTCAAACTGCAGCTCCTAGCTGAAACAGATCAGTACAAGGTAACGTCCAGTCAAACTGCAGCTCCTAGCTGAAACAGATCAGAACAAGGTAACGTCCAGTCAAACTGCAGCTCCTAGCTGAAACAGATCAGTACAGGGTAACATCCAGTCAAACTGTAGCTCCTAGCTGAAACAGATCAGTACAGGGTAACGTCCAGTCAAACTTCAGCTCCTAGCTGAAACAGATCAGTACAGGGTTACGTCCAGTCAAACTGCAGCTCCTAGCTGAAACAGATCAGTACAGGGTAACGTCCAGTCAAACTGCAGCTCCTAGCTGAAATAGATCAGTACAAGGTAAGGTCCAGTCAAACTGCAGCTCCTAGCTGAAACAGATCAGTACAAGGTAACGTCCAGTCAAACTGCAGCTCCTAGCTGAAACAGATCAGTACAAGGTAACGTCCAGTCAAACTGCAGCTCCTAGCTGAAACAGATCAGAACAAGGTAACGTCCAGTCAAACTGCAGCTCCTAGCTAAAACAGATCAGTACAGGGTAACGTCCAGTCAAACTGCAGCTCCTAGCTGAAACAGATCAGTACAGGGTAACGTCCAGTCAAACTTCAGCTCCTAGCTGAAACAGATCAGTACAAGGTAACGTCCAGTCAAACTGCAGCTCCTAGCTGAAACAGATCAGTACAAGGTAACGTCCAGTCAAACTGCAGCTCCTAGCTGAAACAGATCAGAACAAGGTAACGTCCAGTCAAACTGCAGCTCCTAGCTAAAACAGATCAGTACAAGGTAACGTCCAGTCAAACTGCAGCTCCTAGCTGAAACAGATCAGTACAGGGTAACATCCAGTCAAACTGTAGCTCTTAGCTGAAACAGATCAGTACAAGGTAACGTCCAGTCAAACTGCAGCTCCTAGCTGAAACAGATCAGTACAGGGTAACGTCCAGTCAAACTGCAGCTCCTAGCTGAAACAGATCAGTACAGGGTAACATCCAGTCAAACTGTAGCTCCTAGCTGAAACAGATCAGTACAGGGTAACGTCCAGTCAAACTTCAGCTCCTAGCTGAAACAGATCAGTACAGGGTAACGTCCAGTCAAACTGCAGCTTCTAGCTGAAACAGATCAGTACAAGGTAACGTCCAGTCAAACTGCAGCTCCTTGCTGAAACAGATCAGTACAGGGTAACGTCCAGTCAAACTGCAGCTCCTAGCTGAAACAGATCAGTACAAGGTAACGTCCAGTCAAACTGCAGCTCCTAGCTGAAACAGATCAGTACAGGGTAACGTCCAGTCAAACTGCAGCTCCTAGCTGAAACAGATCAGTACAAGGTAAGGTCCAGTCAAACTGCAGCTCCTAGCTGAAACAGATCAGTACAAGGTAACGTCCAGTCAAACTGCAGCTCCTAGCTGAAACAGATCAGAACAAGGTAACGTCCAGTCAAACTGCAGCTCCTAGCTGAAACAGATCAGTACAGGGTAACGTCCAGTCAAACTGCAGCTCCTAGCTGAAACAGATCAGTACAGGGTAACGTCCAGTCAAACTGCAGCTCCTAGCTGAAACAGATCAGTACAGGGTAACGTCCAGTCAAACTGCAGCTCCTAGCTGAAACAGATCAGTACAAGGTAACGTCCAGTCAAACTGCAGCTCCTAGCTGAAACAGATCAGAACAAGGTAACGTCCAGTCAAACTGCAGCTCCTAGCTGAAACAGATCATTACAAGGTAACGTCCAGTCAAACTGCAGCTCCTAGCTGAAACAGATCAGTATAGGGTAACATCCAGTCAAACTGTAGCTCCTAGCTGAAACAGATCAGTACAGGGTAACGTCCAGTCAAACTGCAGCTTCTAGCTGAAACAGATCAGTACAAGGTAACGTCCAGTCAAACTGCAGCTCCTAGCTGAAACAGATCAGTACAGGGTAACGTCCAGTCAAACTGTAGCTCCTAGCTGAAACAGATCAGTACAGGGTAACGTCCAGTCAAACTGCAGCTCCTAGCTGAAACAGATCGGTACAGGGTAACGTCCAGTCAAACTGCAGCTTCTAGCTGAAACAGATCAGTACAGGGTAACGTCCAGTCAAACTGCAGCTCCTAGCTGAAACAGATCAGTACAAGGTAACGTCCAGTCAAACTGCAGCTCCTAGCTGAAACAGATCAGTACAAGGTAACGTCCAGTCAAACTGCAGCTCCTAGCTGAAACAGATCAGAACAAGGTAACGTCCAGTCAAACTGCAGCTCCTAGCTGAAACAGATCAGTACAAGGTAACGTCCAGTCAAACTGCAGCTCCTAGCTGAAACAGATCAGAACAAGGTAACGTCCAGTCAAACTGCAGCTCCTAGCTGAAACAGATCATTACAAGGTAACGTACAGTCAAACTGCAGCTCCTAGCTGAAACAGATCAGTATAGGGTAACGTCCAGTCAAACTGCAGCTCCTAGCTGAAACAGATCAGTACAAGGTAACGTCCAGTCAAACTGCAGCTCCTAGCTGAAACAGATCAGTATAGGGTAACATCCAGTCAAACTGTAGCTCCTAGCTGAAACAGATCAGTACAAGGTAACGTCCAGTCAAACTGCAGCTCCTAGCTGAAACAGATCAGTACAAGGTAACTTCCAGTCAAACTTGCGCTTCTATGGTTGGAGGATGTGGCCTGTCCTTCTCCAGCACAAGGACCCTAGCATCCACCCTCACATCCTCTGCTTCAACTGACAACTGATCAAACTCCATATCACCTCTCATCCCCCACACACACACACACCTCTCCCTCCCCTCTCACCAGTTCTTGTTCCAGGTGTGGGCAAATGCTGTGATGAGACTGAGCTGGATGAGGATGAAGGCAAATCCTCCCACCACGCCTACGTAGTGCCAGGCTGGGAGAGAGAGAGAGAAATGGAAAGAGAGAGACAGACAGAGAGAAACAGGGTTGCTGTCTAACTCACTTGATGCAGGCCCATTCTGAATGTGAGTGTAGTCCAAATGTATGTATACTTTTCAAATGAAATATACATATACGTACCAGTCAAACGTTTGGACACAACACATTCAAGGGTTTTTCTTTGTTTTACTATTTTCTACTTTGTCTTGATGGCAGCTTTGCACACTCTTGGCATTCTCTCAACCAGCTTCATGATGTTGTCACCTGGAGTGCATTTCAATTAACAGATGTGCCTTGTTAAAAGTTAATTAGTGGAATTTATTACCTTCTTAATGCATTTGAACCAATCAGTTGTGTTGTGACAAGGTAGGGGTGGTATACACAAGATAGCCCTATTTGGTAAAAGACCAAGTCCATATTATGGCAAGAACAGCTCAAATAATCAAAGAGAAACGACTTTAAGACAAGAAGGTCAAAAAAGTTTCTTCAAGTGCTGTCGCAAAATACATCAAGCGCTATGATGAAACTGGCTCTCATGAGGACAGCCACAGGAAAGGAAGACCCAGAGTTACCTCTGCTGCAGAGGAGAAGTACATTTGAGTTACCAGCCTTAGAAATTGCAGCCCAAATAAATGCTTCACAGAGTTCAAGTAACAGACACATCTCAACATCAAATGTTCAGAGGTGACTGTGTGAATCAGGCCTTTGTGGTCGAATTTCTGCAAAGAAACCACTACTAAAGGACACCAATAATAAGAAGAGACTTGATTGAGCCGAAAAACACGAGCGAATGGACATTAGACCGGTGAAAATATATCCTTTGGTCTGATGAGTCCAAATTTGAGATTTTTGGTTCCAATCGCTGTGTCTTTGTGAGACACAGAGTAGGTGAACGGATGTTCCCACCATGAAGCATGGAGGAGGAGGTGTGATGGTGTTGGGGTGTTTTGCTGGTGACACTGTCAGTGATTTATTAAGAATTCAAGGCACACTTAACCAGCATGGCTACCACAGCATTCTGCAGCGATTCGCCATCCCACCTGGTTTGCACTTAGTGGAACTATCATTTGTTTTTCAACAGGACAATCACCCAGCCGCAACCCAATTGAGATGGTTTGGATGAGTTGAACTGCAGACTGAAGGAAAAGCAGCCAACAAGTGCTCAGCATATGTGGGAACTCCTTCAATACTGTTGTAAACCATTCTTCATGAAGCTGGTTGAGAGAATGCCAAGAGTGTGCAAAGCTGTCATCAAGGCAAAGGTTGGCGACTTTTAAGAAGCTAAAATATATTTAGATTTGTTTAACACTTTTTTTGGTTACTACATGATTCCATATGTGTTATTTCATAGTTTTGATGTCTTCACTATTCTACAATGTAGAAAATAGTTAAAAAAAATAAAGATAAACCCTTGAATGAGTAGGTGTGTCCAAACTTTTGACTGGTACTGTATATGAGAGTGTTTTCCTATGTGTGTGTTGCAAAACACAGTTCCTCATCAAGAATAACATACTGTAGTCATCTATTAAATAATGAACTTATAGCACAGAAGATTCTGAGGCAGAGGAACAGCCATAAAAGATGTAGGATATGAAATCAGTTACAGTGTCATGATGAGATTTACTGCTGCTAGCACAACACTATCCAACCACAGAGAAATTTATGGTGGCTTGACTGCAGGGTGAATCTCGTGAGATGATGAGTAGGTCTACAGTGCCCCCTATCGGTATTAAAATATAACTGCACCTATTGCCTTCAGCTAGGGCAATTCTGTGTTGAAAGTTTAGCAATGTATTCTAAGAGGGAATCTTGATTGTGTGTCCAGGCTGCTCACCATGCAGGAAGGACTCAGTAGGGATGAAGAAGGCAGCAGTACACATCCCAAGCAAGGTGATGAACTTCAGAAACCAGAACCTGCATTAGGACCAGAGAGGACCAGTTATATGGTTGTATGCCTAACATTTGCATAATAACATGTTTTTGATATGTTTGTTTGAAACCACCTAGGGACAACTACCCACCTACAATATATACTGCCCTACATACAGAGGACGTGCAGACGAAGAGCATCTTCGTTAAGAAGCTGCATGACACAAGGGAAGTGAATGGAGGAATAGCTGAGTAGGCAGGACTAAGGGAAGTGAATGGAGGAATAGCTGAGTAGGCAGGTCTAAGGGAAGTGAATGGAGGAGTAGCTGAGTAGGCAGGTCTAAGGGAAGTGAATGGAGGAATAGCTGAGTAGGCAGGTCTAAGGGAAGTGAATGGAGGAATAGCTGAGTAGGCAGGTCTAAGGGAAGTGAATGGAGGAATAGCTGAGTAGGCAGGTCTAAGGGAAGTGAATGGAGGAATAACTGAGTAGGCAGGTCTAAGGGAAGTGAATGGAGGAATAGCTGAGTAGGCAGGTCTAAGGGAAGTGAATGGAGGAATAGCTGAGTAGGCATGTCTAAGGGAAGTGAATGGAGGAATAGCTGAGTAGGCAGGTCTAAGGGAAGTGAATGGAGGAATAGCTGAGTAGGCAGGTCTAAGGGAAGTGAATGGAGGAATAGCTGAGTAGGCAGGTCTAAGGGAAGTGAATGGAGGAATAGCTGAGTAGGCAGGTCTAAGGGAAGTGAATGGAGGAATAGCTGAGTAGGCAGGTCTAAGGGAAGTGAATGGAGGAATAGCTGAGTAGGCAGGTCTAAGGGAAGTGAATGGAGGAATAGCTGAGTAGGCAGGTCTAAGGGAAGTGAAGCTGTAATCGCCTTGTGTAGTCTTGATTGAGTACAGTATTTCAAACCTGTACAGGTCAAAACCTGACACATAATTTAAGTCAAAAGTCTGAGGTACAAAATGTGCTTGAATGTTGAGGGTGGTATGGAATAGGAGGTGGGTAGCTTCGGAAAAACAAATGATGTCATGACAATTATTGTTGCATATGGGATATACCTTTTAAAAAAGCTTAACGTAAGAAAAAAATAGTTACTCACACTGATCTCAAGTTAGGATTCTGCCCCTAGTGCGCACTGAGAAGTGCCCAGGAGTTCCAGGGCCCTGTGGCCGACTGTCTGGCTTCTCATTAATAAGAGCCTTATGGGAGATATGCCACAGAGGGCCAGCTAGAGGCCATGCGTCTCTCAAAGGGTAACCCTCCCACCCCCAACCCCCCCCCCCCCCCCCCTAGAGCGCATCACTGCTCTAATTAACCCCCCTAGAGCACATCACTGCTCTAATTAACCCCCCTAGAGCGCATCACTGCTCTAATTAACCCCCCTAGAGCACATCACTGCTCTATTCAACCCACCTAGAGCCCGTCACTGCTCTAATTAACCCCCCTAGAGCCCGTCACTGCTCTATTCAACCTACCTAGAGCGCATCACTGCTCTAATCAACCCCCCTAGAGCGCGTCACTGCTCTAATTAACCCCCCTAGAGCGTGTCACTGCTCTATTCAACCTACCTAGAGCGCATCACTGCTCTAATCAACCCACCTAGAGCGCGTCACTGCTCTAATTAACCCCCCTAGAGCCCGTCACTGCTCTAATTAACCCCCCTAGAGCCCGTCACTGCTCTATTCAACCTACCTAGAGCGCGTCACTGCTCTAATCAACCCCCCTAGAGCGCGTCACTGCTCTAATTAACCCCCCTAGAGCCCGTCACTGCTCTATTCAACCCACCTAGAGCGCGTCACTGCTCTAATTAACTCCCCTAGAGCCCGTCACTGCTCTATTCAACCCACCTAGAGCGCGTCACTGCTCTAATTAACCCACCTAGAGCCCGTCACTGCTCTAATTAACCCACCTAGAGCCCGTCACTGCTCTAATTAACCCCTCTAGAGCGCATCACTGCTCTAATTAACCCCACTAGAGCGCGTCACTGCTCTAATTAACCCCCCTAGAGCGTGTCACTGCTCTAATCATCCCCCCTAGAGCGTGTCACTGCTCTAATCAACCCCCCTAGAGCGTGTCAATGCTCTAATCACCCCCCCCCCCCTAGAGCGTGTCACTGCTCTAATCATCCCCCCCCCCCTAGAGCGTGTCACTGCTCTAATCAACCCCCCCAGAGCATGGCACTGCTCTAATCATCCCCCCTAGAGCGTGTCACTGCTCTAATCAACCCCCCTAGAGCGTGTCACTGCTCTAATCACCCCCCCTAGAGCGTGTCACTGCTCACAGCACAGCAGTGGACAGTATCACAAGCTGGTTAAAAAAGGACACTGGTGCATTGGTCAGGCAGGTGAGGAATAGGCCCACGTAGCCTCAAATAGACGTGTTGATATTGACGTTAGTACTGTACTAGTGGGAGGGGTGTTACACAATGTATTAGCACAATACACCTTAAAGGGGTATTACATGTAGAACGCAAACTTTCATTCACATATACGCCATGGTAGTTCTCCTGCGTCTCCCCAATATAAATGAACCTTCAGGGCTACTGCTGACCCATTGTGGATGAGCGCTCTGAAGTCCTGGCTGGACTTGACATCGATGAGGAACAGCGCCATCATCAGGTAGAAGCAGGCAGTGCCAAAGCAGACCCTGTAGACCGCTGAGTAGCCAACCAGCATCTCACAGTGCCCTCCTCCATGGGCCTGGTCACACACCATGTTGAAGAAAGGCACCTGAAACACACAAACACACTCTGTTATGGAGTGTGTGTGTGTGTGTGTGTGTGTGTGTGTGTGTGTGTGTGTGTGTGTGTGTGTGTGTGTGTGTGTGTGTGTGTGTGTGTGTGTGTGTGTGTGTGTGTGTGTGTGTCCGTTTGTGTGTGCCCATTTGTGAGTGTGTGTGTGTGTGCGTGTGTATCTCTCTTTTTAAGTGTGTGTGTGTGTGTGTGTGTGTGTGTGTGTGTGTGTGTGTGTGTGTGTGTGTGTGTGTGTGTGTGTGTGTGTGTGTGTGTGTGTGTGTGTGTGTGTGTGTGTGTACATGCATGTACAGTATGTGTGTGTAACCTAGAGGTTAGCTAGTAGAAGCCTCCAGGCCTTTCTCTGTCTGTCTTTGGGAGGAAAATAGTGTACTGAAATGATCCTGTAGCCTACTGCATGTATCCTTAGCATAGCGATTAATCAGACGGTTATTGAATGTGACATGACACAACAAACAGAACCAGTATTCTCATTGGCACACATTATGAGTGGATTTACACCACAAAAAGAGACAGGGAGAGAGTAGGTATGCATCCCAAATGGCACTCTATTCCCTACATAGTGCACTACCATGGGCCCTGGTCAAAAGCACTAGTAATCTATGGCAATCTATCGTAATTTTGGTAATTTATACTTGAATAACTTTGACAGAATGTATTCATATATAGTTTTTTTATACATCTGTGTCCATATTGTTGATGAGTTTCTAGTGGATAGAACATACGGTTCAAGAGAAAATAGCCTAAATGAATGGGAAAAGCATCTAACCAACAATGGCATTATTTGTAATTAACTCTGCAACTCTTCCAACTGTTTACTTTTTTCACAACAGCCACCAGTTTGATGCCAAAACACTGACAACAAATACATACATACTGACATAGTCAAATAAATAGAAGTGTGTAAAAACAAATACAAAGGATATTTCATGCTGAACCCCTCATGTTAAACACTAATGGTATTCACTAAGTTGATGGTTTATATTTAGGATAATGTTTTACAGCTTTGTTGTTCTATTTCTTATTTGAAAATCATCTTATTTAATTAATTCGTAACTGTTACGTGATAAGGCCACAGAGGGCCAGAGATAATTACAGACACCTGTAGTACCCAAAAGGCCCACTACATGTCTTGTGATAGATTATATCAAATCCTTGAAAGATACCAAAATTCTGGTAGCTTACTAATAAACTCTGAAAGTTTCCAGTGACATACCCTCCCTTTGCAACCCTACTTCTTACTGACTCTTTTTGTGTGTGGATGGGACCAACACTACCTAGTGAAACGTACTTAACCTACTACATACTACACTTGCCTGATATCCAAACGGGAATCCATGTTCTGTTTCTCTCCTAAATGTTTCACTACTACACATTCAAGAAATCAGCCTGGCCCTTGGATGGCACACATCAGTCTGGCCCTGGGATGGCACACATAAGACTGGCCCTGGGATGGCACACAAAAGACTGGCCCTGGGATGGCACACATAAGACTGGCCCTGGGATGGCACACATAAGACTGGCCCTGGGATGGCACACATAAGACTGGCCCTGGGATGGCACACATAAGACGTGGGATGGCACACATAAGACTGGCCCTGGGATGGCACACATAAGACGTGGGATGGCACACATAAGATGTGGGATGGCACACATAAGACGTGGGATGGCACACATAAGACGTGGGATGGCACACGTGAGGGTTTGGATGGGATGCGTGAGATGTGGGATGGCACACATGAGGCCATTGGAGAGGGACTTGGTATAGTGAAGTGTGGGGATATGTTTTCCCAAATGCAATAGATAGTGTAAGGACCCTTCCCTTTCTATGTCATCCTATTGGTTGTGTGGTGATTAGCAAGTTTGCCTGTGGGCTAGAAAGACCAGGGTTGGAGACCTACAAGGTGCTGCTGTTCTAATGCACTAATTCAGAGCTCTCCAATCCTGTTCCTGGAGAGATACCCTCCTATAGGTTTTTCCTCCAACCCCAGTTGTAACTAACCTGATTCAGTTTATCAACCAGCTAATTAAATAGAATCAGGTGCACTAGACTAGGATTGGTAGAAAAAACCTACAGGACGGTAGCTCTCCAGGAACAGAGTTGGAGAGCCCTGCACTAATTTACGCAACAAGACATTTAATTGAGTTACTCTCAAGGTGCACGTTTGCCGGCCTTCGCTAAAGTAGTAATGTACTAACCTTGGTTAACCCAGAACTCAAATCTTGCATATTAAGTAGTCTGACCACAATAGATTACTAATGTACTAATGTAATTGAATCAGGACAGGAACACTTTACAGCACCTCAGAGCAAACAAAGTGCTCAGACATGATGGAACTTTGTTGATCCCCAAAGGAGGACATGACATCAGACACTCACATTGTCCCGGACAGCCTCGGAGACAGTGCGTGAGAGCATGAGACAGGAGACGGCGCAGGCCATGATGTGGAAGAGTGTGTACATGATCCTCGTGCTGGACGATGACTTCACCGGGGGGCAGAAGGAGCAGCACAGTGAACACGGGGCCGGGCCACAGCAGCAACATATCTATGGAGAGGAGAGAGATATGTTCACATATATATCTGAGAGGAGAGAGGAGAGGAGAGGAAGAGAGAGAGGAGAGAAGATGAGAGAGGGGAGGGGAGGAGAGGAGGGTACCTACCTGGAGAGAGGAAGAAACCTATCTGGGGAGCAGAACAAGTGAGGAGTCAGCTCAACAATATAGTGACAATGCTCAATATATCCTAGGAGATGAGGAGAGAGATGCTCAATATATCTGCGGGAAGCGGAGAGAGGGATTTTCAATATACATGATATATGAGAGCTGTAACTGGGAGGAGGTGAAGAGAGATATGCTCAATATATCTGCGGGAAGCGGAGAGAGGGATTTTCAATATACATGATATATGAGAGCTGTAACTGGGAGGAGGTGAAGAGAGATATGCTCAATATATCTGCAGGAAGCGGAGAGAGGGATTTTCAATATACATGATATATGAGAGCTGTAACTGGGAGGAGGTGAAGAGAGATATGCTCAATATATCTGCGGGAAGCGGAGAGAGGGATTTTCAATATACATGATATATGAGAGCTGTAACTGGGAGGAGGTGAAGAGAGATATGCTCAATATATCTGCGGGAAGCGGAGAGAGGGATTTTCAATATACATGATATATGAGAGCTGTAACTGGGAGGAGGTGAAGAGAGATATGCTCAATATATCTGCGGGAAGTGGAGAGAGGGATTTTCAATATACATGATATATGAGAGCTGTAACTGGGAGGAGGTGAAGAGAGATATGCTCAATATATCTGCGGGAAGCGGAGAGAGGGATTTTCAATATACATGATATATGAGAGCTGTAACTGGGAGGAGTTGAAGAGAGATATGCTCAATATCTGTGAGATGTGTAAATTCAACAATAAAGGGATTATACTGCATTTAACCAATTGGATCAAATCTTTGGTCATCATCAACCACTCCAACACCCCAACGTCAACATATTTGAATGATGGAAAGGAGAGGGGTGTTTAGCATATTTTAGGATGGAGTGGAGTCAACATGTCTGTGAATCAGAATTCAACTGAACATAGCCTTAGTGCTATACAGAAAGCTACATAACTGAAGGAAGAGAGAGGTGATGAGTGCGTGAGTGAGTGAGTGAGTGAGTGAGTGAGTGAGTGAGTGAGTGAGTGAGTGAGTGAGTGAGTGAGTGAGTGAGTGAGTGAATAAATGCATGAATGAATGACATTGATTATCCCTCAAGAGGAAATTATTTCCATAACTCACCGAAGGTGCACATAACTGCTTCATCTAATTCACTGTAGTACCACAGAGAAAACATGATGCTCTCAATAACCAAGTAATGTTTGTTTATATGAGGGGACACCTTTTACACAGTGAATGAACTCAGTGAACTATTCTCAGAGGAGCTTTACCTTGATATGAGGGTTTTGGGCAGGTGGTTGTTGTGTGTTACATGTGGTTGTTGTGTGTTACAGGTGGTCGTTGCGTGTTACAGGTGGTTGTTGCGTGTTACAGGTGGTTGTTGTGTGTTACAGGTGGTTGTTGTGTGTTGCAGGTGGTTGTTGTGTGTTACAGGTGGTCGTTGCGTGTTACAGGTGGTCGTTGCGTGTTACAGGTGGTTGTTGTGTGTTACAGGTGGTTGTTGTGTGTTGCAGGTGGTTGTTGTGTGTTACAGGTGGTTGTTGTGTGATACAGGTGGTTGTTGCATGTTACAGGTGGTTGTTGCGTGTTACAGGTGGTCGTTGCATGTTACAGGTGGTCGTTGCGTGTTACAGGTGGTCGTTGTGTGTTATAGGTGGTTGTTGCGTGTTACAGGTGATTGTTGCGTGTTACAGGTGGTTGAATTTAGTCCAAACACAAAGAATATCTGATCCGCCTGGAGTCAAACCAATTTATAGACTAACAGCATTGTATTGTAATACACTGTGTTGAACTGCTTGTCCTGTTTTAAGTCGTTGTTATCTGGGATTTTACTGGGGGTGGGGGGGTTACTGGATGAGGGAGGAGAGTATAAACACAAGCATAGACTGTTTCTTTGATAAACATCCAGAACTGTAGATGAAAGCTATCCTATCTATCGATCGATCTATCTGTATCTGTCTAATTGCTCTAATCTCTCTAATCTACAACAGAAAGCTGGTTCACCAGGTGAGAGTAAACTGTAGAGTGGCTAGGTCATGTTGGATTTGTGGGACAATGACTCACGTCTTTCCAATATGAGATTAACCTGCATTGTTGTATCAAATGTATATCTTGCCAATAACACTTCAGAGTCCAATAGACCTAATATTAATACAGGACACAGCCTCAGGTCTCAAGCGTAGGGGGTGGAGAATGGGGCAAAATAAAACGAGACACAGTATAGACTACTGTACAACGGGTGTATTGATCTCTATCCAACATAGAACACCTGCTGCATTGTAAAACAGATACTGGCATCTGCTAGTTCTGGATCTGATATGTATTAACAACAGGCCAGTTAGGTACAAAACAATAGTCATGAGAAAGTGAAGATGTGCTTTATCACATCAACTATTATGTGTTAAAGTTATATTTTAACACAACAACTAATATAACTATGTTATAACACAACAACTAATATAACTATGTCTTAAACAGAAGAACTAATATAACTATGTATTAACACAACAACTAATATTACTATGTATTAACACAACAACTAATATAACTATGTATTAAACACAACAACTAATATAACTATGTATTAACACAACAACTAATATAACTATGTTATAACACAACAACTAATATAACTATGTATTAACACAACAACTAATATAACTATGTCTTAAACACAACAACTAATATAACTATGTATTAACACAACAACTAATATAACTATGTTATAACACAACAACTAATATAACTATGTCTTAAACACAACAACTAATATAACTATGTATTAACACAACAACTAATATAACTATGTATTAACACAACAACTAATATAACTATGTCTTAAACACAACAACTAATATAACTATGTATTAACACAACAACTAATATAACTATGTTATAACACAACAACTAATATAACTATGTCTTAAACACAACAACTAATATAACTATGTTTAAATACAACAACTAATATAGCTTTGTTTAAATACAACAACCAATATAGCTTTGTTCTAACACAACTACTAGCAAACGTATCATGAAAATATGGGACTCAATGTCTTACTAAACAGACAGCAATCCAAACACATTCTCATTCATGTGTAACGTCTCCATAATTCCTCTTATATGTTCTCTCTTTCCCTCCCGCCAACTCTCTGTCATTCAGGACTCTGTCTCACCTGGTAGGCAAACATGTTGAGGAAGTAGCTGTAGATGCCACTCTGGTGCATCTCCTGGGCTGTCATCCGTTCAGAACCCTCCAAAACGGACAGCGTTGGGTGTTAGATCACAGACCCTGTGAGGATGACATCCTAAAAGTCCCCAGAAAAGGATCCTCTAACATCTAAAACAGGACAAATTGTTTTCCCAAAATAGCGGCGTTACAAAACAAAAGCGCCTCTTGTTGTTGTGAAATCCAACTTCCAACGGGTCAACAGGGTAGTTCTTCTCTGCTATATCCTGGATCACATGTAACACAAAGACACATCCAACCAACCTTGCTAAATCTCGGCCTCAACCTCAATCCAACTTCGGGGGGATAGAAAGTGTCCAGGTATTTATTTTACTCATATCCTGTGTGCTCTCTTTTTGCTTCTGTGTCGGGCGCTGTCAGAAGAGTTGGAGAGAGAGGTGGTGATGATGAATGCCCTCAACCCCTCCTCCCCCTGCTCCGCTTTACCCTGGCAGATTAGGCAGAGCCAGGGAGAAAGGGAGGCGGGGCATGTGTTAGTCCCATCTGTCCCTCCCTTCCCCCAGGGCCCTTGCTCCACTGCTCCAGAGACAGCCTCCAGGCCACACACACACACACACACACACACACACACACACAGAACAGAGCCGCCCCATGGTCACAATAGGCTTGGGCCACGCTGTTCATTGGGTTACATACCCATCAGAATGGAATTACCCGCAAATTACTGTCATTTTCTTTTTACATTTAAGGATGTTATAAGATACCTTCTGCTTTCCTACACAGCGCCACCCACCGCCCCATGGCACCTCCTTGCTAAACTCTGATACTCCCTGCTTGTCCATAATGGAAAGAGGCCACATCCATAATCCTATCATAATTTCGCTGACCGGCCCAGAAACACAGTACAAGAGGAGTGGGCACAGGCTAGGTCTCTCTCCAGGCAAAAACCTGACGGAACGCAAAATCCATATGTCCATATTTGGTTGATTTTTAGTTGAGTTCTCAACAAACGTGAATTCTATTGTAGTTGAAATTAACCAACCTTTGAAATCCTGTTGTTGATTTGTTGTTGAATTCTGGTTGAAATTAGTGTACTTTGACAACTTTTTGTATTTTCAACACAAAATTCCATTGATGTTCAAGGTCAGTATGTTGACAGATTACATTGATATACTGTTGACGTTTTCCCGGTGGGTTGTGTCTGAGTCAAGAGAAAGAGGACACATGTAGGGTTGTGTCTGAGTCAGGAGAAAGAGGACACATGTAGGGTTGTGTCTGAGTCAGGAGAAAGAGGATGTAGGCCTCTAGTCAACCCAGTGGGCAAAATATATAACGTGAAATCTTGAAGAAGTCATTTTCTAGTTAAAAGTTGTTTTCTTTTCAAACACAAAATAAGCAAATTGACTACTTTAAAATAGAGATAGCCTCAATGGCGCTGACAATTATGTCATAGACACCATATTGGCACAGATACAAAGTCAAGATCTCTATGCTATCCATTGATATACAGTAATCTCTGTTCAACCCTTCTCCACAAGACAGACTCTTACTTAATCTCCTCAGTTCTGTTTTAAACTGGCTTTGACTGGGGCTGAGTGGCAGGGTGTGGGCCCTACCGTGGCAGAAGAGTACAGTAGACTATAAAAAATGCTGGTGATCTGTATGTTTGTAATCCATGTTTACAAAGGTGGACTTGATCGATGGCCTAGTGGCCTTTCTCAAGACAAGAGAAGGACTGCGCCCACAATCTTATCTGAAGTGCAGTAGCCCACACGGGTTGTTTACACAGGGAGGGAGTACACAGAGAGAGAGTGAGTCAGAATAGATTTGGGTCAGTGTGCAGGGCGCTGTGCCAGGATAATCCAGGGAAGTTGTACAGTCCCCAGTCTCAGTTAGCGTGACCTTTATCAGTCCCTCACGCTCTCTCCCCAACCCTGCCGTAGACTAACTCCATAACCCAGACTGGGTTATCATCGTTCGGCTGCAGAACAGTTCTTACTGGGGCTACTACTCTACGACAGCATAGGCCTAACTCATCAATGGTTCCCAAACCTTTTGGGGTTGTGTGACCCAACTAGGGCCTGTCAAATGTTCTTGTTACAGACCAAGTAAACATAACAAATTCTACCAGAACACAGTTTTTGCCACCTGTAGCCTATAAAGAACTGTCAGCAACTCAAAACATTCAGAAAGTTTTCAGACTCCTTGACTTTTTCCACATTTTGTTACATTACAGACTTGTTCTAAAATGGATTAAATAATCCCCCCCCCCATCAATCTACACACAGTACCCAATAATGATAAAGCAAAAACAGGTTTTTAGACATTTTAGCCAAAAATATTTAAGAAATACTGAATTGTAACATTTACATAAGTATTCAGACCCTTTACTCAGTACATTGTTGAGGCACATTTGACAGTGATTACAGCCTTGAGACTTCTTGGGAATGACGCTACAAGCTTGACAGACCTGTACTTTGGGATTTTCTCCCATTTCTCTCTGCAGATCCTCTCAAGCCCTGTCAGGTTGGTTGGGGAGTGTCGCTGCACAGGTATTTTCAGGTCTCTCCAGAGATGTTTGATTGGGTTCAAATCTGGGCTCTGGCTGGGCCACTCAAAGACATTCAGAGACTTGTCACAAAGCCACTCCTGCGTTGTGCTGGCTGTGTGCTTAGGGTCGTTGTCCTGTTGGAAGGTGAAGCTTCGCCCCAGGCTGAAGTCCTGAGCGCTCTTAAGCAGGTTTTCATCAAGGATCTCTCTGTATTTTGCTCCGTTCATCGTTCCCTCAATCCTGACTAGTCTCCCAGTCCCTGCCACTGAAAAACATCCCCACAGCATGAGATGCTGCCACCACCAGCAGACACGAGCCTACCAGACAAGCTAAATTACTTCTATGCTCGCTTCGAGGCAAGCAACACTGAGGCATGCATGAGAGCATCAGCTGTTCCGGACGACTGTTTGATCACGCTCTCCGTAGCCGACGTGAGTAAGACCTTTAAACAGGTCAACATTCACAAGGCCGCTGGGCCTGACAGATTAGGAGGTGTCTTAACTAACATTTTCAACATGTCTCTGATTGAATCTCTATTACCAACATGTTTCAAGCAGACCACCATAGTCCCTGTGCCCAAAAGCACGTAGGCAACCTGCCTAAATGACTACAGACCCGTAGCACTCACGTCCGTAGCCATGAGGTGCTTTGAAAGGTTGGTAATGGCTCACATCAACACCATTATCCCAGAAACCCTAGACCCACTCCAATTTGCATACCGCCCAAACAGATGATGCAATCTCTATTGCACTCCACACTGCCCTTTCCCACCAGGATAAAAGGAACACCTACGTGAGAATGCTATTCATTGAAAACACCTCCCTCTGCAACTGGATCCTGGACTTCTTGATGGGCCGCCCCCAGGTGGTGAGGGTAGGTAGCAACACATCTGCCACGCTTATCCTCAACACTGGAGCCCCTCAGGGGTGCGTGCTCAGTCCCCTCCTGTACTACCTGCTCACCCACGACTACATGGCCAGGCACAACTCCAACACCATCATTACGTTTGCAGACAACACAACAGTGGTAGGCCTGATCAATGACAATGATGAGACAGCCTATAGGGAGGAGGTCAGAGACCTGGCCGGATGGTGCCAGAATAACAACCTATCCCTCAACGTAACCAGGACTAAGGATATGATTGTGGACTACAGGAAAAGGAGGACAGAGCACGCCCCCGTTCTCATCGACGCAGCTGTAGTGAAGCAGATTGAGAGCTTCAAGTTCCTTGGTGTTCACATCACCAACAAACTAGAATGGTCCAAACACACCAAGACAGTCGTGAAGAGGGCACGACAAAGCCTATTCCCCCTCAGGAAACTAAAAAGATTTGGCATGGGTCCTCAGATCCTCAAAAGGTTCTACAGCTGCAACATCGAGAGCATGCAACCTGACTGGTTGCATCACTGCCTGGTACAGCAATTGCTCGGCCTCCGTCCGCAAGGCACTACAGAGGGTAGTGCGTACGGCCCAGTACATCGCTGGGACTAAGCTGCCTGCCATCCAGGACCTTTACACCAGGCAGCGTCAGAGGGAGGCCCTAAAAATTGTCAAAGACCACAGCCACCCCAGTCATAGACTGTTCTCTCTACTACCGCATGGCAAGCGTTACCGGAGTGTCAAGTCTAGGACCATAAGGCTTCTCAACAGTTTTTACCCCCAAGCCACAAGACTCCTGAACAGGTAATCAAATGGCAACCCGGACTATTTGCATTGTGTGCCCCCCCCAACCCCTCTTTTATGCTGCTGCTACTCTCTGTTTATCATATATGCATAGTCACTTTAACTATACATTCATGTACATACTACCTCAATTGGCCCGTCCAACCAGTGCACCCACACATTGGCTAATCGGGCTATCTGCATTGTGTCCCACCACCCACCACCCGCCAACCCCTCTTTCATGCTACTGCTACTCTCTGTTTATCATATATGCATAGTCACTTAGTCACTAACACATAGTCACTAACCATATCTACATGGACATACTACCTCAATCAGCCCGACTAACCGGTGCCGGTATATATATATAGCCTCGCTACTGCTATTTTTCACTGTCTTTTTTACTGTTGTTTTTATTTCTTTACTTACCTATTGCACACCTAATATGTTTTTACACTATTGGATAGAGCCTGTAAGTAAGCAATTTACTGTAAGGTCTACACCTGTTGTATTCGGCGCACATTACAAATAAACTTTGATTTGATTTGACCATGCTTCACCTTAGGGATGGTGCCAGGTTTCCTCCAGACGTGACGCTTGGCATTCAGGCCAAAGAGTTCGATCTTGGGTTCTTCAGACCAGAGAATCTTGTTTCTTGTGGTCTGGGAGTCTTGGGTTCTTGGGTTCTTGGTCACCTCACTGACCAAGGCCTTCCCCCCCCGATTGCTCAGTTTGGCTGGGCGGCCAGCTCTAAGAAGAGTCTTGGTGGTTCCAAACTTCCACCATTTACGAATGATGGAGGCCACTGTGTCCTTGGGAACCTTTAGTGCTGCAGAAATGTTTTGGTACCCTTCCCCAGATCTGTGCCTCGACACCATCCTGTCTCGGAGCGCTACAGACAATTCCTTTGACCTCATGGCTTGGTACTCTTTATATAGACAGGTGTGTGCCTTTCCAAATCAAGTCAATTTGGAGTCTCATGGCAAAGGGTCTGAATACTTATGTAAATTAGGGATTTCAGTTTTTTATATATATACAATTTTGCAAACATTTCTAAAAACCTGTTTTCACTTTGTCATTATGGGGTATTGTGTATAGATTTCTTAGATTTGTTTCATTTAAATTAATTTTAGAATAAGGATATAACGTAACATAAATATAGAATATGTCAAGGGGTCTGAATACTTTGATGGGGTATATACACTTATATGTGGAATCTTCCAACCAGAAGTTAATGGATTTTTGCAACCCTAGTTTAGGGTCTAGGGATTGATTTAAGAATGACCTATGTTATCTAACTGCACACTCTCTTATACACTGATTCTCCCTGCATGCACTGTAAAGCTTTGTTGATGATATATGACAAAACTCTTTTCAGACATAGTGGAAAGTTCACATTGTGTCAATGTTTACGATCTGTTCTAAGCTACAAATGGAAATATGTTGATCAATATGCTAAATGTGACACGGTTAGGACTGTTTTCCTTCATCCCAGCTGGTTGTCACGCAATCATAGCTCCTGTCTGAGATCACAAAACCATCAACACTCGCAATCATTGCCCTAAAAAACACAATCGTGACTACCAATTAATTCCTTACAGTGACAATGAACAAATACTATTCTCCAAGAATCAACATTAACTGATGTAATTGCAGCAGAGTAGAATCACTAAGAACTTGAATCTGGTTTGAAGATCTTTAATCTGCTGTTGGCTAAATTACTCCACCGTGAACTTCCATGAACCAATTAGTCCCTTCAGATAAACAGGCTTGTATTCATTAGCGCACACTGTAGCAAAACGTTTTCAAAAAATATACAACGGAAAAAACAGTTGTCCCTCCCTGTTTCAAATTTTTATTTTTTTCGTTTGGTGCATAATGAATAAGACCCGGGTTTTACTCTCGAGTGTCGGTCAGGGCGACCCACCACCGTCGCCCTCGTTACTACCCAGCATTCCTGGGGGCCCTTTCACTGACAGATAATTGCTTTTGCCTCGTGGGAGAGGAGACACTGCCAAAGCGAGCAGACAAAAGCAAATTAGAGGAGCCAAACAACGCTTGAGTGGAAGCATTCAATCTATGGTTTCAATAGGCCTTTTGGAAGAACGGTTGGATCGAGTCTAAACACGTTTTCCAAAAAACACAGTTGACTGTAGTTTTTTTTTATGTGTACATTTTTTAAAATCTTGTGATTCTTTAGAGTCCAGTTATTTAGAGATATGTTTGAAGTGTAAGAATGTATAAACATTGTAGTCTTACTATCCATTGAGAGTGATGAGACACAGAACTAAGACGATGACCCAGAGAGAGGCAAGCCTCACATGTCAGAGGATTCCCATGCCAACCCATGGCAACACAATTTATCCATTCATCAACAGTGACATAACTGATTGAGTGTACATAACAGTCCATTTTCCAGTTTACGCTCTCTGGATTACACGGAAACTGCAGATTATGGCAAACTTCCTACACATAATCTACACCACAATCCCAAACATTTTTGAAAGGATGAAACATAATATTTCTGCTTTGCAGGTTAGGAGATTAAAAACAGTATTTGATTGCCTTTTCTATGTGGCTCAGCAACCCATGAGTGCAAAGTTCAAACTAATATCTTCATGAATTCAATGAGACTTTCTATAAAAAATAATATACAGTATAGGCCTATGTGACATGAATTGTATAACAGTAAAATGGGCCATTTCACTCTAAAGATTCATAACAATATGATCACAGTGTACTGCCTGCCTGCCTGCCTGCCTGCCCGCCCGCCTGCCTGCCTGCCCGCCCGCCTGCCTGCCTGCCTGCCTGCCTGCCTGCCCGCCCGCCCGCCTGCCTGCCTGCCTGCCCGCCTGCCTGCCTGCCTGCCCGCCTGCCCGCCCGCCTGCCTATCAATCCATAGTATACTGTAACTGTATATGTCTAGGTCAACAGTAACTATTACAGATCAAGAAGTGGATCATAGTGAGGTGTTGATGAACTACTGAACATGGCCAGGAGCTGAATTGAGTGAGAAGGAAGGCAGTCAGTGGGACACATTCCACCAGGCAGGGAAGGGAAGGGGGGGGGACACAATAAGACATTCTATTCATTCCATTGTGTTTACCAGGATGGTAATATCTGAAACACCATTCACTGTTTCTCAGGCTGGGAATGCGATCCATAAAAACGATAGAATTTGATAGAATTCATAAAGTATTCTTTGTTATTGAATTAAAGGTAGATAGTCTAATCTCATCCATTTTGAAGGTAGTCCCACCAGAGTTGGATTCAATTCCATTTAAATGAAATAAATTCAGGAAATAAACTTAAACTACATTGACTGAATTGAAATGGAATTGACCCCAACACGAGTCCCACCACTTGCAAAAGCCCAAGCTCACTCTCTGAATGTTTCGTTCTGAGTTCATCAGTTTCTCACCTGAGTACAGAGACAGCGACACAACATTACTTCCCAGACTGGTGCAGCAGGCACTGAAGCTCCAGGTCCACCGGCTCTCAACGATCAATCATACATCAGGATGAAAGGGGTACTGGGACAGCAGTACAGAGTTAACAAGCCCGGAAACACTCAAGTTTAGTATATGCATATCACCCTCCTGTTTTTCATTAATAAGCCCCAGCACCACCATTCCTCTGAGCCCCATTGATCATCCCACACATCTCCCCCAACAGACAGGCATAGATGATGTACAAGGCAAACACCCTGAGAGGGAGAGCCAGTCAAAGAGATTTTGGCTTCAGATGTGATCAAGGAAGGTTTCTCTACTTTTTAGGATTAAGCTGATTAAAATAAATTGGATTGATTGGTAAGTGTAGTGTAGTGTACAGGAGGCGGGAAAACTATTGTGTGTGTGTGTGTGTGGGGGGGGGGGGGGGGGGGGTCAAGAGAGAAACGTAGGAGGTTGGCCAGGTTGTTGGGACTCCGAGTATTAAAGTACTGTAAACCTCTTATGCAAGACAGAAATAGGCCTAGGTGTGCGGAGTACCCTTTAATCCAACCTCATGCAGTCTATACATCAACCTATCCCGTCAGAATATAATTTGGCATTTGGCCCATCTGGCCAAGTGACACTTGGAAGTTGGATATCACATTTTTTTAAAGAGATTGAACTGGATCTTAAAGTAACTGTCCTGAGAAAATCTGACTTTTGAAAGTTAATGCTCTGTTATCTCATAGTTGTATTTGTGGCCAAAGCATAAATTGGAGAAAAAACACTTAAAAAATCCAATCTCAAACTTGTATCTCAAAACAGACCAATTAAAAAATGCTTGCTATTTCCTCATAGAGTGGGGCAGCAGGTAACCAGCCTAGTGGTTAGTGTTGGACTAGTAACCGAAAGGTTGCAAGATTGAATGCCTGAGCTGACAGGGTAAAAATCTGTTGTTCTGCCCCTGAACAAGGCAGTTAATCCCACTGTTCCTAGGCTGTCATTGAAAATAAATGTAATAAAAATAAATAAATTTGTTCTTAACTGACTTGCCTAGTAAAATAAAGACTATAATGTCATCCAGCTGGCCAATCAGTGGTCTACGCTCATGAATATCTATAATGACCGGTATACACCCATGCCATTACATTGTTGTGGTACGCCCACACCATTCCAACGAAGAAAAGCTGATTTTTAACATACTTAATTACAATTTTTGAGCAGGAAAACTATTTCATTCATATTGTAATTAATTATATGTCATATATCATAGAAATCTGGAAACACTGGACAGTTACTTTAAGCACTTGCAAATCCGTAATTGCATGACATTTCTTCTTTTCCAGGATGTAACATATCACCTTGCACACTTTTCAGGGACTAGTTTTGGCTGGTGATGAGCGCTACTTTCAAAACTACTGGCTGTATCACTTTAAGGATATCAAGAAATGTATGTTGCATGGTAAATTAAATATTTGCCTGGCATGCTAGAATATGCATAATTTGTAGTAATATGAGCATAACTACTATAACATAATTTAGGATAAAGATTTAGTTAATCTAATTGTATATGAAGTTAACAAAATACAAATTAAAACTGAATATCAATGTAAAATATTTGAATTTTTGCGTACAAATTGCTGATAATGGATTGCGTTTTTTTCTATATTCGCTATCTGGGATCCTTGGGACGACCCTACCCTATAACCCCAACTCTTACATAACCCTAACCTTAACCTTTTTGTAACCTGCAATGAGGGTATGAAAGTCCGAAGGACTTGGTTAGCACTCACACTGGAAACCATGTGACATCGGTGCTTCTTAATTTGCCTTCCGATAGTTTTGTAAACGGATACCCACTCTCTTTTCGTTCCGGCTCTACAGGGACAAACATGGCGGCAGAGGGAGATGTGGATTTGGACCTGGAAGCTGAGGAGAACTGCACTGGAAAACCAGCAGAAAAGCCTCGGAAACATGATAGTGGGGCTGCCGATTTGGAGAGAGTCACCGATTATGCCGAGGAGAAGGAAATATCGAGCTCCGATCTTGAAACGGTGAGACTGGGCCAAGCACGCGGGGCGACGATGGGTGCCCACGTTAGCATGAAGGCTAGCTAGCGTATGCTAACAACGGGCCTAACCGGCGTACAGTGAAGAATGGAAACATATTTGCACAAACCATGTGTTGTGAAAATGTTACCGTAATCAACATACAAACGCGTCATTTCACGTTGGCACGTGCTGTTTAACCAAGTCATCCCTGAACAGAACAGGCGCTGTACATCCCAGGACAGGGTAGAGCTTCTGTCTATTCAGCAAGCGTTAGCCTATGGCTGCTTGTAGGTTTTTCTGCCTTGCATAATTTACTCTTCCAACCTGTTTTGGGAGTTCTAGTTACTGACTCGTCAGTGCTGTCATACAGATATGATCCCTTTGACTTTCTGATGTCTGCATGTCCTGTTTCAGGCTATGTCAGTGATTGGAGACAGGAGATCAAGAGAACAGAAAGCTAAACAAGATAGGTGAGTCACTTCCTTTGTCAGATTTTCATTCAACAATCATTGATCTGGAAATGAATGAGTACACTAATGACTTGTCTGTGGTTATGATTTCAGGGAAAAGGAACTGGCTAAAGTCACTATCAAGAAAGAGGATGTAGAACTCATTGTAAGTATCCCCCGACATGTTTCTTGTTTAAGTTTCAGGGTCACAACCCTCATCTAAAGTTAATGATCTTTTGCATCACAAAAGCATTAAATCAAATTAGTCCTCTGGAACTCTAGTCATCCATATTCTACTAGGGGGTGTTATTAGAAACTATGCTTCAGAGATACATTCATAGACCGTCTGAAGTGTTCTATCAATACAACTACCCATTCTGATTATTCTAATGTCCTGCCTCAACTGTCTTTCCACAGATGGGTGAGATGGAGATCTCCCGGGGAGTGGCCGAGCGCAGTCTGAGAGAACACATGGGCAATGTGGTAGAGGCTCTGATTGACCTGTCAAACTGACCAGGAGAAACTGACCCGAGAGCAGCTTTATGCAGCAGCATTGGACACTGGACTGCTTCCTAGCCTGACTGTATTCATTGACTCCATTCCATAGCTCAAATCAGACATTTTGTCAACTGAAATAAAACATTGCATTTCTCTCTATGTATATTCAACAATACTTAAAAATGGATTACTTTTTCAAGCACCTGTTTTTGATTTATAATAAATGTGGAATGAAATAAAACCAATGGATGAAAATGTTATGTTTTAATCACGTACGCTTTATATCCAAGTTAGAAATTAACAGATGTCAGATCAATGGCGATAAAACAAAATAGCTACACAACTTTGAAAATGTACAAAATTACATCAATATGCCTCCATGAAGCATCTACACATTATCGGGGCATAGCCCTAAACCCAGGGCCTTGCTCAAAGGGTTGGTGCATTCAGGATATTGCAGGTAAATGTATGGCCATGAACTACACTTCACTGAAGTATATTCTATTTCCATCTGCAACATTCTGAAACATTTCATCCCACTGAACACACCAAGTGTGTCTCTCTTCCCCCTCAACTTAGATTCAGGTCTTCCTCTTTTGCACTGTTGGTCGGTCAAACACATCTCTCACTCCTGCAGCCTTCTGCTTAAAGAACTTGCTGTTCTGAGCGCTCTCCTGAGCCCAGGCTGAGTCAAACGATGTGGTGTCCTGATCCACCAGGTGGGTGTACTTAGTGCGTCCGGAGCGACCAAAGTTCTTGACCTGGAATTAAATGAGGGGGTTGTTAAAGATGAACTATCTGTGGATGTTTATTTGCCAATTGTTGACTGTATGGCTCATATAATTGTATAATTTATTGCCATGAAACCACACACATCCTTATTTTGAGGTAATGTCTGGATAATATCTGTCCATTTAGGAGAACATTGTCTCAAGAGCAGCTCCAGAACAAAAAACATTCTGTATAGCCACTATAAATTAAAGAAATGAATTTAAATAGGGGTTGCCAATACACTGGGTTCAAAAACAGTATGAATTTGCTGTTTACATTGATAGTGTACATTTATAATAAATAAACATAGGGGGATTATATGTGCTACAAAAGTATAATGTTTGAAAGAAGTCCAGCTGACCTGCATGACTTTGGGGAGGATGGTTTTGTTGAAGTGGTCCTCCAGAGTGGGGGCACTGAAGTCTCTCTTGAACACATTCTCCTCTTCGTCCTGGAAACAGATCACATTCAGCCAACATCAAAGACAAGACGAGCTAGTCGGACAAAATACGTTTACCAAGTTTCAATTATATGAATGAAGGATCATACATATTTTATATACCTGAATCACATCTCTGAATATTCTACAACAGTGCACACACACTGCTTATAAGAATCACTCATACAACAATCTAACACATGTAGTGGCTAACAAACATGAGACAGATCACTCCTATACTTACACTTTCTCCTACAATTCTAACAATCACTCATCAGCAACATCTGGTGGTGTGTTTCTTATAAGAATGCACTGTACGGAGTTCTCTGAACCCCCGTGTCTACAACTCACCATGAAGAAGGCTCCTCTGTGGTAGTACTTCTGGAGGAACTTATATTTGCCCTTAGAGGCCTTGTTTGTGATCTGTTTGCCATTATTCCGCAGCTCGGCCCTGCGCTCCTCCTCGGTGAGGCTGTGGAACCTCTCAATCTCAGACTTCTCTTTCTCCATTCTGGAAAATCCGACAAGGCAAGTGGGTTACATGGACAGCAAAGGCCCGTGTCAACATAATGAATTCTGGACCAGTAATTATTAACGTGGGTATAAACACTTCAAGTGTACAGATCATTCATACAGATAATCACATAATCTAAAAACAAAGACACTAGCCTTTTTTACTTTGAGAGGGAACAACACCAGCTTTCAATGGTTAAGTGAATCAATGCCCTATGTGAAGTATTTCTGATGTCTACTTCCATTGTCATTCAAGACTGTCTTAATATGTTCCGCTCTTATGCATTTGCCTGTAAATGGTTTTGAATGGTTTAAAGTGCTGCACATTAGGACACACTGTAGCAAAATGTTTCAAAAATGAAAACGACTGTTTCAAGATAGTACTTGACCGTTTCAGATCTATGTTCATTTTGTGCCTAGTGAACACCATGGTTCATGTTTAAGTCTGACTGTACTCACGCTTCACGGGCCTCCCGGTCCCTCTTGATGCGCTTGAGCTCCCGGACCTTCCACGCCTCATACTCCTCCTCCTCATTCTCCCCGTCCGTGTCCAGGGAGTCGAGAGCAGCCAGAGTGCGGCGGTTCTCCTCAAACTCCTTCTTGGCCTCCTCCTCCACGATCTTCAGGGTGTAGCGCCGCCGCTCCTCCACCTGCTTCTTGGCCTCCGCCTCCAGCTCCCGCTGTTTGAGCTCGTCCGCCTCGCGCTCCGCCACTGTTACTCGGTCCTTCCTGAGGAGATACACATCAAAATCTCATTTTCTCACTCGGGACACAAACGCTGCAACACAATCCATTTGTTATGAACATACTCTGTTCATATGATAACAGGACAGCAGGTATACACAAACTGATGCATGCAGTAGAAAACAGCATAGCTGGTAACAGTTTTGTACTGGCTTTTAAATTTAAATTATTTCTTGTATAAGCCAAATGTATTTTCATCAGTCAATTTGGCAGTTTTGAATTGTCTAATCCCAAGCCCACGATCAAAGTTTCCCTTAGAAAAATAAAGTTATTACATTCTGAAATAAATTATATTAAGCCCTGATAATGGTTCAGGAGTAATCTTGGATGGCAGGACTCCTTACTTGCGGATGAAGACTGGTTTTAACCGCGGCTCGGCCTCATCTTCACTGTCCGTGTACTCCTCGTACTCTGACTCCGACTCCTCCTTCTCCGCGCCCGAATTCCCTTCTTCCTCCACCTCCATGATCTCCGGCATGTCCTCGTTCTTCCGCTCCTGTGCTCGCTGGCGCATCATCGCTCGCCGCCTCTCGATTTCCTACACACAAAACAAAGTCAATGTGTTACGTAAAGGGTATCTTGTATAAGTGCTGTTCTAAGATCAGTTTTGTCTTTAAAATCTTAATGAATCTTAATGAATAAAAGGGGTGCCTGATCCAGCTTTCCAAGAAGATCCTTGTGTCACTCACCTCATCATCCACTTCTTCCTCTTCCTCCTCCTCTTCGTCACTGCTCTCTTCGGGTGCTCTCTCTGGGTGCCAGGTTCCCTCGTCGGAGTCTTCACTGCTCTCTGCAACCACCTCCGGCTCTGCGATCTGTCTGTGTCTTGCCAACCTGAGAGAGAGAGAAAGAAACATTTACAATCATCACAGCACTCAACATCCAATAGGGCTAATAGTTAGGCCTAAATGGTTTAGAGATCAAAGCCCAATAAAAATCAGTCAGTCATTCATAGTATTCAAATTCCTGATAACCCACAATATGTGCAGAAAGGTTTTAACAACCCCTCACCCAACTATGGGCGTCTACTGACAAATACAGTTCAGCTCAATGAAGATGGGACTGGGAGCCATCACAACCAACACAGGATCCCACAAGATGGATCAATGAGAATTATCTTCACCTCTCCTCGGCATCCTCAGAGACGCGGTTTAGCAGACGCTTGAGACGCGGGTCAGACACCACCTCTTCCTCCATTTCCATCTCAGGCTCGGCATCCTTAGCCTTTTTTATAAACTGGAAGTCCTCCTCCTCCTCGTCAGAGGAGTCCATGGGAGCATAGTCGGGACGTTTACCCGACACATATCGCTTCACCTTCACCTTCTCCATCGAAATCTCACCTGGGGACGAAAGTAGGCGAGCAAACTGTCCATTATCATAGATGGCTCTACTTACTCTGTTACATTTAGTGAGGTTAAGTTGTATATACTGTCGTTTTGGTTTTGTGATGGATTGAAACATGAGTAAGGGCATAAATTGTGATTTTTATATCTACTGTAGACGCAGACAAAAGGTTTGTCCGTACAATTAAGAAAATGCAGCATGCAATTATATCGTGATATTAACTAGCTAAGTTATACAAAGTTGTGTACTTGGATGGCTAGATAGCTATCTATTGCTACCATGAAATCGGCTACCACCTAGTCCAGGATAGCTTGCCTTAGCTAAAGTTAGCTACAGGAAAACTCACCTTTCTCATTTCGAATCGGCACAGCACCAGCCGTGGACTGGATCGGCGGTTGCTTCATGTTGAGGGCGTCCCGTCCAGACATGATTGCCCGATCAACAATATCAAAATATTAACAAAAAATTAAATCGACTTCTAGATAGCAAAACAAACCCGTCGTTTATTTTCTCGACCACCACAGGAAATACTCTAACATTACCGGAAATCATTCTTCTTCGTTGGGATTGGGTTGGCGGATCGGATCGCATCCTTTTAAGGAGCATACACTGCCACCTACAACACTGGAGTGTGAGACCAGTCACGGCCTACCTATATTCTATTAAATTATATTCATTATTCATGTTCCTCTAAGAAAGTGAAATAGAGCCCTAGACACCACTTTCCTCCGTCCACTACAGCAACCCAGCCAGCCTCTAACCCTTTCACACAATCTCTCCCTATCTACGTCATACAGTCCACAAAATATCAACACCTGCACCACCGTTTCCTCCACTAAACACTCATCACACATACCTGTTTCTTGTCTCTCTATCATCCACAACGTGGCATTAAAACTCAAACTGTAGTCTACTCCACACAACTTCCTCTGTCCTACATCCCATACTCCCCACATCTTCCTTTCCTAACCGGTGCATGCTGTAAAATTGCCTCCCCTTACTACTAGCATCACACTCCCTTTGCCAAAGATCAAGCCATTTTGCCCAGATCAAGGACTTGATTTCCCTGCAGCCCAGCGGGACCTTAATATCTACCCCCTCTCTCCTCACAGCACTCTTAGCCACCACATCTGCCTTCTCATTACCCCTCCACACCCACATGGGTAGGAACCCAGCAAAAGCTTACCACCATTCCCATCCTCTCCAATCCAATAACAGCACCATCATCGCCACAAACAAGCCTCCCCTATCCGACCTGCCCATCTTCACACTACTCAAACTGCAGGTAAATCAGAGCAGATCACCACGGAGTGGTTTCACCTCCTCCACCCATCTTAAGGCCATCAACTCGGCCGCATACACTGACACATAATCAGTTAACCGCTTACATACTCTAACATTGAAATCTGGGATATACACCACTGCCCCCACCCAACCACTGACTGGATCATTTTAACCATCTGTATATATCCTTAAAAACAAATAAAACCGATTATCTATATGTCTCTCCACACACCGTCTCACATCCTCACCTCATTCTCTCCTGCCCTCAATTATGTCCACATCTACTCTTGGTTTCGGAAAAAGCCACGGAGGAACGTTACCCGATGTAATTGCTAGCCCTATCTCGCTCGCCCCCAGTCCATATTCTACCACCTTCTGCCCGATTGTCCACCCGTATGCCCTCTACTTACCCAATCCTTGCTCCCAGCATTCCCCAGTTGTCGTGACCACAGGATGTCCTTTCAACCTTGTCCAGTACACAAGTTTGTCCCACCTTATCAGGGTGGCAGGTAGCCTAGTGGTTAGAGCGTTGGGCCAGTAACTGAAAGGTTGCTGACTCGAATCCCCAAGCTGACAAGGTAAAAATCTGTCTTTTTTATTATTATTATTATTTTTTTTCACCTTTATTTAACCAGGTAGGCTAGTTGAGAACAAGTTCTCATTTGCAACTGCGACCTGGCCAAGATAAAGCATAGCAGTGTGAACAGACAACACAGAGTTACACATGGAGTAAACAATTAACAAGTCAATAACACAGTAGAAAAAAAAGGGGGAGTCTATATACAGTGTGTGCAAAAGGCATGAGGAGGTAGGCGAATGATTACAATTTTGCAGATTAACACTGGAGTGATAAATGATCAGATGGTCATGTACAGGTAGAGATATTGGTGTGCAAAAGAGCAGAAAAGTAAATAAATAAAAACAGTATGGGGATGAGGTAGGTGAAAATGGGTGGGCTATTTACCAATAGACTATGTACAGCTGCAGCGATCGGTTAGCTGCTCAGATAGCTGATGTTTGAAGTTGGTGAGGGAGATAAAAGTCTCCAACTTCAGCGATTTTTGCAATTCGTTCCAGTCACAGGCAGCAGAGTACTGGAATGAAAGGCGGCCAAATGAGGTGTTGGCTTTAGGGATGATCAGTGAGATACACCTGCTGGAGCGCGTGCTACGGATGGGTGTTGCCATCGTGACCAGTGAACTGAGATAAGGCGGAGCTTTACCTAGCATGGACTTGTAGATGACCTGGAGCCAGTGGGTCTGGCGATGAATATGTAGCGAGGGCCAGCCGACTAGAGCATACAAGTCGCAGTGGTGGGTGGTATAAGGTGCTTTAGTGACAAAACGGATGGCACTGTGATAGACTGCATCCAGTTTGCTGAGTAGAGTGTTGGAAGCCATTTTGTAGATGACATCGCCAAAGTCGAGGATCGGTAGGATAGTCAGTTTTACTAGGGTAAGCTTGGCGGCGTGAGTGAAGGAGGCTTTGTTGCGGAATAGAAAGCCGACTCTTGATTTGATTTTCGATTGGAGATGTTTGATATGAGTCTGGAAGGAGAGTTTGCAGTCTAGCCAGACACCTAGGTACTTATAGATGTCCACATATTCAAGGTCGGAACCATCCAGGGTGGTGATGCTGGTCGGGCATGCGGGTGCAGGCAGCGATTGGTTGAAAAGCATGCATTTGGTTTTACTAGCGTTTAAGAGCAGTTGGAGGCCACGGAAGGAGTGTTGTATGGCATTGAAGCTCGTTTGGAGGTCAGATAGCACAGTGTCCAATGACGGGCCGAAAGTATATAGAATGGTGTCGTCTGCGTAGAGGTGGATCAGGGAATAGCCCGCAGCAAGAGCAACATCATTGATATATACAGAGAAAAGAGTCGGCCCGAGAATTGAACCCTGTGGCACCCCCATAGAGACTGCCAGAGGGCCGGACAGCATGCCCTCCGATTTGACACACTGAACTCTGTCTGCAAAGTAATTGGTGAACCAGGCAAGGCAGTCATCCGAAAAACCGAGGCTACTGAGTCTGCCGATAAGAATATGGTGATTGACAGAGTCGAAAGCCTTGGCAAGGTCGATGAAGATGGCTGCACAGTACAGTCATTCTGCCCCTGAACAAGACAGTTAACCCACTGTTCCCCGGTAGACTGTCATTGTAAAATATGAATTTGTTTTGAACTGACTTGCCTAGTTAAATAACGGTTACAATTAAAAAATCCTCACTGGCAGTTCCACACTATCCACCTGCAATACCTCAACAGGTGGTGTCCTGAAGGCACCCCACACAATCTCAGGGCTTTTGACTGTATCCTATATCCTATCCAGGTGTTGTAGTGCCGTTTTGGCTGCCGATCCATATACAAGGCACCCATAATCCAAAGATGACCTGATCAATGCCCGGTATATATACAACATGTGCAACATGTCTATCTGACCCCCAATCATATCCTGCCACTTCCCTCATGAGGTTCAGCACCATTCTTCACTTAATTTCAATATGCTCTACATGTCTCTTCCATGAAAGCCTCTCATCAAACCACATACCTAAATACTTGAACTCATACACCCTACCTATACCCTGACTATAAAGCAGGACTTGGCCACAGACATCCTAAACCCCCATGTTAGAGACCAATCTTCCAAAACTCCCACAGCTTCTTGCATCTTCCTCATCACATATTTCACATTCCCACCTCTCTTCCATACAGCCCCATCATAAGCAAAGGCCACACCCACTCCCTGTCCCACCTCCTTACATATGTAATCTATCATCAGGATGACTGGAAATACTTTTCTACCTATGGAACATTTATGGTTACAATGGTTCCTTCTTCTTCTATGATATATTGACTTTGGCACAATTTAGTGTACATCTCACCACCTACTGTGTGGGATGGAAACAGGATTCCCCAAAAACAAAACATACAACCAAACTACACCAAAAACATTATATATACAGTACCAGTCAAAAGTTCGAACACACCTACTCATTCAAGGGGTTTTCTTTATTTTTTCTCTTTTCTACATTGAAGAATATTAGTGAAAAAAATCTAAACTATGAAATAACACATATGGAATCATCTAGTAACCAAAAAAAGTGTTAAACAAAACAATATATATGTTAGATTTTAGATTCTTCACAGTAGCCACCCTTTGCCTTGATGACAGCTTTGCACACTCTTGGTAACCGGAAGGTTGCAAGTTCAAACCCCCGAGCTGACAAGGTACTAATCTGTCGTTCTGCCCCTGTTCCTAGGCCGTCATTGAAAATAAGATTTTGGTCTTAACTGACTTGCCTAGTTAAATAAAGGTCAAATAAAAATGTCTTCACTATTATTCTACAATACAGAAAATAGTCCAAATAAAGAAAAACCCTTGAATGAGTAGGTGTGTCCAAACTTTAGTATATATAGTACCAGTCAAAACTAAATCAAACAACTTTTCTGTAAAAAAACAACACAGATCTGAGCCCCTCATAGGCTCAAGATGAGCCTGGAAGGGCGGGCCGTCTTCTGGCGCCAGTACGGCCTTGCAAGTATTCAGATGTAAAATCCTTAAATCACAAACACTTTTCTTCTGCTGCCACAATAATGTCCAGTTTCTTTGACTTCTTTGAGACTTCAGCCATACAGTTTATAACTGTGGCAATGAATTCCACAAAATCCACATTTTTAACACACAGTTTGACTGACAACAAACATTTACTACAGGCTGTGGTGCGCCCACTACCATATCGACAACTCTTTTAATCTCCTCTGCATAGGAGATTTGACTGACCGCTCTAACTTTTTCCACCTCAGTCTCCTTCACCCTTACATGGCACTCCAGGAACACGGGATCATGATCCCCAGCAGAATTGAAATACCGTGGTCCTTCTACACACCGTTCTTCAGTATACTCCGTGCGTCTGTACACACATGAAACATGAAGGAGTTTGGGGATGAAAGCTCTTACAGAATATCTGACGTAACCAAGCTTCACATGCGTAGGTACTGTAGGTTATTCAGAAATACAATGAATCAAAATAAGACCACTCCTGGTCACTCTGATAGACTCCACTTTTCCCAGCGCATACTTCACCATTTTCAACACGTCAAACAGGTCTCCCACATCTGCATCCTTACTCAACAAACGCATCCCAAACAGAAACTATTAATTATCGCTCATACATGTATCCTCCACTCCAGTTGTAAAAATGCAGCAAGCGGGAGCTCGTCTGAGCGGTCGGCTGTGAATGCCCTTACCCACTAGAACTTAATGCTGATCAAATTGGTTTTGATTCGCTACAAGCTGTCTGGCAAAAGCAGCACGGATGCTTCTCAGTCCAGGAGGTTTATTCATCTTCATCACTACCACATACAGTTGAAGTCGGAAGTTTACATACACTTATGTTGGAGTCATTAAAACTAGTTTTTCAACCACTCTACAAATTTCTTGTTAACAAACTATAGTTTTGGCAAGTCGGTAAGTACATCTACTTTGTGCATGACACAAGTAATTTTTCAAACAATTGTTTACAGACAGATATTTCACTTATAATTCACTGTATCACAATGACCATAATATAATAACATAACATAATGACCATTGTTATATTTGGAGGAAAAAGGGGGATGCTTGCAAGCCGAAGATACCATCCCAACCGTGAAGCATGGGGTGGCAGCATCATGTTGTGGGGGTGCTTTGCTGCAGGAGGGACAGATGCACTTCACAAAATAGATGGCTTCATGAGGAAGGAAAATGATGTGGATATATTGAAGCAACATCTCAAGACATCAGTGAGGAAGTTAAAGCTTGGTCGCAAATGGGTCTTCCAAATGGACAATGACCCCAAGCACACTTCCAAAGTTGTGGCAAAATGGCTTAAGGACAACAAAGTCAAGGTAATGGAGTGGCCATCACAAAGCCCTGAAATCAATCCTATAGAAAATTTGTGGACAGAACAGAAAAAGCGTGTGAGAGCAAGGAGGCCTACAATCCTGACTCAGTTACACCAGCTCTGTCAGGAGGAATAACCCAAAATTCACCTAACTTATTGTGTGAAGCTTGTGGAAGCCTATCCGAAACGTTTGACCCAAATTAAACTATTTAAAGGAAATGCTACCAAACACTAATTGAGTGTATGTAAACTTCTGACCCACTGAGAATGTGATGAAAGAAATAAAAGCTGAAATAAATCATTCT
Organism: Oncorhynchus kisutch; assembly: GCF_002021735.2. Taxonomy (NCBI): domain Eukaryota; kingdom Metazoa; phylum Chordata; class Actinopteri; order Salmoniformes; family Salmonidae; genus Oncorhynchus; species Oncorhynchus kisutch. The sequence goes on from NW_022261980.1 coordinate 2,102,857, forward strand.
CTCCACTATTATTCTGACATTTCACATTGTTAAAATAAAGTGGTGATCCTAACTGACCTAAGTCAGGGAATTTTTACTCTGATTAAATGTCAGGAATTGTGAAAAACTGAGTTTAAATGTGTTTGGCTAAGGTGTATATAAACTTCTGACTTCAACTGTATACTTTTAACACACACACTCTTCAGTTACTTAGGAATCTACTGATGTTTCCCTTTGTTGCACTCACAATGTTCTTAAGAGTAAACTGTAAACTTGGTCACCATCCAAACTTGTGTCTTCTTCTTGTCTTCTTCTTGCGAAGTCAACCAAACCCTAAGCTAGAATGGGCAGGTGCAGTGTCCACATGTGTGTCCAAGCCAACTGATTGGCCAAAAACCGAAGGGCTGTGATTGACAGTGGAGATATCCACCCATTTTGTTCTACTTTTTGACACTACTGTTGTCCATTCAGGACATTCATCTTCACCAACTTGGCTCAAGGCGCTGTTTGATTCAAGCATCCACTTTCGCAATCTCTCAATGGCCCACAATGGTTTTTACAGCCGCCCCTGGATTTCTTATGGAAATCCAAACAACTTGGAAAAGGTCGCAATGGGGGCTTAGTTCTTAAGCGCCTAGTCCTGTATAGAAGGACAGTTAGGGCAAAGGGGCAGAGCAGTGAAGGGAAGCTTATTACTACTGTCACTTTAGAGGACCATGAGGGCCTGTAGGGTGCCGACAAGGGGATTATGGGCCGCCCAATAAAGAAGGTGCATGGAGACGCAGGGACAGTCCTGGGCCACCCCATGGAATAACACGGGTGTGGCGGAGGATCCTCTGACTCAGCTGTTGCAGGGCAGCTGGGGCCCATCTTTGAACGCTGAGTATGGTCTACTGCTGCGGAAGAATGTTGCACACCGGCCACAACTGTCGAGGATCATCAGGGATCTGGATGTAGGGGCCGGCTGGGCCCCAGAGATGAGGTCAGGTGGTCTCCCACATCGTCAGGGCTTTGAGTTGTCCAAGGCAGGAGGCGAGCGGCCCCACAGAATTAGAGACAGCAATCCCCCGGGGTCAGGGAACAGTGGGTCCCCCAAGTCATGGGGCTGAACCTATCAGTGCAGGAAACTCATGGTCTGACAGGGCAGTCGACTTTTAACCTACCACTAAGACTGACAACTGCAAGCCAGTTATGGTGGGAGGCTGCAGAACTAGCTGAGCAGGGAACTTATAGCCTAGTGCTAGTTTATTCATTGATCGACCTGGCTAAGGCTTTCGACTCTGTCAATCACCACATCCTCATCGGCAGACTCGACAGCCTTGGTTTCTCAAATGATTGCCTCGCCTGGTTCACCAACTACTTCTCTGATAGAGTTCAGTGTGTCAAATCGGAGGGTCTGCTGTCCGGACATCTGGCAGTCTCTATGGGGGTGCCACAGGGTTCAATTCTTGGACCGACTCTCTTCTCTGTATACATCAATGAGGTCGCTCTTGCTGCTGGTGAGTCTCTGATCCACCTCTACGCAGACGACACCATTCTGTATACTTCTGGTCCTTCTTTGGACACTGTGTTAACAACCCTCCAGGCAAGCTTCAATGCCATACAACTCTCCTTCCGTGGCCTCCAATTGCTCTTAAATACAAGTAAAACTAAATGCATGCTCTTCAACCGATCGCTACCTGCACCTACCCGCCTGTCCAACATCACTACTCTGGACGGCTCTGACTTAGAATACGTGGACAACTACAAATACTTAGGTGTCTGGTTAGACTGTAAACTCTCCTTCCAGACCCATATCAAATATCTCCAATCCAAAGTTAAATCTAGAATTGGCTTCCTATTTCGCAACAAAGCATCCTTCACTCATGCTGCCAAACATACCCTTGTAAAACTGACCATCCTACCAATCCTCGACTTTGGCGATGTCATTTACAAAACAGCCTCCAATACCCTACTCAACAAATTGGATGCAGTCTATCACAGTGGAATCCGTTTTGTCACCAAAGCCCCATATACTACCCACCATTGCGACCTGTACGCTCTCGTTGGCTGGCCCTCGCTTCATACTCGTCGCCAAACCCACTGGCTCCATGTCATCTACAAGACCCTGCTAGGTAAAGTCCCCCCTTATCTCAGCTCGCTGGTCACCATAGCATCTCCCACCTGTAGCACACGCTCCAGCAGGTGTCACCCCCAAAACCAATTCTTTCTTTGGCCGCCTCTCCTTCCAGTTCTCTGCTGCCAATGACTGGAACGAACTACAAAAATCTCTGAAACTGGAAACACTTATCTCCCTCACTAGCTTTAAGCACCAACTGTCAGAGCAGCTCACAGATTACTGAACCTGTACATAGCCCACCTATAATTTAGCACAAACAACTACCTCTTTCCCAACTGTATTTAATTGATTTAGTTATTTTGCTCCTTTGCACCCGATTATTTTTATTTCTACCTTGCACATTCTTCCATTGCAAAACTACCATTCCAGTGTTTTACTTGCTATATTGTATTTACTTTGCCACCATGGCCTTTTTTGCCTTTACCTCCCTTTTCACCTCATTTGCTCACATTGTATATAGACCCTGTTTATACTGTATTATTGACTGTATGTTTGTTTTACTCCATGTGTAACTCTGTGTCGTTGTATCTGTCGAACTGCTTTGCTTTATCTTGGCCAGGTCGCAATTGTAAATGAGAACTTGTTCTCAACTTGCCTACCTGGTTAAATAAAGGTGAAATAAAATAAAAAAATAAATAGGTGACTGTTTGCAGACTAAGGGCTGCGAACTTGCTAGAGGCAGGGACTGCACACCTAGTGAGGCAGAGAACCTATTGCCTGGCGGAGCAGTGGACTGAGGTCCGACTAGAGCTGGAGACAGCAAAACTAGAATGGCTGAACCTGGACCTGCCATGGAAACTGACTCTGGAACTGAGAGGGAAAATGAAACTACTGAAGGCTAGGAGAGCAGTAGGGCTCAGGGCCTACTGGAAAGATTGGTACCTTTGAGCATGGCGGGGAAGGAGCCTGATGTCCCACCTGGGCTAGGGACTGAGGTCCGACCAATGCTGGAGACAGCAGACCTAGTGCAGACGGAGACTGAGGACCTAGTGCTAGGGACTGAGGGCAGACAAGGGCTGAGAACCCAGCACAGATAACTTGTGGCTTAGCAGAGCAGGAGGCTCTAAGCCTGGTGGGCCAGGGTACGGCAGACTGAATATGTCTGGAGACAGCAAGCTAGTGCAGCAAACTCTGTGCCTAGTAGGCACTAAACCAGGCGGGCTAGGCAACTGTCTAACAGCTAAGGCAGGGGGCTGTGATCTGAGCAGGGCAGAAGACTGCAGACAGGCCAGCGACTGTGGGGCCTAGCTGGGTAGGATACCTAGGGCCTGGCAGAACAACAAACTTAGGGGCGACCAGTACAGGGAACTGTGGCCTAGAACAACAGAGGACTGGGGGACGAGCAGTATGATAGGAGTCTGGGAACCTAAGTCAGAACAGTGTGAACCTGCAACCAGGGCCAGAGACTGAAGGCCAGGTACAAATAGAAACTGAGAGCCTACCAAGGAGGCAGGATAGACTGGACCAACCGGGAAGGTAGGGAACTCTATTCCTGAGACAGCGGCTGTGGAGTGAGCATGGAGAGAGATAACATTCAAACTTCTCTCATGCTCCTGGTGTACTGGTGGGAGAAATGGACCAGGCAGAATGGTGGTAGTGGCTCAGGTGAGAGACTTGTACGTGGGAAAAACTGATTACTTTTTTTGAACCTTTATTTAACTAGGCAAGTCAGTTAAGAACAAATTCTTATGTTCAATGACGGCCTAGGAACAGTGGGTTAACTGCCTGTTCAGGGGTAGAACGACAGATTTGTGCCTTGTCAGGTAGGGGTGTTTGAACTTGCAACCTTCCAGTTACTAGTCCAACACTCTAACCACTAGGCTACCCTGCCGCTTATATTGAAATCGGCACATTACTAAGGGCCATCAAATGTGACAGGCAAGAGTTACATGTGCCATTGGGAAGATGAACTGTAACGCTGTCAGAAGAAGACACGCTAGAATGATAAGTGCCGGGAGAAGGGTGGGGTGGTCAACCGTGCCCGTAATTGTTTAATTGGGGGTGGTATTGAGGAAGGTCTACACAATGCAAACTATTTAGACTAAGATGCATTGAGATACTGATCTTTCATTACCATGCCATTCGAGACAGGAAAACAGGGAAAAACGGGGGTTGTAATGAGACCAGTTATTACCGGCAATAAAAGGTCCCGTTTATAACTGTACATTCTAACCGGGATGATGTGTGCTGGGTTGAGAAGCTGGAATTTGAGTGTTAGACTCAAAGTAAAGCACTAAGCGCTATCATTCTAAATTTGGGGTGGATAATTTATCAAATGTTTTAGTTTTGATTCGGATAGAGCGAGAGAGAGTTGCTCTCAAACGGTGAGGGGTGGGGGCACTGCTCAAATTTATTGGGCCTAGAGAGGATCTAGAAACCTTATCTTTAAGTGTTCTCCGACAGGGAGGTTGTTAAAGAACTCACTAGATGATAGCTTGGGTCAACCATTACGTTTTTTTGGTTTTACCATGTCATCAGAATGTTTATGTTAAATTGCATCAATACATATAGATTGCTGGATGATTCGGTACAATCAATTGCATACAAGGCTCATAGTCTGTGTCTTGCATTAACACCCAAGGATGAAAATGAAGGAGACGGGCATGGAGACCAGCATCACATCACATAGAACGTAACGGATGGACGGTTCTTTACCTAGTTTTAGTCGCATCAAGGGGTGTGTGAAATTATTAAAACATGTATTTTCTATTTTCCCTGTTTAAGTCAATATTTTTTAGGTTTCGTGGAACATAAGAGTGATCATTGTTCCAGAGGAGGGACTGAGGTATATTGACTAATTGATTTGAGATATATTGTATATTGTATATTGTTACAGGAGATAGCTCGTAGGAGAACGCGTACAGCTAACTGTGCACAATATAGGGACTATTATGAAGTTAAATTGAACGTTACACATACCCAGATCATGGTGAAAGTAGCAGAGATAGTGTTGGCATTTCAGACACGATTGTCAACTTTCAAGAAACCTGTGACTCAGAGTTTTGTTAGGTTGGATATTCTTCCAACGTCATTCATCTCTTTCCCATTTATAACAGCCAGGGAACACTTGGCAGATTCCATGCAGTAGTTATTCTCACGGCAGTAACTGTAGGGACAGTAATTAAAGGCTATAGTAACAGCATGGAATTACACTATGGCAGAAATGAGGGAGTTTGAGGTATGGGTCATGGGCAGTGTCAGTAGTAGTAGGGGTTACTTTAGTAGTATTGTTGAGATATCATTTTATGAGGACTCATGCCACATGGCTTGGTAACAGGTAACTGATGAGAGTACTAGGGGCTGTTATTTACATGTCACAAATTAGTGATCTGGCCATAAGGGGAGAGTGTTGTTGTCCTGTTGTCAGGAAATGACCCATGCATTGCAGTGTGTATATTCCAAGGTGTAAGTGGCGCATGAGTAGCAGGAGATAACCGAGGGTACTGGCTGAATTCTGGAGATTGAGTGTACATCAAGATACATCAGGTGGTGGTGTTGGGACAGCGTTGGTCTGGTCCACACACAGTACTATTTACAGCACCGGCAGCGGTAAAGATCGCCATGTCTCTCCTCGGTGAGTGCATAGTTCTCACGTGAAGTGAGGTCCAACTGTATAACGGGTGAGCTTGAAGCCACCATGACAGAGGAAGTGGAGCTAAAGAGAGAACGACTAGAATCCACTGTAGACATGCAGATGGGTTGGGTCTGGGAGCTACTTTAACCGCCATAGTTGGGTTGGGTTAGTTGCTTTATTGGTTAATGCATCATATGAAAGGATAGATGTTGGGGTAATTGTACACTGGACAACATTCTGAAGGCATTGATATGAAAGCATATACAGTGCTGAGTTACCTCAAGAGGATATAGCGTTGATTAGGGATATGCACTTGCATACCAGGTGACGTGCCTATCAGGTGGCAAGGGAGGAGATGGGGAACAAAGTAAAAATGACATGGCTTGGGAACACCTCTCGGAGCCTGTGGCCGGAAAGGGGAAGACTGGGTGAAGGCATGACGAGGCAGAAAAAATTATCCCAAAAAGTCTTTGGAGGGAGTTGAAAGGGTATATAACAAAGTATTGAGATAAACTTTTGTTATTGACCAAATACTTATTTTCCACCATAATTTGCAAACAAATCCAATAAGAATCCTCCTCCTTTTTTTTCTCATTTTGTCTTTCATAGTTGAAGTGTACCTATGATGAAAATTACAGGCCTCTCATCTTTTTAAGTGGGAGAACTTGCACAATTGGTGGCTGACTAAATACTTTTTTGTCCCACTGTATAAGTAGATGACAGCACATCACACAGTGTGACCAAAAAAAAGACCTTCACATGCAAGAGGCATTTCTCACTCGATACAAAACGTGTATTTGACTCTTTCTGAGTATATTCAGTTTTATTATTTTATATAATTTTTTGTACCTGCAACTGAACACAGACATTAAGGTACACATGTCTTCCCGAATCGAGAACAAAGAAAGTAGAAGCATGAACAGGTTAGTGGAAAAATAGCTTCCGACCCATTCTACTAGCAAAATGTATAATGGGTACTATGGAATCATTTACATATCACCATTTTAATGTATAGCTAATTGTATCCCCAACCCCCTACATTTATATACTTACAAAAATAAATCACACACAAAAAAAAAAATCTATACAAAAATCTATTTTAGTTCAGTGTGACATGACAGAGTACCGTAGTTACAGGTTCTGCATCACCATGAAATATTATAATTGAACAATGTTCACCATTACGAGTGCATAGCAATCCTTTAGTCAATACAGCTAGAACTCAATGTGACATTGTTGGTTTTCCTATAGGAACACACAATGTATACAAATCACTGTACTTAAAATGAAGAATCAAATCATCCATAAAAATACATCCAAAGTAAGTGGGCTTTTTCCTTGTGAGAGCTAAGAGTATATAAAAGTATATTCCATGGAGAAGCTAACAAAGACAATTCGCTTAAAGTCTTACTCTTTACAAAAAGTCTGCATCAAGAGTTGCTCTGTTGTGCCACCCTGTATCAGAAGTAGAGAGGTGTCAAAGCTCAACCCCCCTCTGCTTGAAGAGCTCCTCTAGGTGTCTCTCCAGTGCTAGGTTGGTCCCCCTCAGTCCTCTCACTACCTGGGCTGCCCACACAAAGTACTCCTGAACACGCTCTGCCGACCAACCTGGCAACCACAACACAGATTTAAATATAAGATATGGGACAGGGGTAAAGAGAGGGACAGTCAGACAACCAGAGAGGGAAGCAAGTGAAGACAAGCAACGAAACAGAGAGAGAGAGAACGAGAACGAGAGAGAGTAGTATCCTGATAGGGTATCAGTTTATTGTGTCTAGCCTACGACATTTTCCTAGTCAGTTGGTTGGATCAAGAGGCTGAAGACAGACAGACAGACAGAGCGCACAATCACCTGTTGGCGTGCTGCGGTTGATGTCCCTCAGGTTGTATAGTTTGTCAGCCAGTTTGACCAGTTTGGCCTGGTGGCTGGCATGAGGTGCATACTCCACCTGCTTACGCTTTGTCTCCTCCTTGGACAGTGCTTTGTCGTCTGTCACTTCTTGGACGAGCCGCGCCACTGTTTGCCCAAAGACGATCTGTAGTTCTCCTATGCTGGTGTCAGTGTCCTCCACTGTGTCATGGAGCAAAGCTGCCTGAGGACAGTTGGAAAATACAACAATATCAGTGAAATACCAGTCATTCCTGTTAACAAACTTTGGCTAACACAAACTCAATAAATGTTGAACGTTTTAATGAGCCCATTGACTGATGTATCATTACAAAGTAATAACCCCACCTGAATCTAAAATGTATCTTCAAACCTTAACCAAACTGCTAACACTTACCTGAAACATTTATTTTTAATTTTTATATATTGTAATGAAACAGCAGGGGGCAGGTCTCGAACCCACGACCTTCGAGCCCGAGGTCCGGCGGCGCTATTGACTGTGCCGCAAAAGAATGCTCGTGCGGCAGGATCGATTTCCGCGCTTATAAACCAAGGGTCGTTACGATATGGACCATTTTGACTTTGAGTCTGTCTGAAACACAAAACACTTACTTGCAAAACTTCAATGTCTGTGATCCCACCTTCATGGCTTAGGATCCTTGCCACTCCTGCAAAATTATGAACAGCAAATGTAAATGCTGATATTCACACAATGAAGTCTGAGTAGAGAGATAGGTCCTTAGCAATAACTATCTAGCTGGATAGCCGTTAGATTGTTGTCATAACTGTACCTATTGGGTGGGTGATATATGGTGTTTGTTCAGCATCTTTACGTCGTTGATTGCGGTGCTTTTCAGCAGCGAAGTTAACCGTCTCCAACAAAATGACAGAATCTGAACTCATGCTGTAAAAGTTGTTATTGACACACAATACAGACAGTATATTAACGTTTGATCACAATTTATCAAATTCGCACATCTCAGTGATGTCAGCGTCGCTGCCTTCTCTTTAAGGGCGCGTTCCTCCAGGGAGAGGCTATACGGACACGCCTGTTGCCCAAAATGATGACGTATATCGCCAGCCTGGTCTCATACACTAGACGTAACATAGTAATAGTAAATCTGGTACGCCATACTAGTATGATGTGTTATGATTTGTATGACTACATAAGATAGATGGTTAATGTTAGCTAGCAGGTCAACAGAGGCCAAGCCTAGGGCCCCTCTAAATCTGCAATATGGAGAATTGAATATTTTACTTTCAGTTTTGTACACCAGCTTCAAACAGCTGAAAATACAACATTTGTGGTTATGGAAAATATAGCGGTTTAGATGGCACAATGACTCTTTACAATCTACTTGCTTGTTTTGTAAACTGAAATTAGGTGAACTATTAGAATGTTAGCAACCATGAAATGGAGGAGCATTTCTGCATGGTGCATCTTTAAGTATCAAAAGTAAAAGTATAAATAATTTCATATTCCTTATATTAAGCAAACCAGAAGGCACAATTTTAGTTTTATTTATTTATAGAAAGCTAGGGGCACACTCCAAGACTCATCATTTACAAACGAAGCATTTGCTTTAGTGAGTCCGCCAGATCAGAAGCAGTAGGGATGACCAAGGATGTTCTCTTGATAAGTGCATGAATTGGACAATATACTGCTAAGCATTTGATATTTAGTACTTTTGGGTCTCAGGGAAACTTTATGCAGTAAAAAGTACTTTCTATCTAATGGAGTAAAAGTAAAAGTTGTCAAAAATATAAATAGTAAAGTACAAATAACCCCAAAAACGATTTAAGTAGTACTTCAAAGTATTTTTACTTAAGTAATTTACATCACTGATCACATGTGCCCTACAGAAAATACTGCTAAACAACAGCCTCTTGATAGCAGCACACTAGAAAAATAAAAGGTAACTACACCCCCCAAAAGATTCTCAAACATTTCCCTTACTTGAAAAGTTTTTTAAACATTTTTTTAAACATTTTTTTAATTTCACCTTTATTTAACCAGGTAAGCCAGTTGAGAAAAAGGTCTCATTTACAACTGCGACTTGGCCAAGATAAAGCAAAGCAGTGCGACACAAAAAACAACACAGAGTTACACATGGAATAAACAAGCGTACATTCAATAACACAATAGAAAAAGTCTATATACAGTGTGTGCAAATGGTGTGAGAAGGTAAGGCAATAAATAGGCCATAGTAGCGAAGTATTTACATTTTAGCAAATGAACACAGGAGTGATAGATGAGCAGATGATGATGTGCAAGTAGAAAGAAATACTGGTGTGCAAAAGAGCAGAAAAGTAAATAAAAACAATATGGGGATGAGGTAGGTAGATTGGGTGGGCTATTTACAGATGGGCTATGTACAGCTGCAGCGATGGGTTAGCTGCTCAGATAGCTGATGTTTAAAGTTAGTGAGGGAAATATAAGTCTCCAGCTTCAGTGATTTTTGCAATTCGTTCCAGTCATTGGCAGCAGAGAACTGGAAGGAAAGGCGGCCAAATGAGGTGTTGGCTTTGAGGATGACCAGTGAGATATACCTGCTGGAGCGCGTGCTACGGGTGGGCTTTGTTATCGTGACCAGTGAGCTGAGATAAGGCAGAGCTTTACCTAGCATAGACTTATAGATGACCTGGAGCCAGTGGGTTTGGCAACGAATATGTAGGGAGGGCCAGCTGACTAGAGTATACAGGTCGCAGTGGTGGGTGGTATAAGGGGCTTTGGTGACAAAATGGATGGCACTGTGATAGACTGCATCCAGTTTGCTGAGTAGAGTATTAGAAGCTGTTTTGTAAATGACATCGCCGAAGTCGAGGATTGGTAGGATAGTCAGTTTTACGAGGGTATGTTTGGCAGCGTGAGTGAGGGAGGCTTGACACCTAGGTATTTGTAGTTGTCCACATAATCTAAATCAGAACCGTCCAGAGTAGTGATGCTAGTCGGTCAGGTGGGTGCAGGCTGCGAACGTTTGAAAGCATTTGGATTTCCTAGCATTTAAGAGCAGTTGGTTGCCACGGAATGAGTGTTGTATGGCATTGAAGCTCGTTTGGAGGTTAGTTAACACAGTGTCCATAGAAGGGCCATACTGGTAACAGGGGTTGCAACAATGGCGGCAGATAATTTTAGAAAGAGAGTCCAGTTTGTCTAGCCCAGCTGATTTTTACATCTGCTATCTGGATTTGGGTGAAGGAGAAGCTGGGGAGGCTTGGGCAAGTAGCTGCGGGGGGTGCGGAGCTGTTGGCCGGGTTTGGGGGAGCCAGGAGGAAAGCATGGCCAGCCGTAGAGAAATGCTTATTGAAATTCTTGATTATCTTGGATTTTTCGGTGTTGACAGTGTTACCTAGCCTCAGTGAAGTGGGCAGCTGGGAGGAGGTGCTCTTATTCTCCATGGACTTTACAGTGTCCCAAAATGTTTTGGAGTTAGAGCTACAGGATGACAAATTTCTGTTTGTAAAAGCTAGTCTTTGATTTCTTGACTGACTGTGTGTATTGGTTCCTGACTTCCCTGAAAAGTTGCATATCGCGGGGACTATTCGATGCTAGTGCAGTCCGCCACAGGATGTTTTTGTTCTGGTCGAGGGCAATCAGGTCTGGAGTGAACCAAGGGCTATTTATGTTCTTAGTTCTACATTTTTTAAAGGGGCATGCTTATTTAAAATGGTGAGGAAATTGCTTTTAAAGAACGGCCAGGCATCCTTGACTGACGGGAGGGGTCAAAATCCTTCCAGTATACCCGGGCCAGGTCGATTCAAAAGGCCTGCTCGAAGAAGTGTTTTAGGGAGCATTTGACAGTAATGAGGGGTGGTCGTTTGACCGCGGACCCATAGCGGATGCAAGCAATGAGGCAGTGATTGCTGAGATCCTGATTGAAAACAGCAGAGGTGTATTTGGAGGGCAAGTTGGTCAGGATAATATCTATGAGGGTGCCCATGTTTACGGATTTAGGGTTGTACCTGGTGGGTTCCTTGATAATTGATTTGTGTGAGATTGAGGGCATCCATCTTAGATTGTAAGACTGCCATGTTATGTTAAGCATATCCCAGTTTAGGTCACCTAACATAACAAACTTTGAAGATAGATGGGGGCAATCAATTCACATATGGTGTCCAGGGCACAGCTGGTAACTGAGGGTGGTCTATAACAGGTGGCAACAGTGAGAGACTTAATTCTGGAGAGATACATTTTTAAAATTAGAAGCTCGAACTGTTTGGGAATAGACCTGGAAAGTATGACAGAACTTTGCAGGCTATCTCTGGAGTAGATTGCAACTCCTCCCCCTTTGGCAGTTCTATCTTGACGGAAAATGTTGTAGTTGGGTATGGAAATCTCAGAATTTTTGGTGTTCTTCCTAAGCCAGGATTCAGACACGGCAACCACGTCAGAGTTGGCGGAGTGTGCTAAAGCAGTAAGTAAAACAAACTTAGGGAGGAGACTTCTGATGTAAACACGTGTGAAACCAAGGCTTTTTCAGTTACAGAAGTCAACAAATGAGAGTGCCTGGGGACACGCAGGGCCTGGGTTAACCTCCACATCACCCGATGAACAGAGGATGTGTAGGATGAGGGTACGGCTAAAGGCTATCAAAACTGGTTGTCTAGTGCGTTGGGGACAGAGAATAAAATGAGAAGATTTCTGGGCGTGGTAGAATAGATTCAGTGATCTCTTGATGTGGTTTAGGCATTGTTGTGGACTTAACATCAAACTTAATTGTTTTCTATTTTTAAAAAGTGTGATATATAGAGTGAAAACCAGAAAAAAACAGGGAACACGGAAACCTGGAAAAACAAAACAAAGAAAACATCATTTTGGAAAAAAACTCTACGGAATCTGGCTAAAAATGTAAACAGATTTTATAGGGCCCAACATGGCCCAGTGACTCACTGGCCCGGGCCGTGGAGTTGGAAGCGCAAAACTATTTTGCCACACCAGGTAAACACTGGGACAAATCCCAAATGGAAATTCGACATTAGTCTGGACCCAAATCAGGGTAGCTCCACCAAGGCCATGGCCCAGTTAGTCTTTTGGGCCAGGTCTTGGAGATGGTAACTCGAAAGGTAGCATTGGTCGGCTAAACACTGGAGTCAAATGTGACAATGGAAATGTGCCAATATGAGCCCCTAAACACAACTTTGCAATACTTAATCACTTTTGTTAGCCAATTTGTGTGGTAGTTGGGGCATAAGAACTGAGCCGTGTCAGGGTTAAATACCAGAACAGATATAAGTACTGGTTCAGGAAAGCATAGGTGATAGCTGGGAACAGTTGACCTGAATCACATTTCCTTATGTTTGTTCTGGTATTTAACCCTGAAGCTGCTCCCTCCAAATGTCCCATCTGCTAAACAGAGATTCTATGGGACAATTCAAGGATAACTTTAGAAAAGGGTCAAGTCTAGAAAAAGTAATGCGCTCTGTTTGTATTGAGATCAGATGATTCATTTCGGAGAAGTTTAGCAGAATGTCGGCAAAGTTTAATCTTGTTCCATCTTCTCCCTCTGTCTTGCCACTGCACTTCCTCTCATCATCACATTTGGTAGAATGGAAGCCCTTAATGGACTTCTCAGGTTTTTCTCCAATCTAGGTTTCCCCTTCACCTGTTGCCAGGCTGAGGGGAAGTGGGACTCTTCAGGCTTCAATGGCTTACATGGCACCTTCCACTTAACACCTCACAAAGCAACTGTTCTGATTATGCAGAGGTTGTTGACACTTCTCTTTCTAAGACCTAAGAATCACCCTGGGTGATGCAAACAAAATTACCAAAAATATAACTAGTGCTTAAAAGAAAAACTGGAGTGCAGTGCTGCTTTGGAAAAACCCTAGGCCTAACAAAGTGAATTTCAAAGACACGTGTAGTGACATTGCAGAAAAAACACATACCGTGTCTGAAATGCATTGTCACGATGATGGAGGAGTCATTAGAATCCACATGATAATGCATGGTAAATACGGTGATGATAATGGCAGGATATACTACACTATGATTTGTATCAGGAGTAGGCTGGCCAGCACAGAAGACCTAAAGTATACACCCATGACCTGAAAGACTGCATTCTTGGCAGTTGAAACAAATCAGCCTATAAATATTTGCTCTCAAGTTTCGGTAAAGGGGTTGTGAAGGAGTGGCCTTCACTAGAAAAAGGAGTGGCCTTCACTAGAGAGACATTCATTTTAAAGCATTTATTCCAAGTATTTATAGAGCAAGTTGTGTTTGTATAGGTCATTAATTAATCCAGTCATTTACCAAACTAATTTCAACGTGGACAATTGGGTAATATTTGTTTGAGACATTGATCAATGAGATTACAAACTATATTCACCCAGTCAAAAAGACAGCCATAGTTAGTTAGTTTAATATCCAATGTTTTATCACTATACTTTCAAACATCTAAAAGCACAACCAAATTCCACTAGAACTTATTTGGGGGGTTTAGTTTTCACCCAATTGTCTATCACTGCACTTTCAACCATTCAAAAGCACAGCGACGTTCAAATGGGGAATACAATGTCAGGTATTTTGTTTATTTATACAACAGATGAATGTGTTTTCACTGTGATTTATCTAATAGCAGAAACTCATTTATTTGATTTATTTAACCAGGCAAGTCAGTTTAGAACAAATTATTATTTACAATGACGACCTACCCCGGACAAACCCTAATCCGGACGATGCTAGGCCAATTGTGCGCCGCCCTATGGGACTCCCAATCACGGCCAGTTGTGATACAGCCTGGAATTAAACCAGGATCTGTAGTGACGCCTTTAGCACTGAGATTCAGTGCCTTAGACGGCTGCACCACCTGGATGGCAGTTGAGATTATATTAAAAGTACATGGTGCAAGTGATCAATGCCGTTTGAGATTCTGCACAGATTATTGCAGCGATCTCCACAGACCTGCAATGACCTATGCATGCTATCTTCAACATGAACACTTTATATGACTATATAAGAAGAAATAGTTACATTAACCTCAACACCATGGATGTGTTACTCATTTTAAGGTTGAATGTTACATCAGTTTGTAAAATAGCCTTAATGATGGTGTTGGAGTTGTGCGCTGCCACTCAGTCGTGGGTAAAACAGGGAGTACAGGAGGGGACTGAGAACGCACTCCTAAGAGGCCCCTGTGTTGAGGGTTAGCATGGCAGATGTGTTGTTGTCTCATAGCTCAATAACTCAGCATCAATAACCCAACAACCCAACTAAGTGACCCAAATGGCTGGGTCAGAATAACTTAACTTGTATTCTGTCCAATACTTATACAAATTGGATTGTTTAACCCAGCATTTTTAGAGTGTAGCCAGGCAAGAACAGGCCTACCAGTCCCAGAGACCCTGTAATGCTGATTGTAACCCTAAACCCCTATATTCGTATACAAAAAAATAGATGACACATACACACAATAAATAAAATGTATTTTTCACTCAGTGTGTCATTATTGAGTAGTTACCGGTTCCGCATCACCATTAAATGCATTTTTATTTTTTAACAAGTAACCATTTTCATCTTTACAAATGCATGGCATTGCTTTATTCAATGCAGTGAGATAACTCAATGTGACATATTCATGGTTTGCCAGTTCTACAAACAAAATGTACACAAAGTACTGTAGAATAAAGTAATAATCAAATCACCTATTAAAATAAATCTTATTAAGTGGGCCTTTTCCTTGTGAGAGTTAAGAGTATAGAAAGTATATTCCATGGAGAAGCCATCTAACATAAATACAATACGCTCAAACTCTTTACAAAAGTGTGCGTCCACAGTTGCTCTGTTGTGTCACCCTGTGTTAAAAGAAGAGAAGTGTCAAACCTCTGATGGAAGAGCTCATCTAGGTGTCCCTCTAGTGCTGGGTTGGTCCCCCTCAGTCCTCTCATCACCTGCACTGCCCACACAAAGTACTCCTGAACATGCTCTGCCATCCAACCTGGCAACCACAATACAGAATAAATATAAGATATGGGGGGGGTAGGTAAAGATATGGACAGTCAGACAACCAGAGAGGGAAGCAAGCACATGAAGAGAAGCAAAGAGCCAGATAGAGAGAGAGATAAAGTAAGAGATGTCAGTTTTTTGTGTAGTATGACATTCTATGCCATTTGACTGCAGTTCAGTTGGTTGGATCAAGATGGCTGAATAAAGACAGAGACAGACACATAAAGATAGACAGACAGATGAAGAACACGCGAGGGAGAGAAACAAGAGAGAGAGAGAGAGAGAGAAAGAGAGAAACAATCAGGGTGTCCCCCCACGTGGCCATTGGCCCACCTCTTGGCCGCAGCCATCCTATTTCCCAAGTAAAAATACCCTTTGAATGACCAAAACATCACCCATAATATTTTTCACTATTAAAATGCTCAGAATTGGTCAGGAAAGGAGAACTCGGCATTTAGGATTTGGGCAGCAGATCAGCCAAATGATGGCCTCAATGAGAACTGTGTCATTGTATGGCAAGGCAAATGGTATGATAAGGCGTGGAGTGATAAAAACATATATTCTGCTACAAGGAGAAGCTGATCCTGGTTCAGGAGATGAAGACGTGGGAGGAGGCTCTGGAGTACTGCAGGGATCACTACACCGACCTCCCCAGCCTGCTCTCTGAAACTGAACATCTCCAGGCCCAGAGTAAGATAGAGGGTGCCCAGACCGACCATGTGTGGATGGGTCTGATCTTCCTGGCCAGAGAATGGCTGTGGGTGAACGGGGACCACCTGGAGTACCAGGCCTGGTCTGGCGGGGAGCTACCCCACTGCCCCGCCCAATACCTCCACTGTGGGACCCTGACCAGAGATGGGGAGCACTGGGGAACCAGGAACTGTGAGGAGAGGAGGAACTTCCTCTGCTACAGAGCGTGAGCCCCAGAGGAGAGAGATATTACTGTAGTAGATATGATTATCTATGGATGTTCTCTACTTATTACCAGTTAACGCTGTGATTGATTATTCACTCTATTTACTTGTTGGAGAATATAAACCTATTGGGTGTGTGTTTTCTACAATAGTCTATTATTACTGTATCTATAGATGCTGTGGTTATAATAGTGTGTGACTTGTGAGTTTTGATTTACATTTAAATGAGTTGGGAATTAAAATAGTGTTTTTAAACATTTGGGTGGAGTAAAAAATAAACAAGAAATCACAAAATTCCTTCAGGTTGATGACTTTTTGCAAATCCAATCAGTTTTCCACTTAATCATGTTCTGAATGAAAAACATAGATTATTATATATTTGTTTTTATTACATGGAAACAAAATTGAATCAACCAATTTGTGTACAGTGGGAAGTCACCTAGCTCACATGATGTTTCATCATTATATAACATGATAAAAGAGTAAGAATGCTAAGATGCTGCTGTATGCTAGTTACTAGCATCTTGTTGGTACATGTAAACTCCACGTTAAAGCCTTCTTCAGCCTGTAGGCCTAAGTCTGTGTATCATTACTATTAGCTCAGACAGTAATAGTAGATATGAACATACATATCATGTATTGTATATCATGTCATGAAACCGACTGTTTGTATGAAATAAACAATTGACATAGACAATATTCCTTCTCATTTTTATTGGTGCACCTACAGTGCCTTCTGGAAGTATTCATACCCCTTGACTTTTTCCAAATGTTGTTGTGTTGCAGCCTGAATTTAAAATGGATGAAGATAAGATTTGTCACTGGCCTACACACAATACAATACTGTACAAGACTGTACAATACAATAATGTCAATGTGGAATGATGTTTTTTACATTTTTACTAATTCATTAAAAACGAAAAGCTGAAATGTCTTGAGTTAATAAGTATACAAGCCCCTTGTTATAGCAAGCCTAAATAAGTTCAGGAGTATATACACTACTGTTCAAAAGTTTAGGGTTACTTAGAAATGTCCTTGTTTTTGAAAGAAATGCACATTTTTTGTCTATTAAAATAACATCAAATTGATCAGAAATACAGTGTAGACATTGTTAATGTTGAAAATGACTATTGTAGCTGGAAACGGATGATTTTTTATGGAATATCTACATGGGTGTACAGAGGCCCATTATCAGCAACCATCACTCCTGTGTTCCAATGGCACGTTGTGTTAGCTAATCCAAGTTTATCATTTAAAAAGGCTAATTGATCATTAGAAAACCGTTTTGCAATTATGTTAGCACAGCTGAAAACTGTTGTTCTGATTAAAGGAGCAATAAAACTGGCCTTCTTTGGACTAGTTGAGTATCTGGAGATCCAGCATTTGTGGGTTTGATTACAGGCTCAAAATGGCCAGAAACAAAGACCTTTCTTCTGAAACTCGTCAGTCGGTTCTTGTTCTCAGAAATTAAGGTTATTCCATGCGAGAAATTGCCAAGAAACTGAAGATCTCATTCAACGCTGTTTACTACTCCCTTCACAGAACAGCGCAAACTGGCCCTAATCAGAATAGAAAGAAGAGTGGGGGGACCCGGTGCACAACTGAGCAAGAGGAAAAGTACATTAGAGTGTCTAGTTTGAGAAACAGACACCTCACAAGTCCTCAACTGGCAGCTTCATTAAATAGTACCTTCAAAACACCAGTCTCAACGTCAACAGTGGAGAGGCGACTCCGGGATGCTGGCCTTCTGTGCTTAACAAGTAACATAATAAGTTGCATGGACTCACTATGTGTACAATAATAGTGTTTAACATGGTTTTTGAATGACTATCTCAACTCTGTACCTCACACATACAATTATCTGTAAGGTCCCATCATGTTATGGGAATGCTTGTAAATGTTAAGGACTGGGGAGTTTCTCCAGGATAACAAATAATAAACAGAATGCAGCTAACCACAGGCAAAATTCTAGAGGAAAACCTGGTTCAGTCTGCTTTCCACCAGACACTGGGAGATGAATTCACCTTTCAACAGGACAATAACCTAAAACACAAAGCCAAATATACACTGGAGTTGCTTACCAAGAAGACAGTGAATATTCCTCAGTGGCCGATCTACAGTTTTTACTTAAATCTACTTGAAAATCTATGGCAAGTCCTGAAAATGTTTGTCTAGCAATGATCAACAATCAATTTGAAAGAGCTTAAAGAATTTTGAAAAGAATAATGGGAAAATGTTGCACAATCCAGGTGTGGAAAGCTCTTAGAGATTTACCCAGAAAGCCTCACAACTGTAATTGCTTCCAAAGGGGATTCTGACATGTACTGACTCATGTAAATGAGATATTTCTGTATTTCATTTTTAATACATTTTTAAAAATGTATTCTAAAAACATAATTTCATTTGGTCATTTTGTCATTTTGTCATTGTGGGTTATTGTGTGTAGATGGGTGAGGGAAAAAATGATTTAAAACATTTAGAATTTAGGCTGTAATACATCAAACTGTGGAAAAGTCTAGGGGATGAACACTTCCTGAAGGCATTGTTGGGCCTTACCAGCTCCCTACTGTGAATCACAACGTTGGACAAAAGAAATGACACAACACATGAAAATTGTTGTATAGTAATGACCAACAACCAGAGCGTGAAACATTTAAAAAAGAATAATGGGCAAATGTTGTACAATCCAGGTGTGGAAAGCTATCAGAGATTTACCCAGAAAGACTCACAGCTGTAATCGCTGCCAAAGGTGCTTCTACAAAGTATTGACTCAGGGGTGTGAATACTAAACTGGCAAACATTTCCAAAAACATGTTTTCACTTTGTCATTATAGGGTATTATGTGTAGATGGGTGAGACAATCTATTTAATCCCCTTTGAGTTCAGGCTGTAGCACAACAAAATGTGGAATATGTCAAGGGGTATGAATACTTTCTGGCACAGTAGCAACAGATATGTCAAGGTACATTAACATATACAAAAATATTTTACATAATTCTGATGATTCCAATTGAATTGAACTCATTTCTAACCTAGAATACTCATATATCAATGTTCTTTTTGTAATGAAGTGTTAACATCCATTCAACATTCATATTTGTCTTTATTGGATGTACTGATATAGAGAGGAATGAAAGTTTAAAGGTGCAGGGTGAGTTTTGAAACCCCGCCAAGTTGGGCAATGTGTGGTCCGACATCGGCAGCACTACCACATGAGCAGACTCTGGCACAAATATCAATGCTTTTACTGTGCCCCTATCCAGGGATTAGCAGTCGTGGGAAAAGTACCCAATTGTCATGCTTGAGTAAATGTAAAGATACCATAATAGAAAATGACCCAGTAGTCACCCAGTAAAATACTACTTGAGAAAAAGTCTAAAGTATTTGGTTTTAAATATACTTAAGTATCAAAACTAAATGCAATTGCAAAAATGTACTTCAGTATCAAAAGTAATGTCAAATTCCTTATATTAAGCAAACCAGATGGCACAATTGTTCATGTTCTTAAAACGTTGTATGTGTATGGGGAAATGTATGGAGTAGAAAGTACATTCTTTTCTTAAGGAATCTAGTAAAGTAAAAGTAGTCCAAAATATTAATTGTAAAGTACAGATGCCCCAAAAACGACTTAAGTAGGGGTCTTTTTGCCCTCAGAACAGCCTCAATTTGTCAGGGCATGGACTCTACAAGGTGTCCAAAGCATTCCACATGGATGCTGGTGGATGTTGACTCCAATACTTACCACAGTTGTGTCAAGTTGGCTGGATGTCCTTTGGGTGGTGGACAATGTTCCCTCCACAGGGGCACAGATGCATATCTCTTCCAGGACAGCCGTGCAGAAGAAATGCCAGGCTGTGCAGAGACACAAGATTTAAAGTTCTCCCCATTAGTTTGCACTATATACAGTGTCGATTTTAGCATATAAATCTTGGTGGGGCAACCGCAAAAAAAAATGTTTGATGCATGCCAGCAAAGCCACAACACTAAACAATACATTAATTGCACTATAACGGCGACAAGAGGTGCCCAAAAACATTCAGATTCAAACATTCAGAGTCATTGGCCACAGAAATGACATCAAATCACGTTATATGTACAGCAGCTTTGATTGGACTGATCATATCAACATCTTACTTCATGAATCAAGTCTACTGGAAAATCATTTTTAGTCCTTGTCATAGGAAGAGATATAATGAAGAGAAAATATAGATCAAACGTATCAGTGCTCATCGGCCATTGGACATAAACATTACACAAGCTGGAAATCACAAAATCAACAATGAGTTGTTTGGAAGGAATCGGTGACAGTGGCTAACTGCAAGCATTGCAACTGGGAAGTCAGCACAATGGAGTGAATCCTTACCACCGCTACACCTGGCTATCAGCGGAGCCTTGTCTGGCAGCGAAACAAATCATTCAGCCTCATTTACTGCCTTTTTAAAAAACATACCTGATATGGCTGACCATATCTCCCTGGCATATTACATCATTTATGCAGCAGCATATAAGACATTTTTGGACTCACATTGTTGTGCGCGGCGGTCCTTCTTTGGCAAATCTTCATCAAAGAAAATTTTTTACAATTCCAAGTTGGATGACCGTTCAAAACGTATTTTCCCAGTCTGACTTCCCAGGTGCAATGCTTGCTGTTATCCACTGTCACGGATTCCCAACTTGTTGTGTAATGTTTATGTCCAATGGCCGATGAGCACCGATACGTTTTATCTTCATTATTTTGCGATCGGAGGCCGAGCAGTTGCCATACCAGGCAGTGATGCAACCAGTCACGATGCTCTCGATTGAGCAGCTATGGAACCAGTTGAGGATCTGAAGACCCATGTCAAATCTTTTCAGTCTCCTGAGGGGGAATAGGTTTTGTTGTGACCTCTTCACGACTGTCTTGGAGTGCTTGGACCATGTTATTTTGTTGGTAATGTGGACATCAAGGTACTTGAAAATCTCAACCTGCTCCACTGCAGCCCCGTCGATGGGAATGGGGGAGTGCTCGGTCCTCTTTTTCCTGTAGTCCACAATCATGTCCTTTGTCTTGATCACTTTGAGGGAGACGTTGTTGTCCTGGCACCACATGGCCAGGTCTCTGACCTCCTCCCTATAGGCTGTCTCGTCGCTGTCTGTGATCAGGCCTACCGCTGTTGTGCCACCGGCAAACGTAATGATGGTGTTGGAGTCGTGCCTGGCAGTACAGTTATGAGTGAACAGGACCTACAGGAGAGGACTGAGCACGCACCCCTGAGGGGCCCCAGTATTGAGGAGCAGCATTGCGGATTTGTTGTTACCTACCCTTACCACCTGGGGGCGGACCATCAGGAAGTCCAGAATCCAGTTGCAAAGGGAGGTGTTTAGTCTCAGGGTCCTTAGCTTATTGATGAGCTTTGAGGACACTATGGTGTTGAACGTAGTGAATGAATAGCATTCTCACATAGGTTTTCCTTTTGTCCAGGTGGGAAAGGGCAGTGTGGAGTGCAATAGAGATTGCATCATCTGTGGATCTGTTGGGGTGTTATGCAAATCAGAGTGGGTCGAAGTGTCTGGGATAATGGTGTTGATGTGAGCCATGACCACCCTTTCAAAGCTCTTCATGGCTACAGATGTGAGTGATACAGGTCACTAGTCATTTAGGCAGGTTACCTTATTGTTCTTGGGCACAGGCACTATGGTCTGGTGGTCTGCTTAAAACATGTTGGTATTACAGACTCGGACAGAGAGAGGTTGAAAATGTCAGTGAGGACACTTGCCATTTGTTCAGCGCATGCTCGCAGTACACGTCCTGGTAATCCGTCTGGCCCAGCGGCCTTGTGAATGTTGACCTGTTTAAAGGTCTTGCTCACATCGGCTTTGGAGAGCGTGATCACACAGTCTTCCTGAACAGCTGGTGCTCTCATACATGTTTGAGTGTTATTTGCCTCGAAGCGAGCATCGAAGTAGTTTAGCTCGTCTGGTAGGCTCGTGTTACTGGGCAGCTCTCGGCTGTGCTTCCCTTTCCCTCTAGCCTTTAGCTCAGTGCGGATGTTGCCTGTAATCCATGGCTTCTGATTGGGGTATGTACGTACTGTCACTGTGGGGAAGACATCATCAATGCACTCATTGATGAAGCCAATGAATGATGTGGTGTACTCCTCTATACCATCGGAGGAATCCCAAAACATATTCCAGTCTGTGCTAGCAAAACAGTCTTATAGCTTAGCATCTGCTTCATCTGACCACTTTTTTAATGATCTAGTCACTGGTGCTTCCTGCTTTAATTTTTAGCTTGTAAGCAGGAATCAGAAGGAAAGAATTATGGTCAGATTTGCCAAATGGAGTGCGAGGGAGAGCTTTGTATGTGTCTCTGTGTGTGGAGTAATGGTGGTCCAGAGTGTTTTCCCCTCTGGTTGCACATTTAACATGCTGATTGAAATTTGGTAAAACAGACTTAAGTTTCCCTGCATTAAAGTTCCAGGCTTCTAGGAGCGCCTCCTCTGGGTGAGCGTTTTCTTGTTTGCTTATGGCGGAATACAGCTCATTCAATGCTGTCTTAGTGCCAGCAGCTTTGTATTTTGAGACAGTTTTGAACATGCAAATAAGCCAATAGGCAGAGGGATAGCCTATATTGTCTAATTCTCTGTAGGGATGGTGCCAGGTTTCCTACAGACGTGACGCCTGGCATTCAGTCCAAAGAGTTCGATCTTAGTTTCATCAGACCAGAGAATCTTGCTTCTCATAGCCCACCTATAATTTAGCCCAAACAACTACCTCTTTCCCAACTGTATTTAATTGTATTTATTTATTTATTTTGCTCCTTTGCACCCCATTATTTTTATTTCTATTTTGCACATTCTTCCATTGCAAAACTACCATTCCAGTGTTTTACTTGCTATATTGTATTTACTTTGCCACCATGGCCTTTTTGCCTTTACCTCCCTTCCCACCTCATTTGCTCACATTGTATATAGACTTGTTTATACTGTATTATTGACTGTATGTCTGTTTTACTCCATGTGTAACTCTGTGTCGTTGTATCTGTTGAACTGCTTTGCTTTATCTTGGCCAGGTCGCAATTGTAAATGAGAACTTGTTCTCAACTTGCCTACCTGGTTAAATAAAGGTAAAATAAAAAATGGTCTGAGAGTCTTTTAGGTGCTTTTGGTAACCAAGCAGGCTGTCATGTGCCTTTTACTGAGGAGTGGCTTCCGTCTAGCCACTCTACCATAATTACCTGATTGGTGGAGTGCTGCAGAGATGGTTGACAGAACTCTGGAGCTCTGTCAGAGTGACCATCAGGTTCTTGGTCACCTCCTTGACGAAGGCCCTTCTCCCACGATTGCTCAATTTGGCCGGGCAGCCAGCTCTAGGAATAGTCTTGGTGGTTCCAAACTTCTTCCATTTAAGAATGATGGAGGCCACTGTATTCTTGGGGACCTTCAATGCTGCAGGAATGTTTTGGTACCCTTCCCCCAATCTGTGCCTTGACCCAATCCTGTCTCGGGGCTCAATGGACAATTATTTCGATCTCATGTCTTGGTTTTTACTCTGACATGCACTGTCAACTGTGGGACCTTATATGGACAGGTGTGTGCCTTTCCAAATCATGTCCAATCAATTGAATTTACCACAGGTGGACTCCAATCAAGTTGGAGAAATATCTCAAGGATGACCTATGGAATACTTATGTAAATCAATTAGTTCTGTTTTTACATTTGTTATAAATGAGAAAAACCAGTTTCTGCATTGTCATTATGGGGTATTGTGTGTAGATTGATTAGGGGGAAAAACATTTTTAAAATCAGGTTTAAATTAAGGCTGTAACATAACAAAATGTGGAAAAAGTCAAGGGGTCTGAATACTTTCCGAACGCACTGTATGTCCTCTCACAGGTTCAGAAGTCCAGCACTGCACTTATTTTCTGCTTCTTTAACTACATTTGTTTTAGTCTTCATCCTGAAATTCAAGAGCACTGTTTGATTGACATGGGTGTTTGTGGTGGAGGGAAAAAATATACTGTTTGTAAATGTATAATTACAACCTATGGAATTTAGTAGATGAATGCCCGGTTTAGGGGATAATGTACACCATTGGCTTTGTGTTAAGAATATCATCTTTGGTCCAGCCCGTTATTTTACACAGATTCCATTCCACGGTGCTTGTGGTTGTTACAATGACTATTACTGGACACAACTGTCAGATGAAACCGATTCATTTACTATTATTATTATTATTATGTTTATTTGATGGCCCCGAGGCTGGAATCAGATATATTGTATCAGATATAGTTAGCTAAGTTCATTTGGAGTATATCAGTAACCAAACTACAACAACAACAAAGCGATACACAAGGACACTTCCCAGACAACAGGTTTCCCAGATCACCGTCTGTCTCACCGTCCCCCTCCTTCCGTACCTTCCTCCCCCCTCTGTCTCTCTCCCTCCTTCCTTACCTTCCTCCCCCCTCTGTCTGTCTGTCTCTCCCTCCTTCCTTACCTTCCTCCCCCCTCTGTCTCTCTCCCTCCTTCCGTACCATCCTCCCCCCTCTGTCTCTCTCCCTCCTTCCGTACCTTCCTCCCCCCTCTGTCTCTCTCCCTCCTTCCTTACCTTCCTCCCCCCTCTGTCTCTCTCCCTCCTTCCGTACCGTCCTCCCCCCTCTGTCTCTCTCCCTCCTTCCGTACCTTCCTCCCCCCTCTGTCTATCTCCCTCCTTCCGTACCTTCCTCCCCCCTCTGTCTCTCTCCCTCCTTCCGTACCTTCCTCCCCCCTCTGTCTGTCTCTACCTCCTTCCGTACCCTCCTCCCCTCTCTGTCTGTCTCTCCCTCCTTCCTTCCTTACCTTCCTCCCCCCTCTGTCTCTCTCACTCCTTCTGTACCTTCCTCCCCCTCTGTCTGTCTCTCTCTCCTTCCGTACCCTCCTCCCCCCTCTGTCTGTCTCTCCCTCCTTTCTTACCTTCCTCCCCCCTCTGTCTGTCTCTCCCTCCTTCCGTACCCTCCTCCCCCCTGTCTCTCTCTCCCCTCCTCCCCCCCACTTTGTGATTTGATTTGCAGTTATTGTCAATTCTATGTTTCCTTCAAGTGCATTTTGGATTACATCCTTTTGTAACCATAAACCATGTAAATAGTTAATATTTTCACTATTTCAGACACATATTTCATGGTACATGACAGGTTATCAATGAGAAGTTGTGATCTTTCAATGAGATGTTCTGCTATCTATTATTATTTCTAGGTGCACCAATAAAAATGAGAAGGAAGGTCTTATCTTTGTCTAAGTTAATTATTTATTTCATACCAACAGTTGGTTTCCTTACATGATATACAATACATGATGTGTCCGTTCATATCTACTGTTACTGTTTTTCATTCTGATGGGGATGAATCAAAGAGGAAAACTGATTGGATTTGCAGAGTCATCAACCTGAAGGAATTCTGTGATTTCTTGTCTATATTTTTTTACCCTACCTAAATCGAATGACATGGTAAAAAAGAAGAAGTTAATTACCAACTCAATGAAATGTTATCAAAACTATCAAAACATCTGTGCCCAGTGTTATCTGTGCCCAGTGTTATGGTCTTTGTACACACAAAGCACCCACTATCATAACCACGGTATCTACAGGTACAAAAATAGTAGACTATTGTAGAAAACACACACAAAAAAAAAATCTCTTATTGTCACATACACCAGAAAGGTGCAGGAAATGTGTTGTTTTACAGGGTCAGCCATAGTAGGACGGTGCCGCTGGGGCACATTAGGGTTCAGTGTCCTGCTAAAGTGCACATCAACAGATTTTTCACCTTGTCGGCTCAGATATTCGAACCAGCAATCTTTTGGTTACTGGCCCAACGCTCTAATCGCTAGGCTACCTGCCGCCCCGTGGGTTAAACCCAATAGGTTTATATGCACCAACAAGTAAATAGGGTGAATAACCAATCACAGCGTTAACTGGTAATAAGTAGAGAGCATCCATAGATAATCATATCTACTACAGTAATATCTCTCTCCTCTGGGGCTCACGCTCTGTAGCAGAGGAAGTTCCTCCTCTCCTCACAGTTCCTGGTTTCCCAGTGCTCTTCATCTCTGGTCAGGGTCCCACAGTGAAGGTATTGGGCGGGGCAGTGGGGCAGCTCCCCGCCAGACCAGGCCTGGTACTCCAGGTGGTCCCCGTTCACCCAGAGCCATTCTCTGGCCAGGAAGATCAGACCCGTCCACACATGGTTGGTCTGGGCACCCTCCATCTTGCTCTGGGCCTGGAGATGTTCAGTCTTAGAGAGCAGGCTGGGGAGGTCGGTGTAGTGACCCCTGCAGTAGAGACAGAGCATGGCCATGTCTTCATCTCCTGAACCAGGATCAGCTTCTCCTTGTAGCATAAGAAGGGGAGTGTCCGGGAGCAACGCGAATCCATCCATCTCATATCCCACTGTACCATGACACAGTCCTCAATGCCAGCAGCATTGTTTGGCTCTCCTGACTTCCAAAACCTAAATGCTGAGTTCTCTCCTCCTGACCATGTCCATCCTGTTGGATCGTTAGCATCTCTGTGCAAACCAATCCAGGTCCAATCACTCCTTGAAATGGGAAGGAGTTGATCTACTTCTTCCTGGATGCTTATGAAGGCCAGGTCAGTGTAGTGCTCACGACAGTACCGCTGAGCCTCTGACCAGGTCTTCTCTTCAGACACATAGTGATATTCTCTGAGTTTACCAGAGGCCACTGCACACAGAGCAGTGATGAGGAGACCAGTGAAGCTACTCTTACTCTGCATGATGCCCCAGTGCTTAGTAGGTGTGGAGCGGAGCTGACCCTGCTGCTGCTGCTGCTGATATTATGAACCTGCTGCTACTCTACTGTCCCCCTCTCATGTGTCCACATAGCCCACCAATCAGAGTGCCTCCTTAATCTTGACAACCAATCCATGTTTCTTCCTCATAGGTTTTCTGATTGGCCACATCCTCTTTCCTCTCCTTCTCTAAATGAATTGGAGGACAGCGTCAGAGGGGAGAGACTTTAAAAGTGGATGTGAGGATTCAGGGTAAGAAAATAGAGTAAGGGCCCTGTACACACATTGCCTAAAAAGGAACACCGCAGTCAAATAATGGCTGCATCTTTTAAGCAAATTCTACCCAGGAGCTTCAGAAAATCTCTCGGTCCAAAGAACACGAATAAACTTTAACCAAAGTTGACATGTAAATCCCTCCAACAGAGAATCAGTAGTGAGTTCAGAGAACTCAATATTCTTGACCATATTTGATGCTACATATTTAACCTACATATTTAATCAGGGCTGTAGTGGTGCCTGGAGAAGTGGGTATACTCTCATTTTGCCAAAGGGCTTGTCCGGCGAAGGAAAGGCGCCCTGTGTGGAAATATTATATGAGAAACAGTGACATACACTATGAATGACCTAAAATGATAAATCCCATATTGGTCTTTCACAGTCAGACCAACCCACGCTGTACTGTGCAGTAGGCTAATAGTAAGCCTACTACTGAAACAGATAAATGAGGCTGCCAACTGAGTCACAAATTCACAGGTTTCAGATTTTTCCCCATTTCTGTAAGGTTTGCGTTCTGTTACACTTTTCCTTACAGAAAACAACGTAATTGTATTATCTAAGTCCATAACAATGCTTAAACCACATCAGGAGACCACTTTTGAGGTTTGAGTGTCAACTGTAAGTGCTGTTATTGTGAAGTGGAAATGTCTAAGAGCAACAACGGCTCAGCCGCGAAGTGGTAGGCTACACAAGCTCACAGAACTGGACCACCGAGTGCTGAAGCGGAACGTGTAAAAATCATCTGTCCTCGGTTACAACACTCACTGCCGATTTCCAAATTGCCTCTGGAAGCAACGTCAGCACAAGAACTGTTTGTCGTGAGCTTCACCGAAAGGTTGTTGGATCGAATCCCTGAGCTGACAAGGTAAAAATCTGTAATTCTGCCCGAGCAAGGTAGTTAACCCACTGTTCCCTAGGAGCCGAAGATGTGGATGTCAATTAAGGCAGCCCTCCACACCTCTCTGATTCAGAGGGGTTGGGTTAAATGCGGAAGACACATTTCAGTTGTACACCTGACTAGGTATCCCCCTTTCCGTTCATGAAATTGGTTTCCATGGCCAGGCAGCCGCACACAAGCCTAAGATCACCATGCGCAATGCCAAGCATTGGCTGGAAAGGTGTAAAGCTTGCCGCCATTGGACTCTGGGGCAGTGGAAATGCGTTTACCATCGGACAGTCCAACGGATGAATCTGCATTTGACAGATGACATTAGAACGCTACCTGCCCAAATGGATAGTGCTAACTGTAGTTTTGTCAAGGAGGAATAATGGGGATATTTTTCATGGCTCGGCCTAGGCCCCTTGGTTCCAGTGAAGGGAAATCTTAACGGTACAGCATACAAAGACATTCTATACGGTTCTGTGCCTCCCCCCAAAGGATTTTCATTACTTTACACTCGACTTTTCCCCCCTTACTAGCTCCAACCTTATCTATGAAAAATCTACTTACTGTGACATGTAGTTCTCCCACCTAGCTATAGTATCTTAAGACGAATGCAATAACTAAGTCACTCTGGATAAGAGGGTCTGCTAAATAACTCAAATGTAAAATAAAAAATAAGTGTAATTCATTTTTTTTTATTGAGGGGATAAATATGACATGTATTTTCACGACCCCATCTTTGATTGTCAGTATTAATGATATAAAAGGCAACAGATGCAATGTAGGTGATAAAACAACAAATATCAGAATTCAGATGAGTCCTGCAAACTATGATTTACAAAAGTAACTGTGCTGGAAATGTTTAACGTTTGTGCTTTTCTAAGAACAAAAGTTCTCAGTTTCAAGGTCTCGGCTTAGAGAGAAGAAGCCTTGAGGTATTGGTCTGTCACATGTTATGAACCAGTACTGGTCGGTCACATGTTATGAACCAGTACTGGTCTGACACATGTTATGAACCAGTACTGGTCGGTCACATGTTATGAACCAGTACTGGTCTGACACATGTTATGAACCAGTACTGGTCTGACACATGTTATGAACCAGTACTGGTCTGACACATGTTATGAACCAGTACTGGTCGGTCACATGTTATGAACCAGTACTGGTCTGACACATGTTATGAACCAGTACTGGTCGGTCACATGTATGAAACAAAACAGTAATGATGAATTAATTATGCAAATATAACATGTCTGTGTATAGACGTATATAAGACAACAGTTGGGACTGCCCCAGCAGAGCTCCTGATTGACATGTGTACTATAGTGCATTGAGTTGGAACCTCTCCAGCGCGCTGATAATAAAAGGATCATTCATTTAAGATTGACTTAAGTGTCCCTGGTGGTCATTTCTATGACATGGTGGTGAATTTCCACAACAGCCTTTCATCTTCACAAAATTATGCATATCATTGCTTTATTCAATACGAGAAAACTCAAGGTGACATTGATGGTTTGCCTGTTCCACAGACAATGTATGCAAATGACTGTAGAATGAATGAATAATAAATTACCAATAAAAAATAAATCCTTGTGAGAGCTAAGAGTTTATTCGATGGAGAAGGCTCCTATTATGAAGACAATATGCTCAAATCTTTTCACATGAACTCTTTACAAAAGTGTGCATCAAGAGTTACTCTGTTGTGCCACCCTGTATCAGAAGTAGAGAGGTGTCAAAGCTCAACCCCCCTCTGCTTGAAGAGCTCCTCTAGGTGTCTCTCCAGTGCTGGGTTGGTCCCCCTCAGTCCTCTCACTACCTGGGCTGCCCACACAAAGTACTCCTGAACACGCTCTGCCGACCAACCTGGCAACCACAACACAGATTTAAATATAAGATATAGGACAGGGGTAAAGAGGGACAGTCAGACAACGAGAGGGAAGTAAGTAAAGAGAAGCAATGAGCCAGAGAGAGAATTTGAAAATAAAGATCAGTTTCCCCAGTTCAGAGAAATTGGTCATTGAGGTTGTTAGGTTTATGTCCCATCCTGCATCACCAGCTTCTAACTTGCTATTTCTTTTTTTATTTTTAAGAATCAGTCACTCACATTTGTGGCACAAATCAATGGTACCTATATTAGCATTTTCACACAGTAACAACATTGAGTAACATATATATATATATTAGATACTTTAGGATTTGGACATGACGCGTGAAAATGCTAATAAAGATACCATTCGCATGCATTGGATGTGCCAAAAATGCTAAAAAGTTAGCATTTGAAATGGTGGATAACAAAACCAAAGCATGGATTGTTGTCATACCTTGTCCATCGACTGCTTAGTCATTTAAGTTAAATGTTGTCAGAAGTTACCATCCCGCAGTAGCGGCCATGATTTAGCAGCAGATGCATATAGCAGACATGTCATGTCTCAAAATCAATATCCATCTTACCTCTATATTGTTTTACGTCCTGTGGATTTGAGAAGATAGATGACTAGATCAACAGAAAAGTGAGCTTGTCAGGTAATTATCTCCTACACAGCTTCTAGCCTAGTTAACGCAACACTGTGCAATTCTCCTTATTTTGACCACTTTTTCTCTCTGGCCTCCATTGACTTAGTCACACAAATTTTGGCCAACCTACAAGGGTAAAAACTCCAATAACCTTTGAACAGTGAAATGGGGTTTATATGATAGTGAAATGGGGTTTGGACCATTGGCGCTCTCATAGGATAACCAACACAATTAACATATTTTACACAGAGGGTCCAAAAATATGCTTTTTTGATTGGACACCCTACAATCAATCACCTGTAGGTGTGCAGCGGTTCAGGTCCCTCAGGTTGTACAGTTTGTCAGCCAGTTTGACCAGTTTGGCCTGGTGGCTGGCGTGAGGTGCATGCTCCACCTGCTGACGTTTCCTCTCATGCTTGGGTAGCGCCTTATCATCTGTCACTTCCTGAACAATTCGAGCCACCGTTTGCCCAAAGATGGCCTGTAGTTCTCCTATGCTGGTGTCAGTGTCCTCCACTGTGTCATGGAGCAAAGCTGCCTGAGGACAGTTGGAAAACACAAATATTGTTAATGACCTTCCTGTTAACACAAAAATGTTGAATGTTTTCATGAGCTTAACATTGCCCATTGACTCATCTATACTTAATAATATAATTTCATTACGATTTAAAATATTGCCCTCCAGGAACAAGTATGCAAGAAAGTATTTTGAGTTTGTCTGATACGTAAAACACTTACTTGCAAAACTTCAATGTCTGTGATCCCACCTTCATGGCTTAGGATCCTTGCCACTCCTGCAAAATGATAAACACGGCAAATGTAAATGCAGATATCCATGCACTGAAGTCCGAGCAGTGAGAGAGTTATTGCTAAGGACCTCTCTCAATAATGGACTAGAGGCTAACGTTACTCCTTATCGTCCAAGGACCTTGCATGTTTAGAGGCAAATTGGCCCTTGCAGCCAAAACCGCTAAATACTCAATTCTCAATTACAGTAAAGTTCTAGAAACAAACTTTTAAATCAAATAATTTCCCAAATGCAAAACATACACTTACTGTACACTGTTAACAGATGCAGCTGTCAGTATCTTTCAGTGACAACAGATGCAGACAGCTAATTAGCACGTGAACGCCTCTGTCTTCAGTAAACAAGCGCTGTACCATGGAGATAAGACTGTGTGGGAACACTTACCCTAAAAAAAGTGTGTAGTGCTTTTATCTTTTGTGTTAATAAAAAAAAACGTCTAGCTAATATGAAATATATGTTCCTTGTGTTTCCAAAACCGTACCGCAAAAGATGTTTTAACGTTCAGAACAAGCGTCGGGACTCTTAATTAACAAAACTTCCCCGGTCAGAAGATGCTAGTTATCATCAATAGCCGCTAATGGTAGCTAGTTAAGTTCTTATGCCATTCATAGACGTTAACTAGCTAGCATCTGTTAAGATTGTTTTTATAACAACTGTACCTATTGGGTGGTTGATATATGGCGTTTGTTCAGCGTCTTTACGTCGTTGATTGCGGTGCTTTTCAGCAGCGAAGTTGACAGTCTCCAACAGAATGACCGCTTCCGAACTCATGCTGTAAAAGTAGTTTCTCACACTACAGGCGGCACATTATTACCAACGTTTGGTCGCAGATCTCACCCGTCATTTGTGCGTCAGTGCCTTCTCTTTAAATGTCCGTAGTCAGACAAAGTCTCGCAACATTCTATCCGCTTCCACAGAAGCATGGATAACATATTGCATTGGGATAAATTGTGTGCATCCTTGCGAAACAATATAAATACGAATGAGCCTTACCTTTATATATATATATTTTAGCAGTATTCCTTTCTAGGGAGTTTTTCCAAGCCACTTTGCCTCTACACCTGCATTGCTGGGATGGGTTGCTGGCATCGGATGGGGCCACAGTGTCTCCTGACCCCTCCTGTCTCAGCCTCCAGTATTTATGCTGCAGTAGTTTATGTGTCGGGGGGCTGGGGTCAGTTTGTTATATCTGGAGTACTTCTCCTGTCCTATTCGGTGTCCTGTGTGAATCTAAGTGTGCGTTCTCTAATTCTCTCCTTCTCTCTTTCTTTCTCTCTCTCGGAGGACCTGAGCCCTAGGACCATGCCCCAGGACTACCTGACATGATGACTCCTTGCTGTCCCCAGTCCACCTGGCCATGCTGCTGTTCCAGTTTCAACTGACCTGAGCCCTAGGACCATGCCCCAGGACTACCTGACATGATGACTCCTTGCTGTCCCCAGTCTACCTGGCCATGCTGCTGCTCCAGTTTCAACTTCCACCTGACTGTGCTGCTGCTCTAGTTTCAACTGTTCTGCCTTATTATTATTCGACCATGCTGGTCATTTATGAACATTGAACATCTTGACCATGTTCTGTTATAATCTCCACCCGGCACAGCCAGAAGAGGACTGGCCACCCCACATAGCCTGGTTCCTCTCTAGGTTTCTTCCTAGGTATTGGCCTTTCTAGGGAGTTTTTCCTAGCCACCGTGCTTCTCCACCTGCATTGCTTGCTGTTTGGGGTTTTAGGCTGGGTTTCTGTACAGCACTTTGAGATATCAGCTGATGTACGAAGGGCTATATAAATAAATTTGATTTGATTTGATTTGATTTGATTGCTTGCTGTTTGTGGTTTTAGGCTTTGTTTCTGTACAGCACTTTGAGATATCAGCTGATGTAAGAAGAGCTTTATAAATAGATTTGATTTGATTCATAATAGAGCGTACATCAATACTTAGTCCTAATGTCCATGTGTTCATTAGAGACAAGAACGTTTTTGCATAAAGTCCCCATTATGAGCAGGGGTTTGTTTGAATGTCATGATCAGGGGCTGGATTTGTCTAGGAAGCAGAGACTTGTGGACATGTGGATGAACGGGTAGGCTACCCCCAGTAGTACATACCAGGCCTGGACCGGGGGAAAGCTGCCCCGCCCACCACCTCTGCTGTGCGACCCTGATCAGAGAGGTAGAGCACTGGCGAACAAGGGACTGTCAGGAGAGAAGGAACTTTATCTGCTGCGTAAAGTGATTTGGTAAGTCATCATTTGAGACCCAATCATTGATCCAAATCAGGAAAAATCTATGCCAAAATGTTGTAATAGGGTTATGATTCTAAAAATAGGGGGGTGATTATTGTCAGAAAGAAGTTGCAAAAATGTTATAGTTTGCAAAAAACAAGGATCAACTTGAACAGTGTTTTGGCATCAAAACATGTATTTTAGACATCTTTTTTAATGTGTGTTTTCCTATGTAATGAGGACATCTAAATTGTTTTTAGTAGTATTTTGTTTGACCTTTCTGGCTACATTTGAAAAGATAACCAAATACTTCCTTTACCTACCCTGCCTTTCTAAGGTCTTCAAAAGCCAAGTTAACTAACAGATTACCGACCATTTCAAATCCCACTGTACCTTCTCCGCTATGCAATCTGGTTTCAGAGCTGGTCATGGGTGCACCTCAGCCATGCTCAAGGTCCTAAACGATATCATAACCGCCATCGATAAGAGACATTACTGTGCAGCCGTATTCATCGACCTGGCTAAGGCTTTCGACTCTGTCAATCACAACATTCTCATTAGCAGGCTCAACAGCCTTGGTTTCTCAAATGATTGCCACGCCTGGTTCACCAACTACTTCTCTGATAGAGTTCAGTATGTCAAATCGGTGGGCCTGTTGTCCGGACCTCTGGCAGTCTCTATGGGATGCCATAGGGTTCAATTCTCGGGCCGACTCTCTTCTCTGTATACATCAATGATGTCGCTCTTGCTGCTGGTGATTCTCTGATCCACCTCTACACAGATGACACCATTCTGTATACCTCTGGCCCTTCTTTGGACCCTGTGTTAACTAACCTCCAAATGAGCTTTAATGCCATACAACTCTCCTTCCGTGGCCTCCAACTGCTCTTAAATGCAAGTAAAACTAAATGCATGCTCTTCAACCGATCGCTGCCTGTGTAACAGTATAGACTTTACACCCGTCCCCTTGCCCCGACCTGGGTGCGAACCAGGGACGCTCTGCACACGTCAACAGTCACCCTCGAAGCATCGTTACCCATCGCTCCACAAAAGCCGCGGTCCTTGCAGAGCAAGGGGAACCACTACTTCAAGGTCTCAGAGCAAGTGACGTCACCGATTGAAACGCCACTAGCGCGCACCACCGCTAACTAGCTAGCCATTTCACATCGGCTACACTTGCACCTGCCCGCCGGTCCAGCATTACTACTCTGGACGGTTCTGACTTAGAATATGTGGACAACTACAAATACCTAGGTGTCTGGTTAGGCTGTAAACTCTCCTTCCAGACTCACATTAAACATCTCCAATCCAAAATTAAATCTAGAATCGGCTTCCTATTTCTCAAAAAAGTATCCTTCACTCATGCTGCCAAACGTACCCTCGTACAACTGACCATCC
This sequence comes from Oncorhynchus kisutch, assembly GCF_002021735.2. Lineage (NCBI taxonomy): Eukaryota > Metazoa > Chordata > Actinopteri > Salmoniformes > Salmonidae > Oncorhynchus > Oncorhynchus kisutch. Next base: position 2,138,135 of record NW_022261980.1, read on the forward strand.
TACCGATCCTCGACTTTGGCGATGTCATTTACAAAATAGCCTCCAACACTCTACTCAACAAATTGGATGCAGTCTACCACAGTGCCATCCGTTTTGTCACCAAAGCCCCATATACTACCCACCACTGCGACCTGTATGCTCTCGTTGGCTGGCCCTAGCTTCATACTTGTCACCAAACCCACTGGCTCCAGGTCATCTACATGTTTTTGCTAGGTAAAGCCTCGCCTTATCTCAGTTCACTGGTCACCATAGCAGCACCCACCTGTAGCACGCACTCCAGCAGGTATATCTCACTGGTCACCCCCAAATCCAATTCTTCCTTCGGCCACCTCTCCTTCCAGTTCTCTGCTGCCAATGACTGGAACGAACTGCAAAAATCACTAAACCTGGAGACTCTTACCTCCCTCACTAGCTTTAAGCACCAGCTGTCAGAGCAGCTCACAGATCACTGCACCTGTACATAGCTCATCTGTAAATAGCCCATCCAATCTACCTCATCCCCATACTGTATTTATTTATTTATCTTGCTCCTTTGCACCCCAGTATCTCTAGTTGCACATTCATCTTCTGCACATTCTACCATTCCAGTGTTTAATTGACATATTGTAATTACTTCGCCACCAAGGCCTATTTATTGCCTTACCTCTCTTATCCTACCACATTTGCACATGATGTATATAGATTTTCTACTGTATTATTGATTGTATGTTTGTTTATTCCACGTGTAACTCTGTATTGTTGTATGTGCCGAACTGCTTTGCTTTATCTTGGCCAGGTCACAGTTGCAAATGAGAACTTATTCTCAACTAGCCTACCTGGTTAAATAAAGGTTAAATAAATTAATAATAAATAAACCATAAAATTCATGGGCATCAATGGCAGTTTGTAGCAGTAATACTAGTAGTAATAGGAGTTAGTCAAACATTTGAATCAGTAATGTTGCTCTAATATTATAAATTACTTTACACCTGCCTTCTGTTACCTATATCCTCTCACAGGTTCTATCAAAAGTCCAGCACTGCACCAGCAAAACACTCCAACACTAGCACAGACTGGAATATGTTCCGGGATTCATCCAATGGCATTTAGGAGTATACCACTTCAGTCATCTGCTTCATCAATAAGTGCATCTATGACGACGTCGTCCCCACAGTGACCGTACGTACAGGGCCTTGCAAAAGTATTCATCCCCCTTGGTGTTTTTCCTATTTTGTTGCATTACAACCTGTAATTTAAATGGATTTTTATTTGGATTTCATGTAACGGACATACACAAAATAGTCCAAATTGGTGAAGTGAAATTTAAAAAATAACTTGTTTAAAACAATTTTAAAAAATGTAAAAGGTAAAATTGGTGCATGCATATGTATTCACCCCTTTGATATACCTGTATTAACTGCACCTGTTTGAACTCGTTACCTGTATAAAAGACACCTGTCCACACACTCAATCAAACAGACTCCAACCTCTCCACAATGGCCAAGACCAGAGAGCTGTGTAAGGACATCAGGGATAAAATTGTAGACCTGCACAAGGCTGGGATGGGCTACAGGACAATAGGCAAGCAGCTTGGTGAGCAGGCAACAACTGTTGGCAAAATTATTAGAAAATGGAAGAAGTTCAAGATGAAGGTCAATCACCCTCGATCTGGGGCTCCATGCAAGATCTCACCTTGTGGGGCATCAATGATCATGAGGAAGGTGAGGGATCAGCCCAGAACTACATGGCAGGACCTGGTCAATGACCTGAAGAGAGCTGGGATCACAGTCTCAAAGAAAACCATTAGTAACACACTACGCCATCGTGGATTAAAATCCTGCAGCGCACGCAAGGTCCCCCTGCTCAAGCCAGCGCATGTCCAGGCCCATCTGAAGTTTGCCAATGACCATCTGGATGATCCAGAGGAGGAATGGGAGAAGGTCATGTGGTCTGATGAGACAAAAACAGAGCTTTTTGGTCTGAACTCCACTCGCCGTGTTTGGAAGAAGAAGAACACCATCCCAACCGTGAAGCATGGAGGTGGAAACATCATTCTTTGGGGGTGCTTTTCTGCAAAGGGGACAGAACGACTGCACCGTATTGAGGGGAGGATGGATGGGGCCATGTATCGCGAGATCTTGGCCAACAACCTCCTTCCCTTAGTAAGAGCATTGAAGATGGGTCGTGGCTGGGTCTTCCAGCATGACAACGACCCGAAACACACAGCCAGGGCAACTAAGGAGTGGCTCTGTAAGAGGCATCTCAAGGTCCTGGAGTGGCCTAGCCAGTCTCCAGACCTGAACCCAATAGAACATCTTTGGAGGGAGCTGAAAGTCTGAATTGCCCAGTGCCAGCCCCGAAACCTGAAGGATCTGGAGAAGGTCTGTATGGAGGAGTGGGCCAAAATCCCTGCTGCAGTGTGTGCAAACCTGGTCAAGAACTACAGGAAATGTATGATCTCTGTAATTGCAAACATAGGTTTCTGTACCAAATATTAAGTTCTGCTTTTCTGATGTATCAAATACTTATGTCATGCAATCAAATGCAAATGAATTACTTAAAAATCATACAATGTGTTTTTCTGGATTTTTGTTTTAGATTCCGTCTCTCACAGTTGAAGTGTACCTATGATAAAAATGACATGCTTTGTAAGTAGGAAAACCTGCAAAATCGGCAGTGTATCAAATACTTGTTCTCCCCACTGTATATATTTACGCTCAGTGTGTCGTCTTGAGCGCTGTTGAAAAGTTTGTTTCTTTCTAGAATTGTCCGTCTCTCTCTCTCTGCCGTGGTCAGAATGGATACTTCAGAGTAACATTCAGCGATGTTGTTATAGAATAGATGTTTCGGTGGTTGTCGGTCTTGCCCTTTAATGATACCGAATTCCTAGCTGCAGACTAGTAATTAATATCAAAGACTTGTTCTTATTCTGTGGGTATCGATAGTCTAAGAGTTTAACCACGTGGGATGGTTAAAAGACTCAGCAGTCTGGTCTCAACCTTGGCCCTCTCGTTATCGAGGTAAGCTGGTCTGCAACCTTTGTCCTCTCGTAATTGAGAGAAACATGGTCTGTTGAGAAATTCTCAAAGTGTTTTTTTATTCGTGAATTGCAGAAAAGGCTGTCTCATGACGCCAGGTCCGAACTGGGCTCATGGGCGGTCCTCTGATTTAGTTAAACTCAAAAGGGAATTGGAGTTTCCTTCATTAAACAGTCCAAAATCACATTACACAATTTTACAAACAGTATCATCTTCACTCATTCATCTTATACAACAATTAGATGTAAACCTCATATCTGAGGCTATTATATAAACAATGTTATGGTAATGTGGCTGGATTGTCTCCCATGAGCCCCACAAAATTGCACCAAACGGACCAGTTCGTAGCTGGATTCTTCACCGATCTTTTATACCTTCTCCGGAACATAAATGTTGTTCGAACCTCAAGTTCTGTGAGGTGGAAGAAATTCCTTTGTTCTCTTCTATGAAAACTCTACTCTGTCTCTATACTGTGGCCATGAGGAGATTATCTCCTCCAGGAATGTATGACCTCTCTGACCACAGCAGCCTAGTTGTAGGAGACAGAGAGGGGGATGGTGCTCGCTGTACCCAAAGAGGGCAACGTCATGACAGCGTTAACTAGTAATAAGTAGAGAGCATACATAGATGATCATATCTACTACAGTAATATCTCTCTCCACTGGGGCTCACGCTCTGTAGCAGAGGAAGTTCCTCCTCTCCTCACAGTTCCTGGTTCCCCAGTGCTCTTCATCTCTGGTCAGGGTCCCACCATGGAGTTATTAGGCGGGGCATAGGGGCAGCTCCCCGCCGGACCAGGCCTGGTACTCCAGGTGGTCCCCGTTCACCAACAGCCATTCTCTGGCCAGGAAGATAAGACCCGTCCACACATGGTCGGTCTGGGCACCCTTCATCTTGCTCTGGGCCTGGAGATGTTCAGTCTTAGAGAGCAGGCTGGGGAGGTCGGTGTAGTGATCCCTGCAGTACTCCAGAGCCTCCTCCCATCTCTTCATCTCAGGGTCACGGAGGAGAGAGGACGGAGGAGAGAGGGTGCAGGACTGACTTTTGTCCAAATGAGAAAAGGCCCCACCACACCATCAGAGTGTCATCACCTGTACCTGTTACATCACCTGTACTCTCAGGTTACCAATTAGACTGCTTATATGTTTTCTACTGGGCTCTTTCTTAATTGTCTGTCCTTGATTCCTCACATTCTCTTACCTCGTATCCTTCTCAAAACCCCCTGAGGACAACCTTGGATCTTCTCCTCCAATGGTTTTGAGCAGAAGGAGAAGAAAAGGGATGTGAGGTTTCAGGGAAAGACAATATAGTAAGGGCCCTGTTCACACACTACCTAAAAACGAACACCTCAGTCAAATAACTCCTGCATTTTCTAAGCAAACTATCCAGGAGCTTCGGAAAATCTCACGGTCCAAAGAACCAGAAAAAACTTTAATCAAAGCTGACATGTAAATCCCTCCAACAGTGAATCAGTAGAGAGAGAGTTCATCTTCTTGACCATATGCCCTTACACATTTTTAACGTCAAATGTTGGTGTGGAATATAGTAACATACGTGTAATATAGCACATGATGTCATCATAAATGTTTTGCAAGTTCTACCTGCATGTACGATTAACTTGTCAAAATAGGACAAAACTTTAGATTAATATACACGTTTAACGTCTTCCTACAATAACAAAACTGAAATAGAATGCCCTGACTATGTTAATATAAGTGACTTGTATAGAGTCTGTTTGTGATGAACTATGTCGGTGAAGCAATAAGATAAATAATACATTTCTTTCGTTACACTCTTAGATAAAAAGGGCTACCCTGTCTCTGACAGAGACTCTCCTAACTCAACATGTGCACACACACAATACCAACTACACACTACTCTTACCTAAACAGGAAGACTGCAGTCAAATCACTTGTGTATCTTCTAAGTAAACTCTACCCAAAAGATGGAAAATGGAGAAGGACAGTAACCAAAGCTTGCATGCAAATATTTATTTGGGCTTATCCAAGAAACCTTCATTTCAGCTTAAAAATAGAAATAAACTCATCAAAAAAAGAAACGTCCCTTTTTCAGGACCCTGTCTTTCAAAGATAATTAGTAAAAATCCAAATAACTTCAAGGATCTTCATTGTAAAGGGTTTAAACACTGTTTCCCATGCTTGTTCAATGAACCATAAACAATTAATGGACATGCACCTGTGGAAGGGTCATTAAGACACTAACAGCTTACAGATGGTAGGCAATTAAGGCCACAGTTATGAAAACTTAGGACACTAAAGAGGCCTTTCTAATGACTCTGAAAAACACCAAAATAAAGATGCCCAGGGTCCCTGCTCATCTGCGTGAACGTGCCTTAGGCATGCTGCAAGGAGGCATGAGGACTGCAGATGTGGCCAGGGCAATAAATTGCAAAGTCTGTACTGTGAGACGCTTAAGACAGCGCTACAGGGAGACAGGAGGAACAGCTGTTTGTCCTCGCAGTGGCAGACCACGTGTAACAACACCTGCACATGAACGGTACATCTGAACATCACACCTACGGGACAGGTACAGGATGGCATCAACAACTGCCCGAGTTACACCAGGAACGCACAATCCCTCCATCAGTGCTCAGACTGTCCACAATAGGCTGAGAGAGGCTGGACTGAGGGCTTGTAGGCCTGTTGTAAGACAGGTCCTCACCAGACATCACCGGCAACAACATCGTCTAGGGGCACAAATCCACCATCACTGGACCAGACAGGACTGGCTAAAAGTCCTCTTCACTGATAAGTCACTGTTCTGTCTCACCAGGGGTGAATAGAATATCTTCCCTGTGCGTTACAGGGAAGATATTATCCTCCCTCATGTGGTACCCTACCTGCAAACTCATCCTGACATAACCCTCCAGCATGACAATGCCACCAGCCACACTGCTCATTCTGTGTGTGGTTTCCTGCAAGACAGGAATGTCAGTGTTCTGCAATGGCCAGCGAAGAGCCCAGATCTCAATCCCAATGAGCACTTCTGGGACCTGTTGTATTGGAGGGTGAGGGCTAGGGCCATTCCCACCAGAAATGTCCGGGAACTTGCAGGTGCCTTGGTGGAAGAGTGGGGTAACATCTCACAGCAAGGACTGGCAAATCTGGTGCAGTCCATGAGGAAGAGATGCACTGCAGTACTTAATGCACCAGATACTGACTGTTACTTTTGATTTTGACCCCCCCCCCCTTTGTTCAGGGACACATTATTAAATTTCTGTTAGTCACATGTCTGTGGAACTTGTTCAGTTTATGTCTCAGTTGTTGAATCTTGTTATGTTCATACAAATATATACACATGTTAAGTTTGCTGAAAATAAATGCAGTTGACAGTGAAAGGACGTTCATTTTTTTGCTGAGTTTAGCTAATTTCTTGCTCATCAATTTTGACATTGCCATTCGCGTTCTATGGTTTTCTAGGAACAGACATGTCCGCAGTGGTTTAACAGTACCCAATTGTCAAACTTGAGTAAAAGTAAAGATACCTTAAAAGATAATGACTCAAGTAAAAGTGAAAGTCACCCAGTAAAATACTACTTGAATAAAAGTCTAAAAATATTTGGTTTTGAATATACTTACGAATCAAAATTAAAAGTATAAATCATTTAAAATTCCTTATAATAATCAACTGAGACGGCACAATGTTTTTAAAATGTTTTTTATACGGAAAGCCAGGGACACACTTCAACAGTCAGACATCATTTACAAACTAAGCATTTGTGTTTAGTGAGTCTGCCAGATCAGAGGCAGTAGGGATGACCAAGGAGGTTCTCTTGATTAGTGTGTGAATTAGACAATTTTCCTGTCCTGCTAAGCATTCAAAATGTAACGAGTACTTTTGGGTGTCAGGGAAATGTAGTGGAGTAAAAGTTTTCAAAAATATAAATAATAAAGTTAAGTACAGATACCCCAAAAACTACTTAAGTAGTACTTTAAAGTATTTTTACTAAAGTACTTTACACTACTGGACATACATAAGGTTTACATCCTACAAAAAGGTCTGTGTGTAAATGAGTGTGACCACTTTGGATATGAATTGATGCTGGTCTTTCTATGCTGTATCTGTTACAAGCCTCAGAAAGGGTGTCTGAGTCGGCCTGCTGTAGATAAAGGAAAACGGACATCGAAGTTAGTCGAGCTGTGTGGCAGTTCTTTAAGCGCGTTCTTTAAGCGCATTCTTTATTCCTTTCCCAAATATTGTCTTGTTCAATCATGTCCTAATTCAATTACATATTTCTCATTCAACTTCAATACATCAGCTAGAATAATTATTCACAGTAAACATCATAAAATTAATTCATTGACATTTGGCCTTCTCTTCTGTGACGCTGTAAGAAGCTCTCTGTATAGATGAGAGTTCTTTTCAAGCTTGTGTTGCTTTCTCAGGTGGGCTGGCAGTCTTTTGACCACTTCATGACAGCCTGTCATGGGGCAAGGCCTGGAGTGATGGTTGTTTTTAACCTTGCTGCTGCTGTCACCATGTCTGCTTGGTGCTCCGAGACCGAATGTGTTGACTGCAGACTGGGCCTCCTCTCTGCCCCACTCATGGACCTGCCGCAGGTGACGAGGTAGGTGAATGACGGTGACTTGACAGCCAGCCACTTTCGTCCTCTCCTTTGTGTTTTGTGTTTGTTTTCCTTTCTTTTGAGTCTTTGGTCCACACCTGTAAACATATCATTGACAACAAAGAAGAGAACATGGTTATGATGGAGACGGGTGATGATGTTAGAATTAAGATGAGGAAGGTTTGCTCTGCTAGGGACCTGGTGCATCTAAATGGTCAAAAGAGGATCTTCAGGATAAAGGAAAGAAACATGGTGAGTGCTGGATGCTGCCAACTTGGTATTTGCTTTAAAAAAATCCACTTTTCCACCACATTAGTACCAATGATTTTTATATAGCTACATCATTGATAGGTAATAGGGAGAGGCTACGGTACCTATTGGATAGTTAGTTTCTTTGGGGTCTTTAGTCCGTTGATCTTGGTGGTTTTCAGCAGAAAATGTCACCGTCTGCAACAATATAACCGAATCTGAACTCATAGTAGCAAGTTGCATACTGTAAACAGCAAAGTGCATTGACTACGTACAGTTCTCCAACAGTTTATCTCTCTAGTCATGTCTTGAGATACGGTGCCCTCTATTTACTTGTTCGTAGTGAAACAAAGATTCGCAACATCCCATCCGCACATCCGGAAACAAACCAAGGTAATGTACATAGCTAGCTAAAATTGATAGAGCATTTTAGGTTTATTTTACATTTTTAAATCGTCTAAATCGTCCAATAACCTATACATTGACGGTATATACATTTGGTTTTAATGACTGACGTCGTCCTTATTGCCATATACAGTTAATCATGGTGTGACTACTAAATCAGCTGATAACTACAGTATGCTAACGTTAGCTCTCGAAAACTCTTCTCTGTATGTTGGGTTTCAGGTGTTACACCCGCATTTGTCTCAATGTAAACAAAAATGCGACGCTCTGTTTTAACGTTTAGATAAGTAAATAATAATCGCGTTCAACCCGGTTTTCGAAACGTATATTTCATTTCAGTGAGAAATAATTTTTTCAAATAAAAAATATACACTATACTGTAGCTGGCCCGGTTCCACGATTAGCCAAAAGGATTAGCCCCCTCATTTGAAACTTGTGCCCCTTCAGTTTTTGTTGTAATGTCTCTATATAAAAATATTTTTTTACGATTGAGTGACAGGTTGGCACAAAATCTGTATCTCTACTGCACTGTCAGCACAATAGACAGAGCCCACTGCTGTGTGTGTGTGTGTGTGTGTGTGTGTGTGTGTGTGTAAGGGCACCTGGTCTCAGATCATTTCTTATTATTTTGTATTTAAATCCGAGACATTCCATTTTGTATGATATGTTATATTTCGTATGGTATGCATTAATTTGTGGATGTCCATCAACCATTTCGTATGATATTTGACAAATTATAATTAATATTATATTTTAGGAATTTGCTAAACGTACAATATATTACTAGTGAATTCTAGCTAGGTGGCTAACGTTAGCTAGCTCGTTGTCATTGTGAAGCTACCCACTCTGCAAAGAAGTCAATTCAATGTCTATTCCACTTTGGTTCAACTTAATTTAATTGAAATGACGTGGAAACAGTATTATTTCAATTAGAGTGTGCCCAGTGGGTAGCCCATCACAGCTGGATTGTATTTTCCAGGGAGGTGAATGGTTGGGCAGGTGTGTCACTCTGTTCCACCTCAGGCCCCATGGCTCACAGTGTCAGGAGAGATGCCCCTGAGCTCCCTGACTTCTCTCTGCTCAAGAGGCTGGCCAGGGACCAGCTCATTTACCTACTGGAACAGGTAGGACTACTCCACTCATCTTCCCCCCACTCAGGTTATCAATTGTCTTGTGTCTCAGTATCCACAAGTACTCACACAAGTCATGGATCCTATTAAAGTTGTAAAGCCTGGGTCAGTTTCCCAGACAGTCCTGGTCCTGGACTAAACATCTGTTTCAATTGAGATTCTATAGGCTTCATCTGTGTCTGGGAAACTGTCCCTCTATGTCTCTGTAATGTATATTAGTCTCTACTGCTGGTAGCAATCCTAAATTCCTCTTCTGGGGATTGATTAGATATATTCATCATCCTCATCATCATCATACTGCATTTTTACTCCCCTGGTTTAAAGCTACCTGGGAGGAAGGACCTGTTCATTGAGGCAGATTTGATGAGCCCCCTGGACCGCATTGCTAATGTCACAACACTAAAGGTACATGTCATTGTTATGTTTCTGAATATTGCTGTATACCATATTGATTGCCTGTCCTTACATATATCAGTTTACCAGGTTACAATGAGGTTCAGTCCTATACAATCTTTGTCACCCTTCTCCTTGTAGCAACATGATGTGGACAAGCTTTACAAAGTGGAACACAAACCCATTGTCAGCACCTCAGATCAGTAAGTAGCAAATCCGATTGTAGTTCCATAGATCCGCTTCTCCTTTATTGTCGTGGAGGAACAAGTATCAGCGCCATAACAATGTTGTAACACCGCCATAACAATGTTGTAACACCGCCATAACAATGTTGTGACACCGCCATAACAATGTTGTAACACCGCCATAACAATGTTGTAACACAGACATAACAATGTTGTAACACCGCCATAACAATGTTGTAACACCGCCATAACAATGTTGTAACACCGCCATAACAATGTTGTAACACCGCCATAACAATGTTGTAACACAGACATAACAATGTTGTAACACCGCCATAACAATGTTGTAACACCGCCATAACAATGTTGTAACACCGCCATAACAATGTTGTAACACCGCCATAACAATGTTGTAACACCGCCATAACAATGTTGTAACACCGCCATAACAATGTTGTAACACCGCCATAACAATGTTGTAACACCGCCATAACAATGTTGTAACACCGCCATAACAATGTTGTAACACCGCCATAACAATGTTGTAACACAGCCATAACAATGTTGTAACACAGCCATAACAATGTTGTAACACAGCCATAACAATGTTGTAACACAGCCATAACAATGTTGTAACACAGCCATAACAATGTTGTAACACAGCCATAATAATGTTGTAACACAGCCATAACAATGTTGTAACACCGCCATAACAATGTTGTAACACAGCCATAACAATGTTGTAACACCGCCATAATAATGTTGTAACACAGCCATAACAATGTTGTAACACAGCCATAACAATGTTGTAACACAGCCATACCAATGTTGTAACACAACCATAACAATGTTGTAACACTGCCATAACAATGTTGTAACACCGCCATAACAATGTTGTAACACAGCCATAACAATGTTGTAACACTGCCATAACAATGTTGTAACACTGCCATAACAATGTTGTAACACTGCCATAACAATGTTGTAACACAGCCATAACAATGTTGTAACACAGCCATAACAATGTTGTAACACAGCCATAACAATGTTGTAACACAGCCATAACAATGTTGTAACACCGCCATAACAATGTTGTAACACCGCCATAACAATGTTGTAACACAGCCATAACAATGTTGTAACACTGCCATAACAATGTTGTAACACCGCCATAACAATGTTGTAACACAGCCATAACAATGTTGTAACACTGCCATAACAATGTTGTAACACAGCCATAACAATGTTGTAACACAGCCATAACAATGTTGTAACACAGCCATAACAATGTTGTAACACAGCCATAACAATGTTGTAACACAGCCATAACAATGTTGTAACACAGCCATAACAATGTTGTAACACAGCCATAACAATGTTGTAACACAGCCATAACAATGTTGTAACACAGCCATAACAATGTTGTAACACAGCCATAACAATGTTGTAACACAGCCATAACAATGTTGTAACATATCCTTAATAATGTGCCTTCCTTGACAGACTATGCTTCCTGATCCGTCCAAGAATAAAAACTGTCAAGTGGATATGTGGTAAGTGGAATGGTGGCACCCTGATATTGAAAATCAGCTGATTCATATTGTATTTCATTAAAGTGTAATTCTTGGGATGCCAATGCAGTGAAAGATTAAGTTAGCAACGCTATTCCCTTCCGGAGAAATGAATGACTGTATTACTGTCGTCCCAGACTTTGAAATGCCTTGTCTTTTCTGGATCAGTGGTATTATCGACAGTGCTTCTGGAGTACGTTGTGTTACTGTGCAAACAAAGGCTTCTGATTTAATGTCCTTGATCGGGAAGACAATGAGGGAAATCACTCTGTTATGAGTTTGATTTATTCTTGCTCACAGATAAACTGAAGAAATGCCAAATTTACATGACTAATAATTGCAAAACACTCATTTAAATACATAACACATAATACATTACATAAATAGAATACAGAACACTTGAAACATTACAGGACATTTTTTAGAATGGGAATTGAAATATTAAAATGTGATTGTTTAACAAACAAAAAATTGAGGGGGGAAACCATTAAAGAGGTAGAGTTATTATACAGTCTGACAGCAGTGAGTAGAGTGCTGTTTCCCAGGTGGTTTGTACGGGCAGTTATACAGGACGGTTCGTGGCTGTTTCTTATATCCACTGACAAATTGGTTTCTTTTTCCAGATGTGGTCAATGCAGACAAAGCATTTGGGAGATTCAGAAGATACAAGATCATATTTAGCCCTCAGAAGGTGATTATTATGTAGTTATTGTATACTCTCTGCAATAAAACAATTATTTGTTTTCTTTGCTCATTCTTCTCTCGCTTTCCGTGTCTCTTCCAGTTTTATGCATGCGAGAACCTTTTGGAGGAGCAGGGAATCTTTGGTGGTAGGTGTCTTTTGATATTTCATATTCATATTGTGCTATTCCAGATGTTTGAATGTTAACAGACACTTTTTCACTCCCTTGTGAAGATGTGACTACTGACGAGTGGTCATTCTACCTCCTGCCCCTGGACGATGACATCATTAGCTTGGAGCTTCCGGAATTCTTCAGAGACTACTTCTTGGTAATGATAGACAGTAGTGCTGATGGGAGCTGTATTTAGGAATATCAGTCCCACTTTATGATGCAAAAATTATGTATTTACATGTAGTTACATAAGCAGGTACAGTGTAATATCAAATTAGTAACACATTTTGGCATATAACTAACAACCTAGTACTGGGACTAGCGTGGTTATATTCATAGTGCAAATTATTTTGCTAACAAGCATGACCTGTGTGTCCACAGGAGGGAGACCAGCGCTGGGTGAGAACAGCGGGTAGTGCCCTGCATCTCCTACACTCTGTCTACGGCCCCTTCTCTAAGGTGTATGGGATCGGACGATGCTCCAAGGTAAGATCAGCTCAGTACATCAACACTCTTTAATGTACTTTTGTATACCGCAATTCAGCGTTTAGCTGCCTTGTATACTGAATTAAAACAAAGCTAAAATACATCTGGGATTATGATTCTAGATGGTACTGAATGAATGATTTACTATGGGTGCCAGTCTGTTTATGTTTCAGCCAACCAGTCTTTGTCTTGTTCATCAAGGTAGAGCTGTATGTTGTTGAATGCAGACACAGTCAGAAATCAGCACCGGTACAGATGATTTAGATTTTCAAACACCATGATTTAGATGAGATTCATAGAGTATGTGTTAACAGTATGTCTGGTCTCTTGCCCGGTTCAGATGGCGTATGAATCGTGGAGGGAGCAGGTGGAGGAGGGGGAACAGAGAGCGCGTCAAGCGGAGATCGGAAATGTGTTTCTCATTGACAGAGGTAGATCTTTCTTGAACTGTGAATCACGGCAGTTGTGACGTTTGTCTTATTTGTTGCTCTAATTTTTTGACATTTTAAATATGCTATTGGATAATGTTGTTATTCATTCTCACAGACTAACGTATGAAAATGTGGATTTGGAATGGAATTCTCCTTTAAGTATAACAATAGGGTGATACTTGTCATAATAATAGCTGATATCATACTAATGTTTTCTCTCATTCTCTTTGCAGATGTGGACCTTGTGACTCCTCTGTGTTCCCAGGTTGTCTATGAAGGACTTGTCGATGATATTTTCAGAATTAAATGTGGTAAGCAATGATATTTGCTCTGATTACAGTCTCTACTTTGAAATAGCTATACCGCAAATAATGTGTTCTTTATATATTGTGTCCTAGTCAAGGACCACACACACTGAAGCCTCTTATTGCTGTATACCATTACAGTTACAATGCATAAAATGGCATTAAGATCTTATTGCATGTCCATTGTCTGTATGGAATTCTAATCCATCTCTTTGTCCTATAGGATGTGTGGAGTTTTGTCCAGATGTCACCTCCTCTGACAAGAGTATAAAAGTGATGCTAAACTCTCAAGATAAGGTTGGCCTTTTAGAAGTATAACACGGTTGAATTGATATCATTTCCCCATCACTGGTTTAAGGATGACAGTCTCACTGGAATTTGTGCGTGCTTCTATCTCAGGTTTTTAATGAGATCAGGAACGAGCATTTCTCCCAGGTGTTTGGCTTCCTAAGTCAAAAGGCCCGAAACCTCCAGACTGCATATGATGTGAGTGTTTCATTCTGACCACATTTACATCTATATGGGCCTTTGTGCTTCCAATTGATTTGTTTACCTTTATTTGCTAGGTATGGTAAGCTGATTGACAGCACATTTATAATTTCCAACAATTCCCCCCTGGTGAAGTGTTGCCTTGTGTGGATGGATAATATTTGTCTTAAATGTCCTCTTAGAGCTTTCTTTACATCAAAGAGTAGAAGTTCATGTTTGACGATTATTCATCTCACTGTCTCTGTCATTACAGAAGCGTAGTGGAATGGACATTAAACAGATGAAGACGTTTGTGTCGGAGGAGCTGAAAGGGTTAAAACAGGAGCATCGGCTCCTCAGTCTGCGTGAGTATTGAGTCTCTACTTCCCCAGAGTCAAATGAATTGGTTGAGACCATTTTTATGTCTGTGTGCATTTTGAAGGAAGTTGTTAACTGGTGTTAGCGCAATTTATTTTTTGTTTTTATTTAACTTGGCAAGTCAGTTAAGAACAAATTCTTATTTACAATGACGGGCTACCCCGGCCAAACCCTCCCCTAACCCGGACGACGCTGGGCCAATTGTGTGCCGCCCTATGGGACTCCTGGTCACGGCCGGTTGTGATACAGCCTGGGATCGAACCCGGGTCTGTAGTGACGCCTCTAGCACTGCGATGCAGCCTTAGACCTCTGCACCACACAGGATCCTATGAATGAATGGAAGTCTATGGTAACTGCTAGTATGCTATTAGATACCAGACTTTCAGTCATTGCGCTAACACTAGTTAACATTAGCTCGAAAAACTACCTCTAACTTCCTTCATACTGGATGTAGAGACATACAAATGGTATCCATGAGTTCATCAGACTGTGAGGAAGTAGATAAAGGGTTTCATTGCAAAAATCCTGAAGTATCCCTTTAAAAGACATGTCTCTCTTCAGATATTGGTGCCAGTGAGTCGATGATGAAGAAGAAAACGAAGCAGGACTTCCAAGAGCTGTTGAAGACAGAGCACTGTAATATTACATTACATAGGCTATACTGTACTTTGAGGCATATGCTTTTTCCCCATATGAATCCCATTTCCTGCATTGCATAATAACTGATACTTATTTCTCCACCCGACAGCCTTACTGGAGGGGTTTGAAATCCGTGAATGTATTTCCTACATAGAGGAGCATATCAATAGACAGGTGAGATTGTCTGGAAGATAATGGTACTATAGAAATATAATGAATAGAAAGGGCGTCTCCATTCAAGTCAATGATGTCATAATGTTGTGGACTGGCAGCCATTCTGAGTGTACCCATGAGTTTACCAGTCAAATTGCCAGGGGTAGAGCCTCCAAACCCGTTCTATTCATTATATTTCTATGAATGCTACATGCATAGAGGTAATCATAGTGCTAAATCGGCCCAATAAGATTTATATTACAGGTTGTGTTCATCAATCATCCTGGCACATAATTGTTGCTTTATAATTATAATTATTCTCTCCAACCACATCAAACTGTAAACCTGGAAGAAGCTATTGTCCACCTTATTGTGTTATCATCCACCTTATTGTGTTATCATCCACCTTATAGGTCTCTATGGTGGAAAGTATGAGACTCCTTTGTCTGCTGTCTCTCACAGAAAACGGTGAGACTTCACAGAGATGTTTTTTAACCAAACACATGAAAATATAATTGATCTCATGGTAAGATTCTTAGTCCTTTTAAATCAGCTGTTTATATTTTCTTTCAGGCCTCCTTCCCAAAGATTATCGGTCATTAAAAAACCAGTTTCTACAGGTGGGTTCTGGTATCATAGGTATTGTTTTAAATTATATATAGCACTGGTTGGGAAAAACTGGTTGCAATGATATCAGGCTGACATCTTTTGTGATGTCATGGTCATGTCATGTACTAGTTGGAAGAGGAAAAAAAATGTAGTGACCAGAAAAATATGACCTCTCCCAGTCCCAGATATCTTGACGTTGTCAGGAAAAAAGACGTCTATACAACCAACCATTTTACAACCACAAAATTATGACATCCCAGACCAAATTTTGCCCGCTAGTGTGTTACTGTGTAACATTGTCAGTGTAATGTGCATTTAGACTGGATTCATTCTGTATCTTTGTATTTCCATTGTTGTTTTGTTGGAGCCTTTTCCTTGATATATAGTTCTATGTCCTATTTCCTCTCTCAGAGTTATGGCATTGAACACCTACTGACGTTTTCCAACCTGAAGCAGCTAGGCCTGCTGGTGGAGCAGCAGCCTGGAGAGACCCTCACTGTCATGGAGAGCAGAGTGGGCAAACTGGTCAACGACAAAACCGCAGGTCAGATACAGGCTGGTCCCAATACCGTTACTGTATTTAATACAGGCTGGGTACCAATACCGTTACTGTATTTAATACAGGCTGGGTCCCAATACCGTTACTGTATTTAATACAGGCTGGGTCCCAATACCTTTACTGTATTTAATACAGGCTGGGTCCCAATACCGTTACTATATTTAATACAGACTGGGTCCCAATACCGTTACTGTATAAAACTACTTTGTTTTTCTCCTCGTTTCCTTTCCTGAGTGACCACCACTAGTTGATGAAGTGTCTGAATAGGTTTCTTTAACCTGTCAAGTCATTGTAATAAGGAATTGGGATAAGGAAATTAAGCTAATTAAGAATAGTGAGAGACTGACTGATCTGAACCAAGTGAGGGTACAGTGATTTAAATTTTTGAGACTACTACTACCCACAAAATATACATGATAGATATACTGTACTTTAGAGTCCTGACAATGACAAGATGCTCTGCAAAATATCAGCACTTGAACCTTTCAACATGTTCTATTTTAGGAAAGCTGACTGATGCCTTCTCCTCCCTGGCCAAGAAGAGCAATTTCCGTGCCTTGGGCAGGAGGCTCAATCTGGTATGTAGTCTTTTAATTTAATTAACAAAGCAATTACCATATTAAAAACATACCCATGTATTGAGTTACTTTAACTTCATGAAATTTCACTAAACATTATAGGGCGGATTCGTGTACACAGATTAAGCCTAATCCTGGATTCTCCATGAAACTTCGTTTTTAGTTCAGGACTAGGCTGGGAAATGGCCAGGAAACGTTGTTTTTAGTTCAGGACTAGGCTGAGAAATGGCCAGGAAACTGTGTTTTTAGTTCAGGACTAGGCTGGGAAATGGCCAGGAAACATTGTTTTTAGTTCAGGACTAGGCTGGGAAATGGCCAGGAAACTGTGTTTTTAGTTCATGACTAGGCTGGGAAATGGCCAGGAAACTGTGTTTTTAGTTCAGGACTAGGCTGGGAAATGGACAGGAAACTGTGTTTTTAGTTCAGGACTAGGCTGGGAAATGGACAGGAAACTGTGTTTTTAGTTCAGGACTAGGCTGGGAAATGGACAGGAAACTCACCATAAAACAGGGTCCACAAACGATTTTGGCTGCGACCCGTTTTTGACATAAATAAAAAGTTGACTCCACCATGTTAAAAAACTGATGTTATCAACGGCAAATGTTTACATTTAGGCTATGACAGTCTATTATAAATCAGTCTGACTGTACTTTTGTCAGTATTTCAATCTGAAGGAAATATGGTTTGAAGTGACTAAAATGCACCAGGAAAGGTATAAGTTCAGAAGATCATCAGACAATAATGTTGCTTGATCTTCAGTTTGATTTAGTGCCTGGTCTTGTCCAGTCTGTGTTAATGAGTCCTGCGTGGCTTGTGGGCATTGTGGAGGGAAACAGAAGGAACAGAAGATACATACGTGTTCCTGAGAGTCTAATCTTACAGTAATGGGGTCATAATATTTTGTATCTTGAACCATTTAAAAGATTGAGCCACATTTGTAGGAAGAAAACAGAAACCTCTCTGTTTATTACAACGGTATCTAATGGCTACCGGAGGTTTCTGACAAAACCCTGGTTCTAAGAACCAAGAGCGATTTTCTTTATATATAGTTTGGGAAACACTGCCCTAAATTATCTCCATAACCAAACAGTATTGCAATGAAACCGGATGTCCTTACTATATCTATATCAAGGTGCCCAAGTCAGATGAAGAGTATGACCTCCGTGTCCCTCGAGACATGGCCTATATCTTCAGTGGAGCCTACATTCCTTTGAGCTGCAAACTCATCGAACAGGTAGGTGGACTCCAATATGAATGAACTCATGGATACTAAGACAGAAGTGTGGTTTCAATTAGTGATATAATAAAAAGTATTCCGCTTGTGCTATGTCTGCAGGTATTGGAGCGTGATGGCTGGACAGGGCTCGAGGAAGTCACCCGCATGCTCAACGGACATGAATTTGCAGTCACAGGTAAGACAAGTGGGCTTGACATTCACACTGAAATGTATGTAAAGGGCACTTTTGAATGGAAAGTCCATTGAGGAAAGGGGAACACGCAGAGCATTCCAGTTCTTTATTTTCTCTCGCTCTCTACCTCCCCCCCCCTCTCTCAGCAGGTAGTAACGGATCAGACGCAAGGGTGAAGACCGATTCCCAGCGTATCATCCTAGTCATGTTCCTGGGTGGGTGCACCTTCTCAGAGATCTCAGCACTACGCTTCCTGGGCAGAGAGAAAGGTAAGGAAGGCTTTATATTGGGATTCTGGAAGGTGGTGGTACTAGAAATGTATCAGTGTGCCAATGTAGGGAACAGCAGAAGTCTTGAGAGGTGGGCCAGTAACCAGAGGGTTGCCGGTTCGAATCCTAATGCTGACAGGGAAAATGTAGAGGGTGTGAGCTAAGGAAATATATATTCATGCCCCTATTTCTACCTCTATTTCTCCTAGGTTATACATTTATTGTGGTGACTACATAGTTTACAATACATGTTTTATATAGGTCAAGCGGGTTCTACATAATTACTTTGTACCATTGAAAAAGAGACCTTGGCTCTCAATTGGGATTTTCTGTATAAATACAAGTTGAATAAAAGTGGATAATGTGTTCTCTCTATGGTGTTTCTAGGTCTTAAATTCATTGTGGTGACCACAGCTATCACAAACAGTGCCAGACTTCTGGAGTCTATGTTGGACAACCATGCATGAGTCCTGGGGTCTTTCTATCATTGCCAATGGAAGCATCCAGCTTGTGGTCCAAGACATCATGGGGACACAGACTTTTTGGACAATTTGCATCAACAATATGACAACATGCTACATGCTTGCACCTGCTATTCAGAGTCTTGTATTGGAAGCAGTCACTGTCTAGGATAGATCTGATTCAGAAAAAAATTGATTGACGTTGGAATATATTCCATCATAGTGCTATACCAACTGCAAAAGGTGTACAAAGAATGTTGTTTTCTGTCCACAGTACAAAATAAATAGTATGTTTTATTTGTTGTCTGTGATTTATAATAAATGATATTCATGAATCTTACGATATCAAATACCTGTAGGTAAATAAACAATGACGTCTCTGTACGGTGACATTTGAAAGCATGTCTGTCACTTTACTGTTAATAACTGTTCGTTTTCTTAAGTCCACGCCCTTGCGCATGCGCACATAGTACCACCATGTCTAGACGATGACATAATGGCCGTCCTCAACCAATGAGAAACAAGATCGCAATTTGATGCATATTTTTGAATCGGACAGAAACGGCTTGACTTGAGAGAGAATTAACACAGGCAAAGCTGAAGGACAGAGATTTGAGGATTTATGAGAAGTTTGCTGCAAGTTTCAACACAACTGACTTAATTACTGGGACATCACGATGAGGAAGAGGCAAGTGAATTGTATTTGTAAAAAGTATTGCATTTGGCATGCAGAATTGAAATGTTAAGCTAGCTGTTAGCTAATTTAACAGCAGCAGTGTTTTGTGACTAACGTTATACCTAGCTACCTATATAGAAATTGCAAGATTACTGAAGATTATGAGTTTCTAGCTAAATCAACATTTTAGCAAACGTTAGATGTCAATTTGCCAGGAATGATTAACGTTAGGCAAGACAGTCATTCACAGACTAGGCTGCGAGCACGTTACTGTCTGTAATACCACAGATATAACTTATTTGATTGTACTATACTGTAACGTTAACAGTTAACGACTGGGTGTGTCTGCAAAGCTGAATGAAGGATGGACTGCTGTGTGTTATCAATTCAAAGACTGATAAATTACAATAGCAGGACGACATTGACAATAACGTTAATGCTGTCCAGTAAAGTCAAGTAACTTTTTTAACTAGTCATGCCAGTCCAAAAATCTAACATTTTTATTATGTCCCCGGCCCATTCCAGTGAGGTGCTCGCAGCCGAGTCTGTGGCTTGCCTGAATAAAGCTCTCTGCCGCCTGAAGGACATCTGGGAAGAGATAGGAATACCAGAAGACCAAAGACTACAGAGAACCAATGTGGTCAAGAATCACATCAAGGTGAGTCAGAACAAATTGACACTCAAGCATAGAGTATAATTATTCTCCAAGAAACAACATTCTCAAAGCCGTGACACCTGTCTGTGCACCTGCTGTAGCTAGTTAACTAGCTAGCTCTGCTCCAGGGCGTCTGGTGAAGAGCTAGAACAGTAGCTAGCTATCCTACTTTTGAGGGGTGTGTTGCTAGGCTACATCACACTTATGCCCTATCTATTTAGTCTGCTAAATGTGAGATTTCTATATGTAGCTAATTCACAAGTATGTATTCCTTCCTATATGTGGACTGACTAGTCATTTCTGCACATCTCTCATCAGGGTTTGTTAGACATGATGATAACAGAGGAGGAGTCTCTTAGGACCAGACTGTTGAGCAGCATAGAAGCCTGTCACAAACAACTGGATACGCTGTGCTTGGAACTGCAGCTACCCCCATTTGAGGTAAGCATCCTAACAGTTTCTAACAGGGTCTGCAAAGTTTTACTAAAATGCAAATGACATAACACATTGAAATATAATGACTGGTGGATAGGGATTCAAATCAATGTTCCACTCAAATTGCCATGGGCTGATTGGCTTTGTCCTTTCTAGTAATTATATTTCTAGGATACAGCATGTACGGCTTACTATGATGATTTATGGACTTATTGCTGTCCATTTCTTGAAGATGAGTGGATGGAGAAAAAAAGGGCTATTATGGAAAAGAAGGGAATGAGGCCATTCCAGTTTAGATAAGTAAATTTTTGAATTTGAAGATTTCTTTGGAAAAGTCTTCCAGGGTTGGGGCCAATTCAGGATCTAAACTGAAATTCTCTTTTCAGTTTACTTCCTGAATACTCTAAATGTAAAAAGCAATGTAAATGTCCCTGGGTACAGATCTGGGATCAGTTTCCCCTCCTCAATACTCACCTTAACCATTAGTGGGGGAAATACAGTGTCTAGGGGCAACTTCACCCAATACCTTTTCTCTCACCAGGAGGAGAGGGGCGTCACCATGCTGCAGCAGGAGAAGGAGATCCGGACCCAGGTGGAGATGTTGGTGAAGGAGCGGACCCAGAGGATGCAGCAGCTGAAGGCCTTGACGGAGCGCGACCAGGACCTATGTGACACTCTGTGTTCGGACCCCTACGCCCTCGACCCTAACGCCGTGCCCTCCCTGGAGCAGCTGGACGGCTTCCGCCAGCACATCGTCAGCCAGACCACAGAGAAGGTGGATAGGGATTTTTAATAAAAGCAGACCCTGGATTCACATACCAGTAGTATTTGTAGCTGCACTTGATTGCGTTTACCTGGCGCAATGGAACTAATGGAATAGTCCCAAAGGAGCAAACCCCATGTATGGTAGGGCCATGGTCTGTATTTCAAGTTTCCACACAATAGTGAGACTTCACTTATGATAATAATGGTGTATTACATTGGGGTCCCATATGGTAAGGCAGCAGACAGTACGGAATTTTTATTAGATTTATTTTTACCTTTATTTAACTTGGCAATGTCAGTTAAGAACAAATTCTTATTTTCAATGACGGCCTAGGAACAGTGGGTTAACTGCCTGTTCAGGGGCAGAACGACAGATTTGTACCTTGTCAGCTTGGGGATTTGAACTTGCAACCTTCCGGTTACTAGTCCAACACCCTAACCACTAGGCTACCCTGCCGCCCCAGTGATACATCATGCAGGCTCAATCAAATACTCAAAGGATTTGAAAGAAAACAACATGTTATTTGAACATAGTTGTGAATGATGGTGCATACTTCAACCCTGCTCGTGGAGAGCTGCTACTTGTTCTGCCATTTTGTTTCAGCCCGGCACTTATTTGCTGATTCAACTACTCTCCGTCTTTAATCTAGATTCATGATTAGTTGAATTGTTTGTAGTAAAGTCAAAAAAGGTTGGCCATTGATTCTGCGCCTCACTTAGAGAAAATAATATTGGGGGAAAACACTGATGTAAACTAATATACACATTTGAGGAGATCCCTAACGGCATATCTCTGTCTGTGGCCAGGAGCGGCGCCATGCTGAGTTTGTGGGCATCAAGAGGCAGATCATCCTGTGCATGGATGACCTGGACCAGCTGCCAGAGACCAGCTTCGAGAAGGACATCATCTGCGAGGACCAGGAGGCCTTCTGCCTGTCCAAAGACAACATCGCCTCACTCAAACTCCTCCTCGGCCAAGTGAGAATGGAACTAATCCAATATGTTTGAGATGATGGTTTGAGCGATACTTTGCAATGTCTGTGCAGAATGAACAAAGTTGATCTGCTCACCACCACAATACAGTAGAAAACCAGTCGACCTACACGCATTACATTTCAACAATACTGTATCAGTTCATTATCACTTCACTATAGATCATGTAAATATCTTAATTTGCATTTTGTTGCTAATATCTGTCATTGGCCGTGTTCCAGGTCTTTATTGCAGTCGCGCCCCATGTAAAGACGATACAAACGTCCTGGAACGTACCCATTTCCATAGTGCTCCTTTACTGACCGTCCCGTGTCTGTTGTTCTGTCTAGCTAGAGGAGAGGAAGGCAGAGAACCAGGCGGTGTGTGAGGCTCACAGGGAGAAGATCCAGGAGCTGTGGGACAGACTGCAGGTGCCCCAGGAGGAGAGAGAGCTCTTCTCAGAGCACATGGTCGCCTCCAAGAAGAAGAACCTGGATGCTGTCAGTGAACACACTTAGCTTATGTCCCAAATGGCACCCTAATCCCTTTCTAGTGCACTTATTTTGACCCCTTACTTGCCTAAATATTCTGAAATAACTGTTTTTATTTATTTTTGAAAGATAAGCTTGAAATGGGCTTGGTCTAATTGACTCAACAACTTAAAACCCATATCTAAGTTTAGCTTTCTTAATGAACCAGAAAGTCAATAGTTGTTTATGGTGTAAAAAAAAAAAAAAAAGGTTATCTAATTGATCCTGCTTTGTAGTATGTATACCCCTCTGGTTTTGTACCCTGGCTAGTCACCATTGTCTCCAGTACTCTATCTGGCATTCTAAAGCTGTTTCTAAACAAGGTCTGTTAATCAAGAAAATGTTAGAATCAAAGAACCAAATTGTTCTCTCTTCTTTTTCACACCTCAGTTGGAGGCAGAGGGCAGGCGACTGATGGAGCTCAAACGACTGAACATGCGAAACGTTACTGAAGCCATCCGCTCAGAGATCGCAGTGCTCTGGGAGAAATGCTTCTTCAGCAGTGATCAGCAACAGGCCTTTGTGCCCTACTTTAGCAGTATGTTGGGTTTTAGGGTTTTGATTACAGGTTAAACACAAGCTTTGGCAGAGAAGTCTTTCTAGTGAACAATGTGTTTTATGATTGTTAACTTATTAATCACATACCCGGTGCATCACATACCCATGCATTTAGTTTTCCCTTTTGAAAAGGCTAAATAAAATCAATGTGACTGATTTTAATAGTACATTTAATTATTTGTTTTTCCCTCCTTCAGATGATTTTACAGAGCAGCTGTTGGGGCTGCACGAAGCTGAGATCCTGAGGCTGAAGCAGCACTATGAAGAACACAAGGAGCTGTTTGAGGGGGTTCAACGCTGGGAGGAGAGCTGGAGACTCTTCCTGGAACTAGAGGTTAGCAGTGGAGAAGCACCGTGGAAACATTTTAGTCATTTAGCAGACGTTCTTATCCAGAGCGACTTGCAGTTAGTGCATTCACCTTAAAATAGCTAGGTGAGACAACCACATATCACAGTTGTAGTTCGTACATTTTTCTCAATAAAGACGTTATCAGCAAAGTTGGTTTTAGTAGGAAAAGACAAGTGCAATCATCATCTTTTTTTTTTAATGGGTTTTAAAGGGATAGTTTACTTTAAGAAAATGTTTATTGCTTATTTTTGAATTACCTAGGCTGTTTCATCCAAACAATTTTGAAGTTAAATAACATAACATTTTAATTTTGAATTATAAAAAAATATTTGTACAAATGACTTGATTATTTTTTGGAGAGCCTTACCGCTATTAGCCCATACAAACGCATTAAATAACAAATTCACTACATAGAACAACAGCTAGTACCCCCAAAAAGCTAAAGTAGGTTGTTCTGAAGTGTCTAAGAGATATAAGAAAGGTCAGGAAACTGTTGTTGTTGTTGTTATTATTATTATATATATTTTCTTACGTGTGTGTGTGTGTGTGTATACCTATGGAGTAACACATATGGAATTGTGTAGTAATCAAAATACTGTTAAACAAAAATATATTTCAGATTCTTCCAAGTAGCCACCCTTTGCCTTGATGACCGCTTTGCACACTCTTGGCATTCTCTCAACCAGCTTCACGAGGAATGCTTTTCCAACAGTCTTGAAGGAGCTCCCAGATATGCTGAGCACATGTTGGCTGCTTTTCCTTCACTCTGCGGTCCAACTCATCCCAAACCATCTCAATTGGGTTGAGGTTGGGTGATTGTGGAGGCCAGGTCATCTGATGCAGCACTCCATCACTCTCCTTGGTCAAATAGCCCTCACAATCTGGAGGTGTTGGGTCATTGTCCTGTTGAAAAACAAATGATAGTCCCACTAAGCGTATATCAGATGGGATGGCGTATATCGCTGCAGAATGCTGTGGTAGCCATGATGGTTAAGTGTTCCTTGAATTCTAAATAAATTCCTGACAACGTCACCAGCAAAGCACCATCACACCACCTCCTCCATGTTTCACAGTTGGAACCACACATGCGGAGATCATCCGTTCACCTACTCTGCATCTCACGAATATGCAGCGGTTGGAACCAAAAATCTTACATTTGGACTCATCAGACCAAAAGACAGATTTCCACCGGTCTAATGTCCATTGCTTGTGTTTCTTGGCCCAAGAAAGTATCTTCTTCTTATTGGTGTCCTTTAGTAGTGTTTTCTTTGCAGCAATTTGACCATGAAGGCCTGTGAACAGTTGATGTTGAGATGTGTCTGTTACTTGAACTCTGTGAAGCATTTATTTGGGCTGCAATCTGAGGTGCAGTTAACTCTAATGAACTTAACTCTGGGTCTTCCTTTCCTGTGGAAGTCCTCATTAGAGCCAGTTTCATCATAGCGCTTGATGGTTGTTGCGACAGCACTTGAAGAAACGTTAAAAGTTATTGAAATTTTCCGCATTGACTGACCTTCATGTCTTTAATGATGGAGAGTTGTTTTACTTTGCTTATTTTAGCTATTCTTGCCATAATATGGACTTGTTCTTTTACCAAATAGGGCTATCTTGTGTATACCACCCCTACCTTGTCGCAACACAACTGATTGGCTCAAATTCATGAACTTTTAACAAGGCACACCTGTTAATTGAAATGCATTCCAGGTGACTACCTCATGAAGCTGGTTGAGAGAATGCCAAGAGTGTGCAAAGCTGTCATCAAGGCAAAGGGTGGCTACTTTGAAGAATCTCAAATATAAAAGTAACCACTTTTCTGGTTACTACATGATTCCATGTGTTATTTCATAGTTTTGATAGCTTCACTATTATTCTACAATGTAGAAAAGAGTAAAAATAATGAGTAGGTGTGTCAACTTTTGACTGGTACTCTACTTTCATTAAAAGAATTGTCACCCGGTACCGAGGGACATTCAGATGAGGCCTGTGGGTGTCCTAGAGCAACACAACCGATGTACTTTATACAGGGCTACTAGTGTGTAGCCCAAACTGTTCGACCGGTATAGGCAGAAGTTGGCAGATCGTCTGTACCAACTTCAGATGAGTCCCAAGATGCTTGTGGGGGTCGTGGAGCAAAATGTTTCCAAAGAGGGTCATGATAGTTTGTAGGCAAAACCGTTTGGACGATTTTGTGCAAAGACCAATTTTCGGTATGTCTCATGGTCTGACAAACACCTCTCTGTCACCTTTCACCCCAAATGCAGAAGTGTTACTTAGGATGCAGTGGATTGAGACACATCGAATGCACAAAAAAAACATCTCTAGCTTAAATTGACCAACAACAAAAAATATTTTTTGTGTGTGGATTTTTGTATAATGCTAATTTAGATTTCCAAGGAGGCACAGTCATCAACCTTAGGGGGGTTTAACCCCTGGCATGACCTTTTTATCCCCACAGAAAAAAGCCACAGACCCCTCCAGGTTCACCAACAGAGGAGGGAATCTGCTGAAAGAGGAGAAACAGAAAGCCGAGCTCCACAAAAGCCTGCCCAAGGTAAATCCTTTTGAAAAAGACAGGAGTCTGTATTATTCCCTTGTTAGGGGGGTAGCTACTGTACATAGAAACATGACAAGGCTCTGTTTTATTTTACCAGCCGTACATAATGCTATGCTATATAAACACATACTATACTGTAAAACACTTTGCTATATCCCTATATTTTTGTTTTGTTTGTCCAGCTTGAGAAGAAGCTGAAGGCTCAGATTTATGTGTGGGAGCAGGAGCAGGCCAGGGAGTTCCTGGTGAATGGACAGAAGTTCCTGCAGTTTGTAGAGGAGCAGTGGGAGCTGCACCGCATCGAGAAAGAGAATGAGAAGCTGGAGAGGGTAAAGACATGGCTACTCATTTGAGGGCAGAATCCTAACTTGAGAGATACAGTATTGGTCCTCTTTCCTGGACCCAGATCAAACCTAGTCCTGGACTAAGAAGCATGACCAAAGAAGTGTTTTTCAGTCCAGGATTAGGTTTCATTTGGATCTGGGAAACCGGACCTATCATCAAATCAAATTTATTTATAAAGCCCTTCGTACATCAGCTGATATCTCAAAGTGCTGTACAGAAACCCAGCCTAAAACCCCAAACAGCAAGCAATGCAGGTGTAGAAGCACCATCATTTGTCATTTGTTACACACTTGTCTCAAGTTAGGGTTAGGTCTGTGTAGCTAAAAGCTTACTTTGTTACAATACTTTGATCTATATTTCATTGTAACAGCAACTGAAAAAGAGCAAGCAGATTGAGGTGGATATGCTGTATGGGACAGCTGTCCGGACGCCTACCAAAAGGAGATTCCTTGGCACAACTACCCCCAGCAAAGCACGAAAGGTACCACTCCAGTGACTTTGCTGCTGCTCTTTCTAGCCTTCATACTCATGGAACAATTGCGTGGCCCAATCTTAGCCTGGGTAACCAGTCTGTTTCGGGACTGCCTACGTTTGTATGACAAAGGTGACTAAAGCAGAAACAAGACTGGACACCCAGGCTAACACAATCACTGGCTTGTGTTTTAAATAGTTGCGCATTAATAAAGTGAGCTTTTGGCATCACTAACTAACTCTGTCTGTGTGTTCTCTCCAGTTCAATGGAACCACCTCCAGCCTCTCTAGTGCCAACTCTAACAGCACCATGCGCTCAGCCTATGGCGGAACTGTCTGCCACTCACCCTCCCGCCCCCCTCTGTCAGTCAACAAGGTCAATGCAGCATGTTTGTACAACAACTAACTACACTGAAAAAAAATATATATAAATGCAACTATTTCAGAGTTCAAATAAGGAAATCAGTCAATTGAAATAAATAAATTAGGCAGTAGTCTATGGATTTCACATGACTGGCAATACAGATATGCATCTGTTGGTCAAAGACACCCTAGAAAAACAGTCAGTATCAGGTGTGACCACCATTTTCCTCATGCAATGCAACACATTTCTTTTGCGTAGAGTTGATCAGGCTGTTGATTGTAGAATGTTATCCCACTCCTCTTCAATGGCTGTGTGAAGTTGCTGGATATTGGCGGGAACTGGAACACGCTGTTGTACATGTGAATCCAGAGCATCCCAAACATGCTCAATGGGTGACATGTCTGTTAAGTATGCAGTCCATGGAAGAACTGGGATATTTTCAGCTTTCATGAATTGTGTACCGACTCTTGCAACATTATCTTGCTGAATGGCACGCCAATCGTCATGGTATCTCTGCATTCAAATTGTCATCGATAAAATGAAATTGTGTTCGTTGTCTATAGCTTATGCCTACCATTACCATAACCCCACCTCCACCATGGGGCACTCTGATCACAACATTGACATCAGCAATCCGCTCGCCCACACGACGCCATACACACACACACACACACACACACTGCCTGCCATCTGCCCGGGACAGTTGAAACCGGGATTCATCTGTGAAGAACACACTTCTCCAATGTGCCAGTGGCCATAGAAGGTGAGCATTTGTCCAATGAAGTCAGTTTCGATGCCGAACTGCAGTCCGGTCAAGACCCTAGTGAAAAAGCTGGATGTGGAGGTCCTGGGCTGGCGTGGTTACACATGGTCTGTGGTTGTGAGGCCGGTTGGACGTACTGCCAAATTCTCTAAAACGACGTTGGAGGCAGCTTATGGTAGAGAAATTAACATTAAATTCTCTGGCAACAGCTCTGGTGGACATTCCTGCAGTCACCGTTCCAATTGCACACTCCCTCAACAAGAGACATCTGTGGCATTGTGTTGTGTGACAAGTTTTTTAAGAGAAATAAGCTTTTTGTGCATATGAACAATTTTTGCAATCTTTTATTTCAGCTCATGAAACATGGGACCTACACTTTACATGTTGCGTTTATATGTTGCGTTTATATTTATTTCAGTATACTCAATTTAGACCAGTCATTTGGTATGGCTAACATGCTAATCTTTGGCCAAACCCTGACATTTACTCAAAGCAAACCATCTGTTGTGTTTTCTGTTCCCAAGCTTGGAATACAAACTGATACTCTGTTTCACCATTTTTGAAGTGATGGGGAAATGGATTCCAGGCTTCTTTTTCTCCTTATCCATCTTTTCTCTGTGTTCTCCCCCATCCAGGTCCCATCGGTACGGACCCCGGGTCGCAGTAAGCCCCCTCTTGCGGGACTGCAGGAGCGCAACAAGGAGAACATGGGCCAGGTGACCGGACTTGGAGTCCCTCTTCAGAGCGGTGGGTTTAAAACCCTGGCTAGTCCGCAGCGTAACTTCAGCATTAACTCTGTCGCCAGCACTTATTCCGAGTTTGCGGTAATTTGTGTTTTTTTCTGTGTCTTATTTTCCACATTTGACTGTTTCTATGCAGCAACACACGGTCTAGCCATGAGAGGGGGTTTGAGTGGAGACTTGTGGCTAATTGATAAATGTATTCTGTTTTTAGACAGGCTTAATCAACACAGTAATCGAATCGGTTCAATCAAGGTTTGTTTGAATGTGTGAATTGCCTAAACTAAAACCATACACATCAAATAATTCTTCCTGTATCCAAATATATGCATGTCATTAACCACCTAAGATACATTCTTCAAAGGCTTCATCCCTGATTATGTTCACAGGTAACAGTAGTGTACCCTCTTGTTAGTGTGTCCTTGAGGGCTCTCAGGCTAGGCTGTGTGTCGCTATTTACTGATGTAACCTTTTTACAACCACACTCCTAATATCCTTTCTTCAGTCTTTCTCTAGCTGTCACTGTGGTTGTTTCTGCCTTTTTAAATGAAAATGTATTTGGGAAATGTGCAATTACCAGAATCGCATATTTTCTAGATTTGTGTTTATTTACTATGAAATGAAAACTGAGGTAGTGTCCATCGCTATTTGTCGCTACTCAATTTGTTTCCACTGCACCATGGTCATGTTCATTAGGATATGCTGTAGCAAAATATTTTGCATGAAGCATTAGCATTTTCTAATTTAGATCATACCTCCCCATTATACTCTGTTTGGTGCCAACTGAACACTAGCCTGTTGATGTTGGGTGGGAAGGGAATATCTATGCTTATCTCTGTACCTTTGTCCACAGCGAGACCTCTCCAAGGCCACTAACACCAAGAGCAAGCCAGACATACTGAACTCCACCATTGCTCACCTTTGACCCCCTGACACCAGACAATGACGTGGTTGGTTGATTGACATCCTGTGTTTGTGTCCCATCAAGTGACCAGTTGTCATTTTAAAGTGGATCATTATCCTTTTTCTTTTTTTTTGTCTGCCTTTCTGTAAATTTAAGGTAATACTATATATATGTATATATATGTGTGTGTGTGTGTGTGTGTGTGTATATATATGTGTGTGTATACATGCATGCATACATACATTCATACAAACATACAGGATGTCATTGTAATATGTATGTGTGTGTGTGTGTGTATACATGCATACATTCATACATACATACGTGTGTGTGATATATATATATATATATATATATATATATATATATATTATGTTGTGTAAACTATGTAAGTGTTCGAATTAAAAAACCTTAAAGGTTATGAAATGTATCATATTGTAACAAACAATTTTTTTTAAGCACTAAAATGGCACGGATGACTATGTTCCTTGTATGTAAGATGGAGCAGACAGTATTGCCTGCAGTCTCGTGCTCCAGATGGTTTTGGTGAAAGAGGCTTGGGGTAGCCAGTGTTCCTTCTTCCCTTTAAGCCAGGCTTTCACCAGCTTATTAGACTCAAAGCATACCGATCATGAATATTTTGCACATGTTTTCTATTGTATATTAAATCATTTATTTTACACTCATGAGTTATGTGCCGTCATCACTTTTTTTCCCACAACTTGATTTTCTGTGTACGTACAGTACCAGTCAAAGGTTTGGACACGCCTACTCATTCAAGGGTTTTTCTTTATTTTTACTCTTTTCTACATTGTATAATAATAGTGAAGACATCAACTATGAAATAACACATATGGAATCATAGTAGTAACAAAAAGATTGTTCAACAAATCAAAATATATTTTAGATTATTCAAAGTAGCCACCCTTTGCCTTGATGACAGATTTGCACACTCTTGGCATTCTCTCATCCAGCTTCACCTGGAATGCTTTTCCAACAGTCTTGAAGGAGTTCCCACATGCTGAGCACTTGTTTGCTGCTTTTCCTTCACCCTGCGGTCCAACTCATCCCAAACATCTCAATTGGGTTGAGGTTGGGTGATTGGTGGCCAGGTCATCTGGGTTCGGCCGGAGTAGGCTGTCATTGTAATAATAATTTATTTTTAACTTACTTGCCTAGTTAAATACAAAAAAATAAAAAATCTGATGCATCACTCTCCTTCTTGGTCAAATAGCCCTAACACAGTCTGGAGGTGTGTTGGGTCATTGTCCTGTTGAAAAACAAATGATAGTCCCAGTGCAAACCAGATGGGATGGCGTATTGCTGCAGAATGCTGTGGTAGCCATGCTGGTTAAGTGTGCCTTGAATTCTAAATAAATCACTGACAGTGTCACCAGCAAAGCACCCCCACACCATCACACTTCCTCCCCGTTGGGAACAACACATGCGGAGATCATCCGTTCACCTACTCTTGAGTCTCACGAAGACGCAGCGGTTGGAACCAAAAATCTCAAATTTGGACTCATCAGACCAAAGGACAGATTTCCACCGGTCTAATGTCCATTGCTCATGTTTCTTGGCCCAAGTAAGCCTCTTCTTATTGGTGTCTTTAGTAGTGGTTTCTTTGCAGAAATTTGACCATGAAGGCCTGATTCACGCAGTCCCCTCTGAACAGTTGATGTTGAGATGTGTCTGTTACTTGAACTCTGTGAAGCATTTATTTTGGCTGCAATTTCTGGGGCTAAATAATCAACTTATCCTATGCAGCAGAGGTAACTCTGGGTCTTCCTTTCCTGTGGGGTCCTCATTGAGAGCCAGTTTCATCATAGTGTTAGATGGATTTTGAGAGTCCACTTGAAGAAACTTAAAGTTCTTGAAATTTTCCGGATTGATTGAACTTCATGTTTTAAAGTAATGAAGGGCTGTTGTTTCGTTTTGCTTATTTGAGCTGTTCTTGCCATAATATGGACTTGGTCTTTTACCAAATAGGGCTATCTTCTGTATACCAATCCTACCTTGCCACAACACAACTGATTGGCTCAAACGCATTAAGAAGGAAAGAAAATCCATAAACTTTTAACAAGGCACACCTGTTAATTGAAATGAAATGAAGCTGTTGTCATGTTGTGTTGCTACCATGCTGTGCTTTCATGTGTTGCTGCCATGCTATGTTGTCGTTTTTTGGTCGCTCTTTATGTTGTGTTGTCTCTCTTGTCGTGATGTGTGTTTTGTCCTATATTTTTTATTTAATTTAATTATATTTTTAATCCCAGCCCCCATCCCCACAGGAGGCCTTTTGGCAGGCCGTCATTGTATATAAGATTTAGTTCTTAACTGACTTGCCTATTTAAATCAAGTTTTAAAAGAAGAAAAAAAGCTGGTTGAGAGAATGCCAATATTGTGCAAAGCTGTCATTAAGACGAAGGGTGGCTATTTTGAAAAATCTAAAATATATTTTCATTTGTTTAACACTTTTTTGGTTACTACATGATTCCATAGAAAACACCTTGAATGAGTAGGTGTGTCCAAACTTTTGACTGGTACTGTAGGTCACTATGTAGATCATTCAGTTCCGTTTCAAACCTTCACTGACTTGGTGCCTGCAGTTTGTATGTACCTCCTGGCAATTTTGAGATACAATGTTGTACAGTAGATCATATCAATCATTGTTTTCTAGCCCAAAGGCCGGCAGATGGCGATATTGAGTTGTTTCATGTTACTGTCCAAAGGCATTGTTTGCAGCTGGCTATAAGCCTGTGGCTGGTTCGTACATAAAACATTCTCCATTCAGGCTGCAAAGGCGTCAATTTCCTCCTTAATTTGATTTATTGGCGATAATGCCACAGGGAAAAAAACAGGGAAAGTGTATACTTTATGAAACACAATTTTGCACCACCATGCTAGGGTGGCTAATGCGTGTTCACTCGTGTTGGAAACTATGAAATGTTACACTTGCTAACCTAGGTGGAAGAATCAGATTCTGAATTTCCCTCTTGGGTTTGGACCAGAATCAACCAATAGGAAGCTTTACGCAAATAACTTTAGTTAATTTTAAGTCACAGGTCTCGAGTTTCCGACATGACATGAACACAGCATAATACCTAGGAACGCTAGTCCCAGATGTGCATATCGCCTTTAGCCATTTAGGCTGCAGAAGTCTGTTGTTTACCGCTGGCTGAAAAAGGGGTGTAAGTAGAATCAACCAATAGGAAGCTTATTTATATATATATATATTTTATCAAATCTTCTCACCATTAAATCAAGTTAAGGAGGTAATTGACACCCTTGCAGCGTGAATGGAGAATGTTTTATGTATTAACCTGTCCATGGGGGACACGAGTGTATATAACTGGCTGCATCGTCATCTGCTGGCCTTGAGGTTAATTGTTCTCATTGTAATTTCGTTAAAAAAAATTTTTTTATGTAATCAACCATATCAAAATGAGAAAATGACTGTTAATTGTAATTCTAAATCGTGTCTAATCAACAAATACATTTCTATGCATTCATTCTTTGTCTCAAGTGTTATCTTTTTGCATAGCATGTCAAAGGTTTGTCTCTGTTAAGTTTGGGTTCTTGTTTTACCTTAGTGGTTTTATATCGGGCAGAATTCGTGGAGTACCAACATCCGGTTGAAACAATTGGATTTTGTAGTTCAGAAGAAAACAATTCTGCCACACATCGGCATGGACGGCAGCAGTAGCAAGCTAGTTATGCACAACATTACTCTTACTACTATTTTCTGCATCGTATATTTTAAATGGATCACTTCGAGGAAGATTTAGTCGCTGCATTAAGAGAAATTGTCAAAGACAGAAACTGGCAATGTGTAGGAAAGAAGTGTGATTTTGACTCACCATGCACAAAGTAAGCAGTCCAATTAGCTAGAATAGCAGCAGCTAGCATATACACATTAGCTGCCCTTGCCTATTCTAAACAGATGGTCTAACTGCATGACTTCTCTACGTTTCCCCAAGGCTGTACTCTGAGGATGGTGAACACATTGTCCTGGTTCACACAGAAGATGACAGATTCTGGGCTATGGATTCATCCTGTCCCCATGAAGGTATAAGTTAGCCTAATTGATGGCATCAGCACACAGCACCATGAATCACTCAGCACTATGCTATGGTAGCTTGCTGTTCTGATGATTAATTCATAAACAACTACGTGCCAAAGTGGCTATAGGATAAAGCAGAAGGATGAGAGTATGCTATAAGAACAAAATGATCATGGTCACCATACGATGATGTCTTTCATCATTACAACCACTGTCTTGGCGCAGGAGGCCCTCTTGACCTCGGTGACATTGAGGACCTGGGAGATGGGAAGAGGGTTCTGGTCTGTCCCTGGCATCACTTTGACTTCTGCCTGGAGACAGGTGCCTCTTCCATGGGACTACAGGTAGAGAGAGATGGTCTCCAACAGAGCCTATTTATTCGTAGTATTCTAAATATAGTGTGATAAAGGGAAGGTTGATATGTATTACCACCATCGGCTTCATACAGAAGTCAATGTGGCGTTTATGTGTGTGCTTGGGGGCGAGAGACAGGCATTTGGAGTTGCTTAGAGAAAGTACTGACACCCCTGAGACAATCGAGACGTCTTGAATTTTTCTTTCATTTTGAGAATGTGTAGATCACAAGCGGATGAAACAATCTAATTGAATCCCTTTTTATATTTACATAAGGCATCTACATGTGACAGCTTTGCAAGAGGTGTGAAGACATTCACTAGGCAATGTACTGTATGTGTTATTCGAATTTGGTCATTGAATAACAACAGCTTATTAATCAATAATACCATGAGACTAAAATTAAAGTTTGTTTTTCTGTCTACAGAACCAGGTGTATGAGGTCAGAGTTGTCCAAGACATGATTTATATCAACACACAGAATGAGCTGTGTCTAAGTCCCATCCCAGAGACAGACACATCTAATGGTAAGGCGATAGTATACCTAATGAACAATGTACACCAATCAATTTTTTTTTACAATTACATAAAGGAAAGTAGTTAGCCTGGGTGACAGTCTGTTTCTGCACTCTTGCCATCTCCTTATGGAATTGTCATGCCAAACTTGTTGGCTTGATGATGAGCAGGCTAGAACACACAGATCTGAGAGCAGGCTAGTAGCTAAGATATTTTGTTCTGGCAAAGCTTTGAATGATGTTAAGTACATTAATAAGACATCTCTTTTTGTCTCAGGCAAGTTGTCAGTAGATGATGTCGAGCCATCACCCTCTGAGGACACACTGTGCTTCTGGGCTACAAAGATCCTCTGCACACCAGACCCCAAAGAGAAGGCAAGCCCCATTCACACTAACCACCACATGAAGTGTTAAACTGGGAGGGAATGGAGTGTTGGTTTGTGTTCATTAGGCACCAAATGAAGGAAAGAAAATGTCTGAAACAGGCAGAGACTCCCTGGACTTTCCATGGCAAAACATACAAAACTAGTTTTTGGTGGCATACACAGATTTGCAGATGTTATTTCGCTGCACCCGCGATGCTTGTATTTGACTATAGTGTAACGTTGATGATTTGTTCAACACTGCATATCTCACTGGCTCACTGACTTTGATCCCTGTAGGTAGCCATGACGCTGGAGGTCCAGGAGAGGTGGAACAGTGGGGAGATCACAGAGGTGGGTCAGGCTACACCACCTGTCCAGCCAAGCAGGAAGGAGAACCTGACCGTACTGCAGCCGGGCAAAATCAAGCGTGGCAAAGGTGGCACACTGGTCAGTGTTAAGAACACCCTCTAATCACTCAGACCAGACAGGTTGGCAGTATGAACTAACAAGTTCAGAATCTCTGAAATCCCCAAAAACTGAGCCTAAAATCACATTGAACTTTAGAGGGATTATTCTCATTAGCACTGTATGTAAAGTGTAGTCCTGCATCCTAAATAACAGGCTCTTCTCACTATCTAGAACTGTCTGGTCAGCTTGCTGAAGAACAGAATGGCTTTAGGAAAGCCAGAACATGTATAGACCACATCTATACTGTCTCTACAGTGGTCCAGGCTAGAATTCAAGAGAGAGAACCAACTTTTGCCTGTTTTATTGGTTTTATGAAGGCTTTTGATTAGGTAAATAGAGACCTAATTGCTTTTAGACTGGGGTAAATCCATTTGAATTCGATCACTTTTTGACAACACCCTTTATTCAGGAGCACGTTGTGTCTCAACCACGGACACAACACAAAAACCTCAGATGATGGAAAGTAGGATATAAGCTACAACATATGCGGATATGAAAAAAATCTGAGTTTACGCCTTTTTACATAATTGACATTAAAGGTAAAGTTTGACAACCCTATTTGTTGTAAGCGTTTGAATTATATCAAACTCAACCGTTGATCTTTTCCAGTGATGATGACATGGATGTCTCATGCTATGGTGGGGTAATGCTAAATGGGTCAACTTTGAGCACATCTTATCTCCTGAATGTTTTGCATTCAGGTCCAAAACGTCACTTTCTGACCACTTCTTCCATGGACAAACATGTCTGGAATGTTCTGTTTAAATCAAAAGGGAAGCTGTCAAAAAGTGATTGAATTCATATGGATTTAACCACTAATTAAAATGGGAATTGATGGAAGATTCTCTGATGTTATCAAACCTCTTTATCTGGCTCGTTGCCTGTGTTCAGGTTAATGACCTGGTTTCCAACCCCTTACTGTGTATAGCAGGGAGACGTACTCTCAGCCACTTTATTTACTCTATATGTTAATGATTTAGACCAAATGAAAAGGACCTTGGTTACTGTGCTTATTCTCAACTGTTTCAACCCTGTGTGTGTCCAGTGATGGACTATGCTGCTGGGGTATGGGGGATCCAAAGTACATACTAATTGTAACAATGTTCAAAACAGAGCAATCCGCTGCTTTCTTGGTGTGCATAAACTGATTCGAAACCTGGCCATCTGTGGAGATATGGGTTGTGAAGGTAGTTAAGAAGGTGACATGGTACGTCTATGGAACAGACTGATGAATATGCCAGAACACAGAATCACAAAAAAAGGGTTTGACTGAGACCTAGATAATTACCTATTTTTTGTGAAACTGATTTGCAGTATATATTCAGGAACAAATTACCATGTGGTGTTAACCAAATCTAGGACAAGCTTTTTCTGATCCACAAGGAAAAATGGGCAGCTGATATATGGTTTAGACCTAAAAACTTAGAACAACATACTGTCAAAAGCCAAAGGTCAGTTTGTGCTCAACTCCCATCCGGCCCTCTCCCTCTGGCTTAGAGAAGGGTCGATTTAACACAGTGCCTGAAGAGGAGATCATTTGCCTACTGTGTTGGGAAATCCAAAACAAAATCCATTTAGTGTTTTATTGCCCTTTGTATAACGATCTGAGACATGTTATCTTCTGTAAAAATGTTTGGTGCTAAACCCTGAAGTATTGTGGTTATGGGACAAGCAGGGACTTGAAGTCTGTTTCAGGCAGGCGGTTTGAGATCAGTTTGTTTACACTGCCTGGAGAAGGAGAAATGTACTCTTTGTGTAGTGTACGGTTTGTGTAGTGGGGCTAGATGGTAGCTGTACTGTTTGTGTAGTGGGGTTAGATGGTAGCTGTACTGTTTGTGTAGTGGGGCTAGATGGTAGCTGTACTGTTTGTAGTGGGGCTAGATGGTAGCTGTACTGTTTGTGTAGTGGGGCTAGATGGTAGCTGTACTGTTTGTGTAGTGGGGCTAGATGGTAGCTGTACTGTTTGTGTAGTGGGGCTAGATGGTAGCTGTACTGTTTGTGTAGTGGGGCTAGATGGTACCTGTACTGTTTGTGTAGTGGGGCTAGATGGTAGCTGTACTGTTTGTGTAGTGGGGCTAGATGGTAGCTGTACTGTTTGTGTAGTGGGGCTAGATGGTAGCTGTACTGTTTGTGTAGTGGGGCTAGATGGTAGCTGTACTGTTTGTAGTGGGGCTAGATGGTAGCTGTACTGTTTGTAGTGGGGCTAGATGGTAGCTGTACTGTGTGTGTAGTGGGGCTAGATGGTAGCTGTACTGTTTGTAGTGGGGCTAGATGGTAGCTGTACTGTGTGTGTAGTGGGGCTAGATGGTAGCTGTACTGTGTGTAGTGGGGCTAGATGGTAGCTGTACTGTTTGTAGTGGGGCTAGATGGTAGCTGTACTGTGTGTGTAGTGGGGCTAGATGGTAGCTGTACTGTTTGTAGTGGGGCTAGATGGTAGCTGTACTGTTTGTAGTGGGGCTAGATGGTAGCTGTACTGTGTGTGTAGTGGGGCTAGATGGTAGCTGTACTGTTTGTAGTGGGGCTAGATGGTAGCTGTACTGTTTGTAGTGGGGCTAGATGGTAGCTGTACTGTTTGTGTAGTGGGGCTAGATGGTAGCTGTACTGTTTGTGTAGTGGGGCTAGATGGTACCTGTACTGTTTGTGTAGTGGGGCTAGATGGTACCTGTACTGTTTGTGTAGTGGGGCTAGATGGTAGCTGTACTGTTTGTGTAGTGGGGCTAGATGGTAGCTGTACTGTGTGTGTAGTGGGGCTAGATGGTAGCTGTACTGTTTGTAGTGGGGCTAGATGGTAGCTGTACTGTGTGTGTAGTGGGGCTAGATGGTAGCTGTACTGTTTGTAGTGGGGCTAGATGGTAGCTGTACTGTTTGTGTAGTGGGGCTAGATGGTAGCTGTACTGTTTGTAGTGGGGCTAGATGGTAGCTGTACTGTGTGTGTAGTGGGGCTAGATGGTAGCTGTACTGTTTGTAGTGGGGCTAGATGGTAGCTGTACTGTTTGTGTAGTGGGGCTAGATGGTAGCTGTACTGTTTGTAGTGGGGCTAGATGGTAGCTGTACTGTTTGTGTAGTGGGGCTAGATGGTAGCTGTACTGTTTGTAGTGGGGCTAGATGGTAGCTGTACTGTTTGTAGTGGGGCTAGATGGTAGCTGTACTGTGTGTAGTGGGGCTAGATGGTAGCTGTACTGTTTGTAGTGGGGCTAGATGGTAGCTGTACTGTTTGTAGTGGGGCTAGATGGTAGCTGTACTGTTTGTAGTGGGGCTAGATGGTAGCTGTACTGTGTGTAGTGGGGCTAGATGGTAGCTGTACTGTTTGTAGTGGGGCTAGATGGTAGCTGTACTGTTTGTGTAGTGGGGCTAGATGGTAGCTGTACTGTGTGTGTAGTGGGGCTAGATGGTAGCTGTACTGTTTGTGTAGTGGGGCTAGATGGTAGCTGTACTGTTTGTGTAGTGGGGCTAGATGGTAGCTGTACTGTTTGTAGTGGGGCTAGATGGTAGCTGTACTGTTTGTGTAGTGGGGCTAGATGGTAGCTGTACTGTTTGTGTAGTGGGGCTAGATGGTAGCTGTACTGTTTGTGTAGTGGGGCTAGATGGTAGCTGTACTGTTTGTGTAGTGGGGCTAGATGGTAGCTGTACTGTGTGTAGTGGGGCTAGATGGTAGCTGTACTGTTTGTAGTGGGGCTAGATGGTAGCTGTACTGTTTGTAGTGGGGCTAGATGGTAGCTGTACTGTTTGTGTAGTGGGGCTAGATGGTAGCTGTACTGTTTGTGTAGTGGGGCTAGATGGTAGCTGTACTGTTTGTGTAGTGGGGCTAGATGGTAGCTGTACTGTTTGTAGTGGGGCTAGATGGTAGCTGTACTGTTTGTAGTGGGGCTAGATGGTAGCTGTACTGTTTGTAGTGGGGCTAGATGGTAGCTGTACTGTGTGTAGTGGGGCTAGATGGTAGCTGTACTGTTTGTAGTGGGGCTAGATGGTAGCTGTACTGTTTGTAGTGGGGCTAGATGGTAGCTGTACTGTTTGTGTAGTGGGGCTAGATGGTAGCTGTACTGTTTGTGTAGTGGGGCTAGATGGTAGCTGTACTTGCCATGATTATTGTACAGTATATGCATATCATTTGTACAATCTTATTTTGTGTTGAGTACAAGGAAAATGGTACTGTGTTTAGTAGTGTCTTGTGAGCCCATGTGGGCTGGGTGCCAGTAGATACTTAAATCAATCACAATCAATCATGTAGCCTAACAAATAGAAGACCAAACACGACAATGACAATAGACACAGGTAATGGTACTGTTGAGAAAAAGGAGGGAACATATGCCATGCCAGTATTGAACTACACAACCCCTAAATGGGCATGCTAACTACCCACTGTCGCAATAAAATAATCTCTTCGGAAGTCAAAGTTTATTTGTCACTTGCACAGGATACAACAGGTGTGAAACAGTGCAGTGACATGCTTACTTGCAAGCTCTTTCCCAACAATGCAGTATTCAATATAAAGGTAAGAGAAATAATACGAAGGAAAAACAGTAGGGAAAAAACTAGATTGTAAACTCTATACAGGATCAGTACCAGCACCATCATTTCAATGTGCAGGGATACTGGAGTAGTTGAGCTAGATGTGTAAGCAGGGGTAAAAGTGACTGTCAGCAGTATAAATAATAGAATAAATAGAAACAGCAGCGTAAATGGTGTGTGTTCATGTGTAATGTGTGTGGCATTACATTCGTTGTCATGGTATTAGCATTCGTTGTCATACCATTAGTACATACAGTACGGACGAAGGCTATAGAACTGCAACATTCCATGCTTCATGAATGATGATTGATATGAGCGTGTGTGTTTACTATGTGTCTGACCAGGCTAGCAGGATAGCCCTCCTCCACTCCCTGGCTAACATAGAGCAGTGGGCTATAGACCTGTCCTGGGACGTCATCGCTCGCTTCTCATCGGTCAGACTGGACACTGGAGAGCCCCTGCCCCGCCAGTTCTTCAGCGACTTTGTCAAAGTGGCCGGAGACGAGGCCAAGGTCAGTGTCCGAACATATATTTAATTAATGTGGTCTGTTACGTGTTGTTTTAAGTATAGTTCACTTTCTGAAGTTTCAGCTTATTTTTTAAAAACAGGCTGGGGGGAAAAGTGGAATATTCCTTTAAGAATGATGCACATTATTGTTATGTATGTCTGTTGTTCAAACGTCTGTACATCAGATATTGGTAGTCCAAGTATATTTACTATGTTTATATTTGTATAATACTGCAAGACAGTGTTCCTCAAGGAGGATAAAAAGTGGTAGTACTGTATCAGTTGTGAGTAGTGGATGGACTGTTACCCTGGGAATACAATGAATTTCTACGGTTCCCAACAGCATTATCACTTACTAGAGACGAGGATCACAGAACTCGACAGCTTCTTTGGTGCGTTACCTGTTCATAATGGTGGGTGGTTCGCTGGCTTCTCTAGACTAAGGCCGGGCTTCAATCCGATCTCTTTTGTAGACAATGCGTCTTTGGAAAGGCAATGTTCCCCGTGTTTGTGGAGATCGAATTCACAGTAAACTCTGCATATTTCGGCTCAATCGGAAATGAACTTTTAAGTATCACGCGTGCTAAAATGCAGATTGGATTGAATCCTGGCCTAACTAACTATTAATATCATCACAGTTGGTTTTATGAAAAAAATACATGACATTTTCAGTGCAGCCAGTGTAAGTTGAGCTTCCTCCACTCGTCTCCACAGGACTGTGGCAGTCAGCAACGGATACGTCCCACGACCTTCTGGCGAGGCTAGCCATTGTGCATATGGTACATGAAGCCAGGTACAGCATCCACCTGAATTACAGCACCAACAGAATATGATTATGTTACCAGTGCAGTGGAAGCATTATGGTCCCTATTACCTTGACACATCTTCTAATACACCCATGGGGTTCACATTATCTGAAAGGTTTGGATAGGTGTGAGAAATGTCACTCCTCCTTGGCCACAAGTAACCACAGGGTGGCTAAAACAAAAAATGGATGAAATTCTTGTCTTTTCTAAATCGACTGGGCTCGAGGAAAGTACATCTACCTAACTCCCTCTCTCTCCTCCTGCAAGGGGCCTAGATGTGCACCCCCAGACCCTCTCCCGCTTCGCTGCCCAGGGGGACTGCAGCTCTGTGGAGGTGCTAGAGGTTATCTACCGGGATGAGATCACTCACGTGGCCGCCGGGCTCCGCTGGTTCACCTACATCTGTTCACAGGAAGAACGGGTATGTCTATAAGGAGGCCATTATTTAACTACACTTTAGTAGACTGAACAGTGTATAAATAGTTGCCTCTTTATAATGCACATTGTTGAAGAAATGTTTCAAATAAAATCACTGCCACATTACAACTGGGTTTATGGTGAATGTAGTAAATCACTGGCCTGGTAACACATCCACCATAGTTGATGCAGCTGTGCCTCATCTAAAATTACATCCAAAAGTGTAATACATTTTGGTAGTTAATATTCAGCTTTCCTGATGCTCTTTTTAGGATTGCTTATCTACTTTCCATGACTTGGTGAAGCAGCACTTCAAAGGTTACCTGAAGCCTCCTTTTAACACAGAGGGTAGGAAGACAGCAGGGATGACAGAGGAGGTATGATGACACCCTAAACACATTCACACTAGATAACGGCAGCTAGCTTTATGACTAAAAGGAAACATGCAGTCAGTGTTTCCCAACCCTCTCTTAACCACCAGACATTTGTGTTCTACTACTTCACTGATACATCCTTATCACTGATTAACTAATTAGCCTACCAAGCACTTGATTAGTTGAATCAACAGGGCTAAAATAAAAAATGTAATCCTCTGAGGGCGTTGGACAACACTGGTCTAATTCACACCCACTTTATCAAGTTAAGTGAATAAATACATTTCCTTCAATGTTTTGTTTAAAACTTAGTTGAAATGCTACGATTCTGAACTTTCTTTCTCTTCCATAGTGGTACGTGCCTCTTGTAAAGCCTCCCAGTTAACAGACAATGTCCCCCGAGACCAGCATGCTGTGACGAACACGGTTGTAAAGCCTCCCAGTTAACAGACAATGTCCCCCGAGACCAGCATGCTGTGAAGAACACAGTTGCTGCATCCCAGCGGGTGGAGGAAGCAGTTTCACACCAAATCTCATAACACCTGGATGAAGGTCAAACTGTTACTATTATAAAGATTTAAACTCAAGCATGTCAGTAGCCGTATCAATGTGGTATTGCAATCTAATATCTGAGCCCAATGTAGATGACGTGGCATTCGATCATTGGTTAATTTGTGCAGTGCGACTGCAATGTAGTCGGCCTGGAACGGCACCATTTAGTCCCCTGGGAAGAGTACATCTCTAAAACAGTGATAAATATTACAAAGTCCAATGCATAATATGGTAATGGATAATGTCATAGAGCAAATGACAAAGGCAACAGAACCTTGTAAATGTTTATTTATGCAAATACAACTGTTATTTTGGTAGTCTAACGGGTTTGAGGGTTTTGCATTCGACAACAAACTACTCACACACAACAGCCTCTCCATGATATCACTATTATTACATTCATGTGTTCCATAGGCTATCAGGAAATAGTTTCCAGTAGGCGTAAAATAAGAGAAAACATTTTTGAAACAGAAGGTAGTTACTACCTGGACTTGAACAATAAGAAATGCTCATTTTTAGTTTCAAAACGTTTTGCCACGGTGTTCCCTGCTGAACACTACTCGTGTGTGTACTCTTAAATATGTTGTCTTAAAACAGACATAGTATAGATCCTTTATTTTTTACAGGAAATGTATCTAATCAAATAACATTAAAGTAGGTTGTTGTTTTGTGTTTTAATGCACAGCATGTAGCTGTGTCAATGAGTTCTCCTCTCCAGCTGAATGTAATTTAGTTCTGTTACTGTGGAACAGGCACTCCTGCTTGGGAGGGCCAGATCTGTTCTGGAAGCTCTGATGGAGATATCCGTTGTAGAAGTCCGCTGCCGACAGTCTCTTCTTCAGCATCACCGCCTTGAATCCCACCCAGCCATCCTTGACCACCGAACACACAAAAAGTGCTTGTCATCATTTCTTTATGGGATCCATCAAGTTAATTATTTGTATTATGCCATGATACATCAGGAAGTGAATTATTTTTCATTAATATTAGACATATTTCAATAAGACAAAATTTGAGGTGTTTTGACATAATAGTAAACCATGGAAAGTGTCAAGGATGAAAAGCCTGGCTCACGCACCTTACAACAGACAGCCAAGGTGTTGGATTCTTTCTGATAACTCATAGATCCTGGCACAGGAATCCTCCCTCGACCTGTCATTAAAACAATCACAACCTTTCTCAACCTAAGATATTCAAAACGGATGTTACCAGACAGATTGTCTTCTCAGCGTGTGGACTCCAGCACTACTGCTGCCGATCCACACAGCTACTTACCGCATACTGATTGAACTAGCTGACTGAGTCAACCACCATCTACCACCAA
Source organism: Oncorhynchus kisutch (assembly GCF_002021735.2). Classification (NCBI taxonomy): domain Eukaryota; kingdom Metazoa; phylum Chordata; class Actinopteri; order Salmoniformes; family Salmonidae; genus Oncorhynchus; species Oncorhynchus kisutch. The sequence continues at coordinate 2,182,602 of NW_022261980.1, forward strand.
GCAGTGGTGGAAACAATGAAGAGTCCTGATTAAAAGAGGAAATTACCTGATAGTGAAATGTTGCACTTGCCAGCAAAGTCCAGCAGCTTTATGGTCTTGCCCATCCAAATTGTTCTCAATGGGATCTAATGAGAGAGAAGAGGAGGGCATTATTTTAACACTACTGGACAATGTGTGTTGAGAGTCCGGTCATAGTAAATCAAGGTCATGTTCAGTATGCACAGAATTAGAAAATCATCTGAAACAGGTGAGGAACGGCCTGAAATCGCCCAATAAGACTGCTCACTTTTGTTTGAAGTTTTCTGACAACTGAACATGACTGGTCTGTCTTATTACCCGGGATGCGATGGCACGAAACAGGCAGTCGATCTGGACACAGGTCTGCTCCTCCCATACGATCCAGCTCATCGATGTGCTGATTTTAGGGGCTGTTGAGAAGAGTCAACTCTAAGCTGAGGCATGAATGGGTGCTTAGAAAGTACACACAGCTTTCACCCTCCTGTAAGTTGCAATTCTTGCCGATTGTTTATCATTCAAATTGTAATTACTACTAGCATCAAATGTCTGGTTGAGGAAATAAATGTTCTTACCTACAGTGGCACCGTCTTGAACTTGCTCCCTTCGGTTTGTGATTCTCTCTGGAAGGGTCCTTAATGTGTCAATCAACTGTTCAAGCAAAATAAGAAAGGTCCCATATAAGAGGGCTTACATTAACCATGACTGGTTTCTGACAAGCCTCTTCAAACGGATTTCGCTCTGTGGATCTACGTCCCAAATGAGTGAGCTCAAATCACACCCTATTCCCCATGTAGTGCACTACATTTGACCAACAGTCATATAAAACCTGAGCCACGTAGTACACTGGATGGGAATAGGGTGCTATAACTACACAATGTGAAGTGCATTCACCAGCTGGGCTCCCTTGGTGGCCAGAGTAGCTCCTAGCTGGTCAGCTGTGAAGTTGTCTGGGACCTGGTAGATCTCCTGGTGAAGAATGGGACCCACATCAAACCTGTAACAGAGACCAGAGACACACCGCGGTTTACAGTAACACAGACACACACTGCAGTTTACTGTAACAGACAATGAGGTTTACTGTAACACAGATCAGAGATACACTGAGGTGCAAAGGTTTAATGATCTTTGACTTGAGGAATAGTAGTATGTGCTTTGACAGTGAATACGGTAGTAGAGTACACTATTATATATAGGCCTATTGAAATCTGGTGGCCTCTGGAGACATTATGGTCCAGTTTCCTGGACCCAGATAAAGCTGTCCTGTACAGGGCTATAACACATGCTCAATGGGGAAAGTCACCATTAAAAGGGCTTTTCAGTCCAGGATTATGTTGGGAAATCATCCCTAAATATGCATTTGAACAAACAACCATCTGCTAATGTCATCCCTCACTTTTGCTTGTCAATAGTAGGTCCATGTTACTGGCAGATGACTGGTCCCTTTCATGACTTACCCTTCCTCCCTCAGCACCATGAGGAAAGGAGGGAAGGGGACAGAAAGTAGCTCTGGGTCACGTTAGCCTACCTCTTTGGTCGTATCTGCATGACGCTGACCCCGGTGATAGTGTCTCCGTGTAGGATGGTGTGGAACACTGGGGCGGGGCCGCGCCATCTGGGGAGAAGGCTGGGGTGGACATTCAGGATCCCACTGGAATAGAGGCAACAGACACATGCTGCAACTATCACAATCAAACAGAATGGACACAGTCAGGGTTTGACTCTTGGGAGGTGTTCATAAGATTGACACTTCTTGGAGAGTCTGATGCTTGTGTAGCTGATATAGAACATAGTAGCTACCGTGGAGCAAGTGATGTCGCCCGCCCTGAGATCTACAAGTACATTCTGGTTCAGTGGTAATGACAATGCTTATTTTGGTGGCGAGTCAGAGTATTGTGTGCAGGTCCCTGGTTTGCACCCAGCTAGGGGCACACAGGGACAGAAGCTATAACGTTACACTTGTATTGCATGAGTCACTTTCAGAGAAGTTACTCACCATGGAAACTGGTTGATAAGTCCTTCCCGAAGCAAGCAGCCAAACGACACCACCACCCCGACATCGAACCGCCCTTGAAGATCCCCGAGAGGCCAGACATGAACGGGCAGTTTGTTTTGATCAGCAAACTTCTTCACAGGGACGTCATTGGATAGTGTGACAACCTCAAGTGATTCCACAACTCGGTCATTGGAGTCCCTGTGACAAATAATGACAGCTAACAACTGACATTAGGCAACGAGAAGTTACTCTAGCCTGGTCCCAGATCTGTTCGCACTGTTGCTCCAACTCTTATGAGAGCACAAACAGATATTGGACCAGGTTAAAGTTACTCACTGCAAAGACTCTCCTCTTTGCTCACTGGCATGTAAATTGTTGTGGGTGTCATACCTTGACGCAGAGAGCAGCTTGAGGGATTCTACAGCAAAATCATCTGTCCCAAAGAAAAGGACCCTCCAAGGTGGTTCTGTTGATAAGGAGTTCCTAGTGGCAAATAGGCGGGTCTTGCCAGGGACTTGTCCACAACGTCTATGTTTCTCCGGCGTTCTTTTGACCCACACGCCAACAGATGCATGCCTCTGGGTGCAATAATTGCAAAAGCTATGGAGTATTTTCAGACCCATTACTTTTGCCTTGACATTGTTCCACATCTTCTGTCATTGGTCGGGCGGGCATCTACCAATGCCACCAGTGTGTCAAAATTAGCTAGCAATGCTCGACTCCAGTATGGCTAGTTTATTCGTCAAGACAAGCTCAACAAATTACACGAGGGCCCCTCTAGAATTAAGATTTATTCGTGTGACACGCTTATCTTTAGCGTTAATTAATATTGTCCAACATTTAGCTTGATTAATGTCAGCTATAACGTTAAGGTATTTCTACATACGGGCGCCGCCATATTTTTTCTTGACATACACCATGTTTCCGGTTCTATCGAAAATAGTTCTCCCTTCGTTTGATCAGACACTTTTAGTTCCGACTAGACAGTGACGCCTTGATCAGACCGATAGTGCCCTGCGCAAAATAGAACGCAGCATCATCTGGATATGGGTGCAACAAAAGTTCAACATTCACCTACTGCTACCTTTTCTGTCAATTCGTCAACGAATACAGTTTGACGCATACATTTTTTAAATCCTATGTTTAGCACCACATAGAACGCATTGCAACTGCCTCTGCAAAGCAGCGTTCCATTGGAATGAATGTACTTCTGGAGTCCCGGAATGAAGGGCATGGTCCGTGTGATCGAGGCGTGAGTCTCTAAGAAGAGGCCTGTGCAGAGAGGTATATTATGTGGTCCAAACCTTCAGAGAGAATCAAGTTCTCTCCCATGAAACTGAACTGTTTCTTTTTTTCCTCACAGAGAAGGGATATTATATGTGTAAATAATTGACTTTATTCCAACCACAACCAATGGGACTCCCTTAAAACACACCATTTTGAAACAACTATGACCAGAAGTTACTTTTCATTGCAGGTTATGATATGAGAGCATTTTCGCTAACCCAAACCCTAACCCTTTTCTTAACCTTAATCTAAGTATCCTTTTTACTAGATTACTTGTAGTTTTTCATGTTTTCTGTCTGTAATTCTTTTGTAATGAATTGGTGCTGCCTATCTTGGCCAGGGTTCTCTTGAAAAATAGATTTGAATCTCAATGAGCCCTTCCTGGTTAAATAAAGGTTAAATAAAAAATATTTTAAAGAATCCTAACCTGCTATGTTGATTCTCCTTACCTGCTGCGTAAAATCTCCTAACCTGCTACAAAAAAAGTAACTTCTGGTCGTAGCTGTATCGAAGTAGTGTTTTTAGGGTATCTTCACAACCAACCAACAAAATTATTTGTTATTTGAGTATCCTCATCCTGTTGATTTTTAAAGTGTTGGCAAATAAATGTCTTTGTGTTCACAAAACAGTTGAACTCACTCACTTAAAAGGCCAGCCTACTTCTTTCTCATCTGCTAAGGTATGGTAGATGACCTGGAGGTCATTTACCTTTAACTGTAAAACATACTTGCCATAAAGAAATAAAAATCCCTTTAAGTCTCTTGTTTAACAGACAGATATCACGACAGTTCCACATATGCCAGATGTTTGACCAAACACAGACTGTTTTCCTCCCATGTCTACAAACTGCAATGGCAAGGTCCCAGCAAGGCTAACTAAACAGTAACCAAGCAACCCTGGTCACTGACCTTGTCGATGCAAGGATAATGCCCCCCCAATGTAGAGTTTAAAAGCTTGAGTACAGGATTGATTCCATTCCATTTAGTTAGGAGAAGATTGTAATGAAGTAGGCCCAGTTATGGTGCAGTACACTATGCAGTAGTTTACAGCAGCCTAATGAAGCATTCATAACTTCTTATCATTGAGAAAGAAAAGACTGCCATCACTATAAGGATGTTTCACCCGTCTCAAAATTTCTCTCTAGCAATAACATCCAACTACTTCCAGACTATGCATTCTTTAATAAATGAAGAACACAGTGCACCACATAAAAAGTCCCCATATCCCCAGCTATAAAGGGAACATTTACAGATGCCATATAGCCATAATCAAGAGACTCAATGAACCAATCTCCTCCCACATGCACTTTGGAAAGCCTCTCCTCTGCGTTGTGTATGTTCAACAGGTAGAATCATGTTCCCTACTGCACTACCTCCCTTCTCCGAGTCAGGCTGTGTGAGAAACAGCCCCTGGTAAGTGAGTAAATTGTTTTCATTACTTTAAAGCTACTGTCTGCAATTGGTATATACTTTTTTAAAAACTTTTAAATTAATGATATATAGCCATTGGTTAGGAGGACTTGTAGTGTATATTTTTTTGTTTGGATTGTTAACGCTTATAGCAACTTTTATTGATAGGATGTTTGGATCATAATTAATAGAATCTTTGGGGTAATATGATTGATAACCATCATCTTTTGATGTGTACTATACACACATAGAGTCAACCATTAGATTATCTACATTTACATTTGAATTTGTTGATGGGATAGGAGTATGTTTCGATTGAACCTCTAACATTTTATTGGAGCCTCGCTATCGGCGTTAAAAGTGCAATGATGGACAACTTTTCTAAATAGTTTACTTGATGATGAATATTTTTCTTCAGGACCTAATATTGTAGCCTAATACACACTATTACAGTACATAATGGAATACACATGTACATAATGGAATTAGCAAGGTACAATGCCTCTACATACTTTCAACGTTGTTTTGAGTGTAGAGATGGAATTGCGGCACAAAGAAGGCAGTGCTTTGGATAAACTCTCAGTTTATAAGGTGGATGTGTATGTTTCCCTTTGGTCCACTAATTCAACGCAGACTAAAGCATTGTTTTTGACGGTTGAGAAGACCAGTAAAAAGGTGTGCTAGATACTACCATCCCAGGAATACTACCATACAACTTTCTAATGGGAACCAAGCCATAATGGGAACCAAGCCATAATGGGAACCAAGCCATAATGGGAACCAAGCCATAATGGGAACCAAGCCATAATGGGAACCAAGCCATAATGGGAACCAAGCCATAATGGGAACCAAGCCATAATGGGAACCAAGCCATAATGGGAACCAAGCCATAATGGGAACCAAGCCATAATGGGAACCAAGCCATAATGGGAACCAAGCCATAATGGGAACCAAGCCATAATGGGAACCAAGCCATAATGGGAACCAAGCCATAATGGGAACCAAGCCATAATGGGAACCAAGCCATAATGGGAACCAAGCCATAATAAAAGTTACATTTACATAACTATGATTATTATTATGTGTAAGTGTTGATCTTGTATTCTTGACTAAGGGAATACATTGTCATTCTGATTTATGTCAACAGTCATTGCAGATTTCATCCACTTCAGACATGTTTCGTGTGTGGATCAAACTCTGTCTCCTCTTGCCAGGTAATGCTATCCCTTCACACGTACACCTTTCACTGAAACATCAAAAATCCCCTGATTCATTTAGCCATTAAACCACAACAACAAGTGGAAGCATGTTTTTGATTTGTCATAACACTACGCTCACAACAGTGCATGTCCACTATACTGCATTTCCAGGAGTAAGTAGCTTCATGATCCACAACACACTCCACAGCCTGTGCTTGGAGGACTTCCCCAAGACGGGCCTGGTTCAGCTGAATAAATGCAACCTGGACTCAGTTCTCCAGCAGTGGATCTGGAGGGACCAGAGTCTCCTGGAGCGTGTGGGGACCTCCAGGTGCCTGTCGGCCCACCACTCTGACCCTGTCCAGACTGTACCCTGTGAGGGGGTAGAGGATGGGGGACACAGGGGTGATGGGGGGCTGCGGTGGGGGTGTGAGTTGAACAGGCTGATCAGTCAGAACAGTTCTCTGGAACTCTCCACAGACGGGAAACGACTGACGCTGTCCCACAGGAGCAAGCAGACCAAGTGGAGGTCTCTGGATGAAGGGGATATATGCCAGGAGAGGCTCAGTAAGTGATTGTTGTTGCCTCAATAGTTTTTTAATCGCTTAATTTACATTTAACACTGACTGTATAACAAATCCTCATGGCATGAAATTGGATCTTTGTGTAAATTGACTTATGAGTGAAGCTCTAGAATGAGCCAAATAAGCACTCATGATGTTGAAAATAATGTAACATTTTCATCTCCTTTTGAATGATTGACTTCATCACAAGTTAGCAGTTGTTAAATTGAGGCTTTGTGTGAAGTGATACAGCATGGGCCTCTCAAACCTAGGCTAGAAGATATTAACTCAATGTCGTTCCACAATAGTCCCCCAGTCCACCTTGGCCACATGGTGCCATTGTGGCCACCATTTTGTCCGCATAAAAACTAACACAGGGGATGGTGATGCAACATGTGTTTGTATATTTGTATTGGCACCTGCAGGATCCAAAAGGGCATCGAGCGATCCCGATGAGTTTGAGGTGAAACCTGCGGAAGAGCAGAAAGCGGGGCCTCCTGGTATGACCGATGAACAGAAAGAATTCCTCAGATGGTTCTATCGCACTGAGGACCGTAAGTTATGCTCTTTACAAAGCTATTGTACCTTTTTCCCACTACCGAGCTGAGCCAAACTGAGCTAAGCTGTTCTGTGCCTTGCTGGAAAGGACAATGAGGAAGGAAAATAGCCAAGCCAGCACAGTACAGATAAGGTTGGCTTGATAGTGTGAAAATTGTATTATTAGTGTTGTATTAGGTTAATGTTGGGGTAGCAAACTGATCCATGGCCATTGTTTGGGAAATAGATATGTAAAATAGATATGATTGGATTGTTCTTAAGTAAGCTATTTGATATGACAGCTCCATTATGTTATCCAGCTCCATTATGTTATCCAGCTCCATTACGTTATCCAGCTCCATTACGTTATCCAGCTCCATTATGTTATCCAGCTCCATTACGTTATCCAGCTCCATTATGTTATTCAGCTCCATTATGTTATCCAGCTCCATTACGTTATCCAGCTCCATTATGTTATCCAGCTCCATTATGTTATCCAGCTCCATTACGTTATCCAGCTCCATTAAGTTATCCAGCTCCATTACGCTATCCAGCTCCATTACGTTATTCAGCTCCATTACGTTATTCAGCTCCATTACGTTATCAAGCTCCATTACGTTATCCAGCTCCATTATGTTATTCAGCTCCATTATGTTATTCAGCTCCATTGCGTTATCCAGCTCCATTACGTTATCCTACTGAGCAGTTTGTTCTTACAATATGTTAGTTAATCGGTTAATCAGTTTTTACTTTCCATGGCACTGTAGTGGTGATGGTGTCAGTTATGTGATCTGATCCCAAAGCCTCCATAAAGGGATTGGTTATAGTGAAGCACTTTTTCTCTTAGTCAGATTTACATGGTAGTAAACTTTTATTCTCGCCAAGGCTCCAAGTCTGTAAAAAAAAAAGCTGTTAAGTGCACACTTGGTCCAAGTTCCAATGTTTTGTCTTTGATCACCTCTGAAATGTCCTGTGGGGTTATAACGGTGGGAAGATTTTCCGCAGTTACAACTGTGTGTTTTTGTCATCACAGCAACTCCCTGGAAGTTTGCGATGCTGGCTCTGTCCTTCGCTGCCCTTCTGCTGGGCTGTCTGCTTCTGGGAATGGGCTCCATGGCGAACAAGTAAGCCCCTATCTGACACTGACTCAACTTAAGTAGACCAATGTCTACCCACTCAACTAAAAAATACTAATGTAATACACTGTCATTCTAAACAAGAAATATCTCATGTGTCTTCAATTATGAAACATGGTGTGGTGAAGATACTTATGGTCAACAACAGTAAATGATCCAAACAAAGTGTTCATCCCAAATAACACCCTAGCCTTATGGCCCTTGGTCAAAAGTAGTGCACTATGTAGGGAATACGGTTCAATTTGGGATGCAACCAAAGGCTCTGTGGAACCTAAATACAGGACCTATTATGGAAGAAAACAAAAGCAATCTCCATATTTGTGTGTGCTGGTCTGGCCATCTTTATTTACACCACAGTGACTACATTTCCCATCATCCTCCACACAGAAACAGGAATAAGATAGCCAAGTACAAGGCGGCGGCTCTGGCCATGAAGCCGGAGGCGGAAGAACTACAGGTCATCATCACGGAAGTTGGAGGTCAAAGAACTAACTCAGAGGTCAAACCCGTCAACAGCGCCTCTGTCCAGGTCAGTATGAGCCAATCTGAGATCCCAGTGAGCCAGGCCAAGCCCCTCCAGGACAACGGGGAGGTAGAGGGGCTCAAACCGGGGGACATTGTGGTGACCTGGAATGACGGGAACGTGTCCAGCCTGTACCCCGAGCCTGAGGGGGAAGTGGAGGTGTTGGCGGAGGTAGAGAAAGAAGAGGTGGTTGAGGTAGAGAAAGAAGAGGTGGTGGAGGAGTTAGAGAAAGAGGAGGCAGAAGAGGGAGTGGTGGTAGAGGGATGAAGGAGAGAGATATAACAGCCACGTTCCTCATTACTGCTCCTCTGCAGAGGCAGAACAGAAACTCCTATTTACTTAGGCATAACTGTCATTTTAAGTTGTTTTATTTTGACCTGTAACTTAAACAACCACTGTCTGTTTAATTACTGTAATGCCCTTTTTACACTACTGTGCTGAGCCAGACCGTACTGTGCTGGCTCAGATATTTTATTGGTGGATGCATAACCATGCCAGCGCAGTACAGCTTGACTTGGCTCAGTAGTGTGAAAAGGGTATACAACTACTACAAATAATGCTGTGTACAAGATGTGCAGTATCACAGTCATCATTCACAAGTACTTTGTTGGTTGCAGTTTCAGCAATGCTTGGAATATACATCTACTGTAAACATTGCTGGCCGTCGAAACATCGCAACCAACTATTTAGGATACCAAATAGTTAGTAAATGTTGTTTTTTGGTCATGAAGAAGTGCAACGTGTTGTTTATAGTGTAGTGAAGAGTTTTCCTATGTCTCTTGACAGTATGTAGGAACACTTATAAATCATGTGTCATAAGCTATTCAAGTGTAGTCTACTTGGGAAACACTAAAAGGCAACTAAACATGGTCTGAGATAACATTAAAATTGGAAGATCAAACTTCTCTTTATACATCTCTTTTGTAATTCTATTTGTAAAGTATTTTTAGTTATAATGCTGGCCACCAGGAAGATTAGCTGAACTCATGGCATCAGCTAATCGGGATCCTAATATAATACAAACTGGAATTATCTTGCTGTGAGTATAGTGGAAAGCTCTTGTGAGAGAGTATCCACATATAGATGTTTTGGACAGAAAACAGAATTCAGTGGGTTAACTTTTGTCATCATACTACCTCTCCATATGTAAGATACATTTTCATTGTGTTATAAAAGCATTCCACCAATTGCAGTATTTACAATAAGGAAATAAAACTGTTCATATCAAAATAGTTCTTTTTTGTCATTTTGGTTGGGATGGCATTAGCATACAATAGTATAAAACTGTGTTTTAAGTTTTTTTAAATGCAACCGTTGTTACACTGATGAGCCTGAGGAGGGCGCCCACATCTCGTGAAAACGATGTATGTATGAAGTTAAAGCCCCAATGCAGTTGTTTTGATATCAATATCAAATCATTACTGGGTTGCAATTAAGTACCTTACTGTAATGGATTTCCATTAAAATTGGCTAAAAATGCTTTTTAGCAAAAACATATTTCTCAAGCAAGAATTTCGCTCAGACTGTCTGGGAGTGGTCTGAGATGGGAGGGGAAAACTGAAAACTAGCTGTTATTGGCAGAGATGTTTGGAACAGTCTTTGTTATTTGTCTATGAACCAATTTATAGCATGGTGATGTGACCATGGAAAGCCAAAACTCGCGGCCATGCAAACCTGCTGATTAGAAACCAGCACCTATCAGGAAATTACACTGATCACATTTTTTCACACTTTTACAGTGTTAGTTTCATCAACTGTTGTACAATATAATATAAAACACAGAAAAACTGAATTTTGTCTGCACTGGGCCTTTTACTCAAAGATTGACTTACTACTTTGTGTTATAACATCAAATAACTTAAAACATGTGAACAAAATATGTCTTCATTCGATAAAATGAGTTTTCCTTTAAAGCTTATTAAAATGCATATAAAAATACATGTGCATAGTGTCAGCAATCTATACTACAGTGAACATACCATCACCGTCATATGCACTCCAATCACCACAATACATTTGGCAACTAACATAACTTTGTCCCAGTAACTGACTTCAAGACAAACTTTGAAAACTTTGGCAATATAAATTCAACATTCACAATGACAGTTTAAACACCAGTCCATTACTGTCCATCTCTCAAGGAGCTCTGATAATTAGTGTTCCATCTCTTCACTTGAAGGTGCAGTAAGTCATCATGACGTTTTGGTACACGCTCCAACGAAGTGATGGTGATATCACCATGACAGCTTCTGCTGCATACAGTATGTTGATGGCTTGGTTGTATGTTATTCTGTCTCCATTTTGTTCTGTTTTTCAATGACACAGTCCATTGTCTCTCATAACCTATTTCACAGTTCTCTCACTTGTCCATATTGTAAGCCACTATGGCAGACTTGTCAATAAGTCACTTTAGGAAAGTCCAGGTTGAGTCAAGTCTTCGAGCCTGAGACACTCAGTCAAGTCTCAAATCTCTGAGCACAAGTCCAAGTTAAGTCTCAAGGTTTGAGCATAAGTCTCAAGTCTTTGAGCACAAGTTTGAGACAAGTCTCAAATTTCCATTCTTTATGTCTGGTCTCATTCTCCATCGACTCATCAGAAGATCTTGAAGCCCTTGAGCAGCGTCAGCGTGGGTGCCCGCCGTTTGCTCTGTGCCCGTGATGACTTGACCGTCACCAGCTTGGCGGTGGCGGGCACTGGGAGCTCTTTGTAGCAGGGGGTGGTGAACGGGGGCACGGTGGCGAGGCTGAACAATGGCTTGTTGTCCTCACTGATGTAAAGGGGACGTAACGGGGGGCTCCTTTTGCCGCCCAGCTGCCTGGCCTCCCTCACAGCTTCATGGAAGACCCGCTGGACAGACAGGAAGTCCAGGCAAGCAGACACCTCGAAGAACAGGCAGCCGAAACGGGTGGCGAGGGCCGAGCCGTCCGACTTACTCACCTGCCTGAAAGACAGAGTGGGAGAGACAGGGTGATGGGGAGTGAGGAGAGAGAGAAGAGTGCGAGAGAGTGATGAGAAGGAGAGCGAGAGAGTGAGAGAGAGAGAGAAAGAGAAAGCAGGAGGGAGAGAGGGAGAGAGAGAAAAGAGAAGCCCTTTAGTTTAAACAGCTCCAAAACACACTGACCCCTATAATCAGTACTATAATGTACCAACTTTGCACATATCATTAGTCAATCACACACCCTACATCCTTAGCTAACAACAAACTTTCCCACAACTTTAGACTGCGTTCCTTTAAAAGTCTTATTAGGTCATAAACTAACGTTTTCATAGGAATGTCCCAAGAGATTATTCCATTCAAATATAACCCAGAACTCGGTGACCATGTTCTCAGGACTTAAGATATACATTTTCTAGACATGTTTCATGGGAACATTGCAAGAACATTTACATGTATGTGTCCAGTTTTCTGTGGGTTTGGAGAATATTCCATCGTTGTCCCACCAAACATACACAGAACATGGTTGCAATATTCTCCAAACATAACATATTGATGTTTGGGCCTCCCAAGAGGTGCAGTGGTCTAAGGCACTAAGGGTTCGTTCCCGGGCTGTGTCACATACCGGCCGTGATCGGGAGTCCCATAGGGCGGTGCACAATTGGCCCAGCGTCGTCCGGGTTAGGGGAGGGTTTGGCCGGAGGGGCTTTATTTTGGCTCATTGTGCTCTAGCGACTCCTTGTGGCAGGCTGGGTGCCTGCAAGCTGACTATGGTTGTCAGTTGAACAGTGTTTCCTCCGACACATTGGTGCAGCTGGCTTCCGGGTTAAGCGGGCGGGTGTTAAGAAGCGCGGTTTGGCGAGCCATGTTTCAGAGGACACATGACTCAACCTTTGCCTCCCGAGCTGGTTGGGGAGTTGTAGTGATGAGACAAGATCAAAATTGGGGAGATTATATTGTATCGGGTTATATTGTATCTCTTAACCGTCCACCAGCTGTGTCTCTAACAGTCTTAAACAGACATCTTGGCATGCAAGACTTCTGCACCGGTATCTCTCCATGTCTAACTACTGTGGTATGTATTGCTGCTGCTGACTATGCTGATATGAGCCAGTAGTGAGCTCTGAGCGCCTGCAGCAATACTTAGTCGCTATAATACCGGAATCTAATGTCTCAGGCATTACACTAACAGACGAGTAGTTGCAGGTTTGAGTCCCACTCGGACTTCCATCCACCCCACCAGTGGGGAGAGAGAGAAGAGTGCGAGAGAGTGATGAGAAGGAGAGCGAGAGAGTGAGAGAGAGAGAGAAAGAGAAAGCAGGAGGGAGAGAGGGAGAGAGAGAAAAGAGAAGCCCTTTAGTTTAAACAGCTCCAAAACACACTGACCCCTATAATCAGTACTATAATGTACCAACTTTGCACATATCATTAGTCAATCACACACCCTACATCCTTAGCTAACAACAAACTTTCCCACAACTTTAGACTGCGTTCCTTTAAAAGTCTTATTAGGTCATAAACTAACGTTTTCATAGGAATGTCCCAAGAGATTATTCCATTCAAATATAACCCAGAACTCGGTGACCATGTTCTCAGGACTTAAGATATACATTTTCTAGACATGTTTCATGGGAACATTGCAAGAACATTTACATGTATGTGTCCAGTTTTCTGTGGGTTTGGAGAATATTCCATCGTTGTCCCACCAAACATACACAGAACATGGTTGCAATATTCTCCAAACATAACATATTGATGTTTGGGCCTCCCAAGAGGTGCAGTGGTCTAAGGCACTAAGGGTTCGTTCCCGGGCTGTGTCACATACCGGCCGTGATCGGGAGTCCCATAGGGCGGTGCACAATTGGCCCAGCGTCGTCCGGGTTAGGGGAGGGTTTGGCCGGAGGGGCTTTATTTTGGCTCATTGTGCTCTAGCGACTCCTTGTGGCAGGCTGGGTGCCTGCAAGCTGACTATGGTTGTCAGTTGAACAGTGTTTCCTCCGACACATTGGTGCAGCTGGCTTCCGGGTTAAGCGGGCGGGTGTTAAGAAGCGCAGTTTGGCGAGCCATGTTTCAGAGGACACATGACTCAACCTTTGCCTCCCGAGCTGGTTGGGGAGTTGTAGTGATGAGACAAGATCAAAATTGGGGAGATTATATTGTATCGGGTTATATTGTATCTCTTAACCGTCCACCAGCTGTGTCTCTAACAGTCTTAAACAGACATCTTGGCATGCAAGACTTCTGCACCGGTATCTCTCCATGTCTAACTACTGTGGTATGTATTGCTGCTGCTGACTATGCTGATATGAGCCAGTAGTGAGCTCTGAGCGCCTGCAGCAATACTTAGTCGCTATAATACCGGAATCTAATGTCTCAGGCATTACACTAACAGACGAGTAGTTGCAGGTTTGAGTCCCACTCGGACTTCCATCCACCCCACCAGTGGGGAGAGAGAGAAGAGTGCGAGAGAGTGATGAGAAGGAGAGCGAGAGAGTGAGAGAGAGAGAGAAAGAGAAAGCAGGAGGGAGAGAGGGAGAGAGAGAAAAGAGAAGCCCTTTAGTTTAAACAGCTCCAAAACACACTGACCCCTATAATCAGTACTATAATGTACCAACTTTGCACATATCATTAGTCAATCACACACCCTACATCCTTAGCTAACAACAAACTTTCCCACAACTTTAGACTGCGTTCCTTTAAAAGTCTTATTAGGTCATAAACTAACGTTTTCATAGGAATGTCCCAAGAGATTATTCCATTCAAATATAACCCAGAACTCGGTGACCATGTTCTCAGGACTTAAGATATACATTTTCTAGACATGTTTCATGGGAACATTGCAAGAACATTTACATGTATGTGTCCAGTTTTCTGTGGGTTTGGAGAATATTCCATCGTTGTCCCACCAAACATACACAGAACATGGTTGCAATATTCTCCAAACATAACATATTGATGTTTGGGCCTCCCAAGAGGTGCAGTGGTCTAAGGCACTAAGGGTTCGTTCCCGGGCTGTGTCACATACCGGCCGTGATCGGGAGTCCCATAGGGCGGTGCACAATTGGCCCAGCGTCGTCCGGGTTAGGGGAGGGCTTGGCCGGAGGGGCTTTATTTGGCTCATTGTGCTCTAGCGACTCCTTGTGGCAGGCTGGGTGCCTGCAAGCTGACTATGGTTGTCAGTTGAACAGTGTTTCCTCCGACACATTGGTGCAGCTGGCTTCCGGGTTAAGCGGGCGGGTGTTAAGAAGCGCGGTTTGGCGAGCCATGTTTCAGAGGACACATGACTCAACCTTTGCCTCCCGAGCTGGTTGGGGAGTTGTAGTGATGAGACAAGATCAAAATTGGGGAGATTATATTGTATCGGGTTATATTGTATCTCTTAACCGTCCACCAGCTGTGTCTCTAACAGTCTTAAACAGACATCTTGGCATGCAAGACTTCTGCACCGGTATCTCTCCATGTCTAACTACTGTGGTATGTATTGCTGCTGCTGACTATGCTGATATGAGCCAGTAGTGAGCTCTGAGCGCCTGCAGCAATACTTAGTCGCTATAATACCGGAATCTAATGTCTCAGGCATTACACTAACAGACGAGTAGTTGCAGGTTTGAGTCCCACTCGGACTTCCATCCACCCCACCAGTGGGGAGAGAGAGAAGAGTGCGAGAGAGTGATGAGAAGGAGAGCGAGAGAGTGAGAGAGAGAGAGAAAGAGAAAGCAGGAGGGAGAGAGGGAGAGAGAGAAAAGAGAAGCCCTTTAGTTTAAACAGCTCCAAAACACACTGACCCCTATAATCAGTACTATAATGTACCAACTTTGCACATATCATTAGTCAATCACACACCCTACATCCTTAGCTAACAACAAACTTTCCCACAACTTTAGACTGCGTTCCTTTAAAAGTCTTATTAGGTCATAAACTAACGTTTTCATAGGAATGTCCCAAGAGATTATTCCATTCAAATATAACCCAGAACTCGGTGACCATGTTCTCAGGACTTAAGATATACATTTTCTAGACATGTTTCATGGGAACATTGCAAGAACATTTACATGTATGTGTCCAGTTTTCTGTGGGTTTGGAGAATATTCCATCGTTGTCCCACCAAACATACACAGAACATGGTTGCAATATTCTCCAAACATAACATATTGATGTTTGGGCCTCCCAAGAGGTGCAGTGGTCTAAGGCACTAAGGGTTCGTTCCCGGGCTGTGTCACATACCGGCCGTGATCGGGAGTCCCATAGGGCGGTGCACAATTGGCCCAGCGTCGTCCGGATTAGGGGAGGGTTTGGCCGGAGGGGCTTTATTTGGCTCATTGTGCTCTAGCGACTCCTTGTGGCAGGCTGGGTGCCTGCAAGCTGACTATGGTTGTCAGTTGAACAGTGTTTCCTCCGACACATTGGTGCAGCTGGCTTCCGGGTTAAGCGGGCGGGTGTTAAGAAGCGCGGTTTGGCGAGCCATGTTTCAGAGGACACATGACTCAACCTTTGCCTCCCGAGCTGGTTGGGGAGTTGTAGTGATGAGACAAGATCAAAATTGGGGAGATTTAAAAATATATATATTAATGTTCTAGACAAGTTTCATTGGCAACATGGCAAGAACATTTCTGTCTATCAGTTGTCAGGACGTCACCTGATGGAACCAAAGAAATGCCTTGTTACTAGCAACATGACAACATCTTACACCTAGAAAAAAAAGAAGGTGTGTTGGAGTGGCTATAAGTCTGCTGGCCATTATTGCTTCATACATTTCTGTACGTTATATGTTTTGGATAAATATAGCAACATGAAGACATCTTACACTGGGAGACAAATATAAGTGGTTGGAGTCTTGCCATGAATCAACTTTACTGGAAGTGCTTGAATAAACATGACTGTTTCCATAAACACCAGCTAAGAGGGCTTGGGTTGCCACACATGCAGCAGTGATGGGGGTGTGCATTAACATTGAGTAGGACTGACATGATGTTTCATTTCAGGCTTTCAGATGACTACCACAAGTAGACCTAGAGCTGCAAAACGCTTTGGTGTTACTTGAGAGGCTATGGGCCAAAACAGAACTTTGGGGATGGCATCACTCCTCCTGGAAGCACTGTCGGCCCGGACCAAGACATGCCTGGGCTTTTGGAGTATGTTATGTCGTTGTGGTGTGGGTTTGAATCGCAGGTCCGCCTTGGTGGGGATGAACCGGGTTATATTGTATCTCTTAACCGTCCACCAGCTGTGTCTCTAACAGTCTTAAACAGACATCTTGGCATGCAAGACTTCTGCACCGGTATCTCTCCATGTCTAACTACTGTGGTATGTATTGCTGCTGCTGACTATGCTGATATGAGCCAGTAGTGAGCTCTGAGCGCCTGCAGCAATACTTAGTCGCTATAATACCGGAATCTAATGTCTCAGGCATTACACTAACAGACGAGTAGTTGCAGGTTTGAGTCCCACTCGGACTTCCATCCACCCCACCAATTCACTACACACCTGTATCTCTCCATGTCCAGCTTGTTGCCCAGCAGTATAATGGGGGTCTTTGGCTGCAGGGCCTTGGTGTGGACGGTGACGGCCTCCAGGTACTGTTGGCAGCCCTCAAAGCTCCGTCTATTGTCTATGCTGTAGACCACAAGGAAGGCACTGGCCCACGAGAGGTAGCGCTCACAGTTCACTGGGCCGTCCTGATGGGAGAGACAGAGAAGGGGAAAAGGTCATCACTTCAAAACAATTAGTGACAAAGGCTTTAGAAGACGTATCAATTGATTTAGAATACATCTTCAAATGGTTTCCATTTGCACAGAAAATGTGTCATTGTGTCCCGGTTCTTGTAATGGTAATGCCCCAGCCTACGGCACACACGTCTTCAGGTTTGGATCCGACCTACTGCCCTTTGACACAACCTCTATCTTTCCTCACTATCATCCTTTGTCTCTGTGTTCAATGCAAATCTGAAAACCTTTTTTTCTTCTGTCACATCATCCAACCGCGGCACAGCGCCGGCGGCAGAGCAGCGCCCCTGGAGCAGTTCAGTGCCTCAAGGGCACAACGGCAGTAGTATAGTCTTTCAAAAAAGACTCTTCCCACCTGGTCAGCTGTGTCCATAACTTTCACAACGACAGGCTGTTGGTCCACCATGTCCTCAGAAGAGTAAGTATCCTCTAGATGGCAGTGAACACAACATGGAGGTCACAACATGGACCCAACATCACAATACAGTCATTCATGTGTCAATATGAACAAGTTTATTGTACATTTCTCTGAAAGTGCATCTGTCGATTCTTGTATAGTTAGTGTACACAAACTATTACAGAGGTGTTTTAATGTCCATACTAGCCAACCATAAAAGGCATTCCCAATGCACAGCGTGATTCTAAATGGTACTAGAGGGGATGTTAGGACAGAGCCAAAATTATTTATTTAACAAAGAAATTTCTTGACAATTGCATTTTATTTCTGAAGGTAACAAATGGAAGCTTACCTAGATTGGGGTCATATTCACTGATGAAGCGCTTGGTGAGAAATTTGACAGTCAACGCTGAAAAGAGAGAAGGGAATCATTCACTTCCTGTTTAGATTCAGCTCTTTGTTGTCAGTCTGTCACACTGTACAATCTAGTGTCCCAAATGGGGCATGGGAACCCTGTTTTTATATAAACACTCCCATGAAATATCAGATAGGACTAGATTGCTTTTCATGAATAACAAACTATCAAAACTGTAATAAAATGTCAACAAAACTGGGATCTACTCCACTACAAATACTAGGGATGACAAATCAAGTTCCTAATGTTTGGTTTACTCAGTGTATATTAAGTGGCAGAACACAATATAAAACCGACCTAAACATCACTAATGTTTGGTTTACTCAGTGTATATTAGGTGGCAGAACACAATATGAAACCAACCTAAACATCACTAATGTTTGGTTTACTCAGTGTATATTAAGTGGCAGAACACAATATGAAACCAACCTAAACATCACTAATGTTTGGTTTACTCAGTGTATATTAAGTGGCAGAACACAATATGAAACCAACCTAAACATCACTAATGTTTGGTTTACTCAGTGTATATTAAGTGGCAGAACACAATATGAAACCAACCTAAACATCACTAATGTTTGGTTTACTCAGTGTATATTAAGTGGCAGAACACAATATGAAACCAACCTAAACATCACTAATGTTTGAACAATAAACACTAAAACAATCCAATAGCATATGAAGGAGAAAGGGGAAAAGATGGGTGGGCCACCTGATTTTCCTGAGCCCTTCACTCCAAGGATGACCACATTGACCTCAGGTTGTCCCCCCTCAGGGATAGCAGAGAAGTTACAACTCCTTGCTTTCCCAAACATCAGTGACATCTTTAGACTAAAACCCAGGAACACAAGTTTTCAAAACAGATCCAAGTAACAGGATCTTTATTCAGTGCCTACATGCATTATTCAGAATATTATTAACAATAAAAATAACATAACATAACCAAATAATATAAAATGTTTATAACGGTATCATAAACACTAATATTAATGCATAAGGATGATAGGCTACTATGCAGGAAACACAAATAACGCCCACGTTGAACGTTTCCATAACGTTTCAATATAACCTTACCTTACCTTAAAAGGTTTTCTCAGAGTTAAAGACTGGGGTAGAAGTGAATCGGCTAGTTGGTTTGATGTGGTTTAAAAAAAATCTGTATTACATTTAAAATCATATGAATCCAAATGCAATAACAACATTCCAACGAGTTTTAGAACGCGCTCTTAAATCCTGTCCGATGATGAGGATGCTCATACTCGATGGTGAAAGAAGCTCGAGCTGCTCCGTGCGTGCACAGCTGGTAGGACCTTGCGTCAAGTAGACGAATCGGTTAACATTGGCTGAAGAATGTTGCTGCTTACGCACATGATTTACTGACAAACTCCATTTAAGGGAACTGAGGTGAGGTCTCATAGTTATTCTACATGCAGTCAAATATGATTTGGAAAGGTAGACCTTTCTCATCTCCAACTAACTTCATTGACAAGAAACAAGGACATCAATAAATTGTTATGTCAGTTGAGATGGTTGGATTGCATCCAGTGAGGGAATGATTCTGTTGTCTTCATGCAGCATAGTTTCCTTCACAGATAATCACATAACTTCACAGTTAATACTTTGCACATGTTAAAGTAATTGCTCGTGTAATAGTCTCAAATCTGACATATTTGAACAGAAAGAACAAAGAAAAGGTACCGTTTGACATACTGGACTTGGTTTCCTCCTTTACCCTTTAATGAATGAGAACTCCACTCCCTCCTCATTCTCTACATTGGTGGCAAAGGTGGTGTCTGGCCTCTTTTGGAAGAGCGCCCCTGTTTGTATCGGGGTTTGCATGGAGGACAGAGAGAGGAGTAATTATGTAGCCTTGTGTGTAAACATTTACACGATTTTTATAGGGGGTGAGCGATTTATACTACAGTAGGTGAATCCGTCTATGTGCATGTAAGTATTTGCACAGGTGCCACGACTGTATTGGAACAAGGACTGGTAGCATGCTGTTGTCATGTGTAACAGATCCCTAACAGACAAGGTTACTAAGAATTTAACTGTTTGGAATAATAGTCTCGTATGACAAATGTGACCTCGGGGAACAATCTATTGTTGTCTCTCACCTTTGCCCAACCGCTCCAAGGCCAAGAGTTCTGACATTTCCCGCTGGCACAAACTGTCAGCCTCACAGACAAAGACCAATAAATCATCAGCATAACTGTACTGCTGTGCCCATCCATTGGCCCACCCGCTCCCACCCGACCCATCTCCCCTTTCCAGCAGGTCAACACTAGATTCTCCTCCGGCTGCATGTCACCATAATGTATGATAACTGTGCCACACGTTGCCTAACAGCTATCTATAGCCTCTGCTATTCTCGTAGCTGTGAAGAGCAATACAAACAGTGGTTACCCTGTCAAGTGCATCTGCTCTGCACAGAGGAGAGGAAAGGGGGGGATTCGGTCTAGCTGCTAATGTACCTCAAGGAAATATCATCATGGACAAAATGTCATGCTAGGACATGAGATATTTTGATCTGACTCAGCACTTCGTCACTCCTGACAAATGCAAATGTGCTGTTTGAACACTTCAGTTGAGGCGATGGAGCCAAGCAGCTGCCCTGGTTCAGGGACCGACAGTGACAAGCCTGCCCTCGGCAAGCCTTTGGACTCAGGGATGGACAGCCTGAAAGTGAGAGTTGACGGGAACGTTTTTGTGGTGAACAAAGCCCTACTCGAGCAGCACTGTGAGTATTTCCGAGCCCTCTTCCAGTCGGGAATGCGGGAATGCCAACAGGATGAGGTCCATCTGAAAGGGCTGAGCGCCCGGGGATTTGTGTTGGCACTCCGGGTCCTGGACGGGGATCGCCCCATCCTGGGTGGTGACGAGATTGTGGAAGCCATAGAGTGTGCCACCTTTCTACAGGTGGAGTCTGTGACAAAGCATCTGACCAATATCATCAACTCAGAGAACTGCTTGTTGATGTACCACACGGCTGCGACCTACGGTTTATGGGATCTGTCCCATCAAGCTGCTTTATTCATTAAAGACATGTACTCGGACCTGAAGGAAGATGTTGTGAGCACCTTACCAGAAGACCTAGTGGAGTACGTTGAGTCTCTCATCCCCAGTCGGTACGTCACAGTCTGCAGCCACTCTCCTACCGTCGAGCAGCTCCAGGACTGTCAGAGGACGGTCTGCTACCTGGATGACGAAGATAGAGAATGGAAGGTGCTGAGTCACCTACCCCTAAACACAAGCACCACTATGGCAGGTGTGACCATGCTAGACAACAAGCTGTACATTATAGGAGGCGTCCACGACCTCAGCAAGAAAGTTGTTGACTCTGGCTTCTGCTACGACCCAGAGAGTGACTCCTGGTCCACTATTTCGAGTCCCCAGCAGCCACGCTACAACTTTACGTTAGTGGGCCACGAAGGCTGCCTCTACGCCATCGGTGGGGAGTTCGACCGGAAGTCCATGGCGTTGGTGGAGAAGTACAGTGTCTCCACAGCCACCTGGCGCTTCGCCGCTAATCTCCCCTGCAGAGCCGCCAACGTGGCCTCCACCAAAGCCATGAGCCGCATCTTCATCTGCCTCTGGAAACCCAAGGGCGTTACGGAGATCCACGAGTACGTCCCTGAGAGGGACCAATGGGTCCTGGTCACCACGCTAGTCCGTGACCAGAGCTATGGCCACTGCATGGTGGGCCACAGGGACAATTTGTATGTCATGCGCAACGGGCCCTGCGAAGACTTCCTGATGTGCGTGATGGACTGCTACAACCTGACTACGGGTCAGTGGACAGCCTTGCCGGGGCAATACGCAAACAGTAAAGGAGCCCTGTTTACATCGGTAGTAAGAGGGGACTCAGTGTTCACCCTCAACCGCATGAGGACCACGGAGTTCGCCGTGGAGGAGTACAGATGGAAAACCAAGAGAGAGACCAAGGGCTTCGGGCGAATCGGCTCCATGTACACATTTCTCATGAGACTGCCCAAGGCCAAGACTGTGGGAAACACTGAGGTGTTGACGGACGGGCTGGAGTTTGGGAATCGGATCGACCACAGACGCAGAGACTCTCTGCTACAATGCTTTGACTGACTTCCTGTGAATAAGTTTAGTCTTTTAATATCTCCTGACAAACCAACAACAGGACAATGAACTGGAATGCTTTGACTGACTTCCTGTGAATAGGTTTAGTATGTTACTTGGGCCACTTTTAGTAGGCAAACATGGAACGTTGCAGAAAGAAATGTCATGAATATAGCTGACGATTCCTTTTTTTACATGTCAGAGAGGCATGTTTGTTCTTCATAGCATATTTCTATCTGAATATTACACAACGTTGTGCCGTTCTGAATGTAATCTTGCGGTGTCTCTCTACAAATCAACAAACGAGCTAAAGATGTAAATGTCAGAGACAACAGTAATTTGTAAACATTAAAGTTTGCTTCATTCATGACAAGTTGGAAACTCGGAACCTCTGAGTAAAAATTAATTAACATATTGGTTGATTTGGATACTTTCCAAGTGGGAAATATTAGTTTCCTAGTTTCCACATGTCATGAGTGCAGCATATCTTCCAAGAATAATTAAATAGCATTTAAGAAACTCTATAGTAATATTGTCTTCTATAGTTCTTGAGAAATGTGTTGCCTCAAGTAGCCTTCTGGGTAATTTGACTCTGTATCCAAATGTAGTGTACTATAAAGTGTACTATACTCAAGTGATTCATTACATTGAGTTGACACAGCCCTTATCAGAGAGCTCTTTCCATGAAAGCCAAACACATGTTCAGTAATGTACATAAAGACTGAAATCCTTTCCTGTTTTTACAACAAACAAACCATTTATAACCCAGGCTCAGGTCCCCAAGGCATTTGTTGCTAGAGAACAGGGTAAGATAAGGCTGGCTGTGTTCACACTGTACAATAAAACATTTCTGTAACGAGTGCATGCTGCCGTCTCGGGACAGGTCTCCCTTGAAGGAGAGATTTCTATTCTACATGGGATCACCTGTGTAAATACAGGATGATTGGGGAATTCAAATGAATAGATTGTCTTTGGCAGAAGATATATGAAATCATTGTCTTTTAAATGATCAAATCAAACACTGTTCAAATAATGTGTTAATGGGTGAGGAATGTTGCTAATGATGTGCAGATTTTTCCACTTATCAAATTATATTACCATTCATTTCCCCTACAGTTAACAGGCGAAAATCTCCCTTGATAATATAAGAATGGTTCTTTCCCTCATTCTTTAGCCTACAGCAGTGGAGACTGGTGAGGGAGGACGGCTCATAATAATGAATGGAATCAAACAAGTGGAAACCAAGTGTTTGATGTGTTTAAGACCATTCCATATATTCAGTTCCAGCCATTACTATCAGACTGTCCTCCCCATTTAAAGTGCCACCAGCCACCACTGGTCTACAGTCTGTTAACAGTCTATGAGTGAAGTTCATTAATAGCAAAGTGATAAAAGAAATGCTCTCTTGACCAAACATAGAGGACCTCTAAAGCTCTCCCGGTCCATCAGCAGAAGATACACATCTTTAATAGATGCCGACTCTTCCCTTTGCTTGGCTGCTCCCATCTAAGTTCTGCCGTGGCTTTGATAGTCAAATAACAAACCTGTCCTGTGGTAACCCCGTCCATCCGTCGGAAAGCATGGCAAAAATGTGGAAGTGTATCCCACACATATCAAGACCTAATATGATGTGGGAACCATGAGACATGAGTATGATATTACAAGTATATTGAATTTTGATTCATCAGAAATGTTTTTTTGTAACTGAAAACAGAAATCTCAATTCTCATACGTCTTTGATCTGTACACAATACTTTTGTATCACAGGCAAAAACAAATGAATACAAAAAACATTCAATACATGTTAAAGTGCAAGTTACAGTATGTACAACTTCAAGTGGGTCGTTTCAGTCAACCTGCCATACAGAAAAAGTTTTACAAGCTTCTTTCAGGTTTAGATCTTTTACCCCGTACACACACCCTACACATACAGATAATGACTTACCAGTAACACAGTTTGCATCCCAAATGGCACCCTATTCCCCATATAGTGCACTACGTTTAAACAGAGCCTATGGGCCCTGGTGAAGAGTAGTGCACTACAAAGGGAGTACGGTGCCATTTGGCATGCAACCATAGTCTACTGGATTTTATTTAATTGTATTGCAGATCAAACTTAAGTTAAAAATACTACATGACAAATGCTGTGATACTTGAAATTGACAAAGAAAATTGACAATGGGCAAATCACATCAAACATTGTCAAAACCTGAAATGTAATAAAACTATGTAATATATCGATTGTCTGTAAATTGTATTGTTTAAGTTTTACTTTTCCTAGAAGGCCACTGTTCATTTCCTGATTTGCTAGAATGTATAGTTTTAGTGTGTTCCAGTCAATCAACATTGTTTCAACATGCAAATTGCAATTTGCAAATCACATATCATTAAAAGGGATAGTTCACTGAAAACTCATCATCATCATCGTTTTTGCTCTGGACTGAAAGTGCTCAATCTTGAAGACTTGACTGGTGACATACACAATTTTTGTGGATTGTATTAACAGTGGACTAATGAACCAAATAGTAAAATATAGTTTGAGTGAACTATCCCTTTAATATGATACATTAGCTAACATAATTGTTTGTAGTAAACAGGAACTGTGTTTGTGTTGGTGCATGTATGTCTCCTACAATGTATTTTTCATGGGGGCAGACATTGACCCTGTCATGCCACACGCATCATCAGCTCTTCCAGGGCCCTCTCGCGGTGGTTCTCGTGGACTAACAGAACCTCTTTGATAGCGTTCTGCTGGAAGCCCATCTCATTGAACTGAGCCAGCAGGTGAAGAAACTCCTCAGCCTGAGGGGAGAGAGAGAGGAGAAACCATCAGATGATAGAGCAGCATTTACAGTTAAAGGGATAGTTCACCCAAATGACATGTTGATTTTCTTACCCTTTTAGCAGTTTATGGACAAGGTAAGACAACACTCCATGTTGGTAAAGAAGCCAATATGTCATTTTGTATTTTGGGTGATCTATTCCTTTAAATCCAGCAGTACAATTCAATTCAAATTGATTTGTTGTTCATTAGAGGAAAGCTGTGAGGTAAACAGAGAATACCAGGATAAATAAATGAATAATCTATGATGTTTACCTTAGTCTCACAGTTCTGGAACATCTCCAGAGCCTCCTCCACCTGAGCCTCGTCGTAGCCCCGCTCACACAGTCTGTCACAGGCCACCAGATAGCGCAGGATCTGCACACAACAAGCACAACACCACAGATTACTACGACTAATAGCATTACTGTCAGTTAGCAGGTAAACAGTTGCCTGGGTAACTGTCTGTCTCTGCACTCAACAGCAGTCTGAAAGAAAAATATATTCAAGAGACGAGCATTAGACACAAAGCAGCCACAGATATGGTGGACGAGGTCATTGAAGAATACCGCTCCACTTTTCATAGTGTCCTTTCCAGCACGGCTTCAGTAACTATGGTGGATGTGTAACCATGTCAGTGCAGTACAGATTGGTAGTGTGAAAAGGGTAAATGTTTCAGTGTAACTGAGTATTAACTGATGTGGTTATCGTGAATCTGCCACTGTGCTCTGTGGTGTTCTATATCAATATGTGTGTTATTATGGCAAGAGTCCAATTACGCCTAACACAGCAGTGTATAACAGATTATTATAAAATCAGATCATATTTCTGCAGTGACAACTTGGTCTCACGCACGCACGCACGCACACACACACTAGGTGGTTCCATTGACACATTATATATAACAATAATCTGATAGGCCAATCTTGTGCTAATGACATCACTCTGAAAAGGAGAAGAACTCATCTGAGATCAGCGGAGTGAAAGGTAATATGTGTGAGAGCAGCGTGACCCATGGCCCTGCTTTAACGTGTTGAGCTGGGAGGGAGAGAGGGGGCAGGGGATTACACTGATTAAATAGGTCATTGATTAAAGAGTTGATCCCTGTTAATGTAACTCTCCAGCTGCCTTCTCTCTTCACTGGGAGAGAGGGAAGGAGATGGAGGAAGGTAAAGAGAGGGAGAAATGGGAGGAAAGAGAGATGGAAGGAGAAGGAGAGAAACAGAAAAGGGAAGAGAGAGGGTTGGGGAAGGATGGAGAGAGAAATAGATAGGAGCAAAAGGGGTGGGCAGTGTAGAGAGAGAGAGAGAAAGAGAGAGAGGGGCGGGGGGACATAAGAAAAGAGCTGAACCCTGGCTGCAACCTCCACACTGCAGGCTAGGAAACTTTCTAAACCATTTAGCCTAGCTAACTTTAATGTGTCACTTGATTCATGGTCAAGGACACTGATAAGGCCTTGACCAGAGGCAGCCCCTGAGAGAGAGAGAGAGAGAGAGAGAGAGAGAGAGAGGAGCCAGAGGCAGCCCCTGAGAGAAAGAGGAGCCAGAGGCAGCCCCTGAGAGAGAGAGAGGAGTCAGAGGCAGACCCTGAGAGAGAGAGAGAGAGGCAGCCCCTGAGAGAGAGAGACGGAGAGAGAGGAGCCAGAGGCAGCCCCTGAGAGAGAGAGGAGCCAGAGGCAGCCCCTGAGAGAGAGAGAGGAGTCAGAGGCAGACCCTGAGAGAGAGAGAGAGAGAGAGAGGCAGCCCCTGAGAGAGAGAGAGAGAGAGAGAGAGAGAGGAGCCAGAGGCAGCCCCTGAGAGAGAGAGAGAGGAGCCAGAGGCAGCCCCTGAGAGAGAGAGGGGCCAGAGGCAGCCCCTGAGAGAGAGAGAGGCCAGAGGCAGCCCCTGAGAGAGAGAGAGAGAGAGAGAGAGAGGAGGGGGGAGAGGGAGAGAGAGAGAGGAGCCAGAGGCAGCCCCTGAGAGAGAGAGAGAGAAGCCAGTGGCAGCACCTGAGAGAGAGAAAGAGAGAGAGAGAGAGAGAGGAGCCAGAGGCAGCCCCTGAGAGAGAGAGAGAAAGAGAGAGAGAGAGAGAGAGAGAGAGAGAGGGAGGAGCCAGAGGCAGCCCCTGAGAGAGAGAGAGAGAGAGAGAGAGAGAGAGAGAGAGAAGCCAGTGGCAGCACCTGAGAGAGAGAGAGAAAGAGAGAGAGAGAGAGAGAGAGAGAGAGAGAGAGAGAGAGAGAGAGGAGCCAGAGGCAGCCCCTGAGAGAGAGAGAGAAAGAGAGAGAGAGAGGGAGGAGCCAGAGGCAGCCCCTGGGAGAGAGAGAGAGAGGAGCCAGTGGCAGCACCTGAGAGAGAGAAAGAGAGAGAGAGAGAGAGAGAGAGAGAGAGGGAGAGGGAGAGGGAGAGGAGAGAGAGAGAGAGGGAGAGAGGAGCCAGAGGCAGCCCCTGAGAGAGAGAGAGAGAGAGAGAGAGAGAGGAGCCAGAGGCAGCCCCTGAGAGAGAGAGAGAGAGAGAGAGGAGCCAGAGGAAGCCTCTGAGAGAGAGAGAGAGAGAGAGAGAGAGAGAGAGAGAGAGAGAGAGAGGGAGAGAGAGAGGAGCCAGAGGCAGCCCCTGAGAGAGAGGAGCCAGAGGCAGCTCCTGAGAGAGAGGAGCCAGAGGCAGCCCCTGAGAGAGAGAGAGAGAGAGAGAGAGAGAGAGAGAGAGAGAGGAGCCAGAGGCAGCCCCTGAGAGAGAGAGAGAGGGAGGAGCCAGAGGCAGCCCCTGAGAGAGAGAGAGAGAGAGAGAGAGAGGGAGGAGCCAGAGGCAGCCCCTGGAGAGAGAGAGAGAGAGAGAGAGAGAGGAGCCAGAGGCAGCCCCTGAAACTATATATGACTCTGCTGAGAACACACATAATACTGAGCAAGTTGTGGAAACTCTATTTTTACAATGGTGTTTTTTTACCCTCCTCCTCTCCCTCTTCATGGGCAAATGACATCAAATACGAGCCGGGCTGCGGGGAGCTAAAACCATATGTTCTGCTCTGTCGTTAAACACTAAAGCCAACTGAGGTAGATGTACACTGTCAGATGGGGTAAAGTTGAGAGTGCTGGCATCATGTCCGGCTACGTGGACTCAATGCTCTGGAATGTGGCACTGTAGAAAATTACACAAGCGTGGGGCTTTTGGTTGTAGGTATTTGTATTTATTAAGGATCCATTAGTTCCTTCCAAGGCAACAGCTACTTTTCCTGGGGTCCAGCAACATTAAGGCAGTTACAGTGTATACACCATTCAAAATATTACACCAAGCCACATATTATTAATATTATTAATATTATTCCAGGACACATACTGCTGTTGTGTATTAGAGACGGGTCTAGATTCAAATCTCTTTCCCAAGCCAAGTCCAATGTTAATGTGGGAAACATCTACTACACATACCCCTCTTTACATGTTCTGTGTAAAGCATAGAATGTATGGTGGAAATACAATGGCTCTGATGCCACATGTCCCAGCAAAAATGATCTTAATGACCTTTTTATTCTGTAAGCCAAATAAAAATGAAAGGCTTTTAAAATGTCCAATCATTTGTGAATCGTTGGATTAATCAAGTGTGCAACATTACGTGCAATATGGTTTAGATGAGAAGCGCCTGTATAGTTTGAATTGCTATACTTACTTTGTTTGTCTATATACTATGGTATTTATGGTACGCTAATAGCTGCACAAAAACTTGAAGCAGGAATGTGGCTTTGGCCACACCACATCCAAGGCAAGTGTAAGGATAGTGTAAAAATAAAAGTTATAAACCGGATGTTGAAGAGAGATAAATCTTAATACACATATTTTAGTAATGTAAAAGAAAAACAGCCTGAGAGAGGACACGATGAGAGGACACGACGAGAGGACACGACGAGAGGACACGACGAGAGGACACGACGAGAGGACACGACGAGAGGACACGACGAGAGGACACGACGAGAGGACACGACGAGAGGACACGACGAGAGGACACGACGAGAGGACACGACGAGAGGACACGACGAGAGGACACGACGAGAGGACACGACGAGAGGACACGACGAGAGGACACGACGAGAGGACACGACGAGAGGACACGACGAGAGGACACGACGAGAGGACACGACGAGAGGACACGACGAGAGGACACGACGAGAGGACACGACGAGAGGACACGACGAGAGGACACGACGAGAGGACACGACGAGAGGACACGATGAGAGGACACGACGAGAGGACACGATGAGAGGACACGACGGAGAGGACAAGACGAGAGGACACGACGAGAGGACACGACGAGAGGACACGACGAGAGGACACGACGAGAGGACACGACGAGAGGACACGACGAGAGGACACGATGAGAGGACACGACGAGAGGACACGACGAGAGGACACGACGAGAGGACACGACGAGAGGACACGACGAGAGGACACGACGAGAGGACACGACGAGAGGACACGACGAGAGGACACGACGAGAGGACACGATGAGAGGACACGACGAGAGGACACGATGAGAGGACACGACGGAGAGGACAAGACGAGAGGACACGACGAGAGGACACGACGAGAGGACACGACGAGAGGACACGACGAGAGGACACGATGCGAGGACACGACGAGAGGACACGACGAGAGGACACGACGAGAGGACACGACGAGAGGACACGACGAGAGGACACGACGAGGGACACGATGAGAGGACACGACGGAGAGGACACGACGAGAGGACACGACGAGAGGACACGACGAGAGGACACGACGAGAGGACACGACAGAGAGGACACGACGAGAGGACACGATGCGAGGACACGACGAGAGGACACGACGAGAGGACACGACAGAGAGGACACGACGAGAGGACACGACGAGAGGACACGACGAGAGGACACGACGAGAGGACACGACGGAGAGGACACGACGGAGAGGACACGACGAGAGGCCACGACGAGAGGACACGACGAGAGGACACGACGAGAGGACACGACGAGAGGACACGACGAGAGGACACGACGGAGAGGACACGATGGAGAGGACACGACGGAGAGGACACGACGAGAGGACACGACGAGAGGACACGACGAGAGGACACGACGAGAGGACACGACGAGAGGACACGACGGAGAGGACACGACGAGAGGACACGTCGGAGAGGACACGACGAGAGGACACGACGGAGAGGACACGACGAGAGGACACGTCGAGAGGACACGTCGGAGAGGACACGACGAGAGGACACGACAGAGAGGACACGACGGAGAGGACACGAGGGAGACGACACGACGGAGAGGACACGACGAGAGGACACGACGGAGAGGACACGACGGAGAGGACACGATGGAGACGACACGATGGAGACGACACGACGGAGAGGACACGACGAGAGGACACGATGGAGAGGACACGACGGAGAGGACACAAAGAGAGGACACGACGGAGAGGATGCGACGAGAGGACACGACGAGAGGACATGACGAGAGGACACGAAGAGAGGACACGACGGAGAGGACACGACGAGAGGACATGATGAGAGGACACGATGAGAGGACACGACGGAGAGAGAGACTCCAGACACCAAAGAGATCAAATTAGCACCTTAAATAACTTTTACTGAGTATAACTGAAAAAATATTTTTAAAAGGGTAATAAGACAAAGATATAGAACTATTGTGCATTGGCAATATTTCATGATGATAAATCTTATTGAATTGAATGGCGAAGGTTCATAAACCTTGGCAGAATTCAGATATGACGTTTTAGCACGATCCACAGATTTATTTTTTAACTACGGCGCACGACATGGTTCAATGTGCCAATAAATCAGCACAATCAACTTTTTTAATTGCCGTCGTCCTGAAGCGAAAATTGGGATCATGTATACTCTACTGATGAACATTAAAGAAGAGTAATCGAACGCAATGTACCATACGGCGAACTCAGCAAAGCAAGGATTTGTGGCAAGTACATGGGGGTCGCCATCTTTATGCAAGAACAGAGAGAGAGACTAGACGATGTGGCTGGCAGGATCGGAGAGAGCTCTGTTTCAACTACATTTTATGGCAATATCTTATTAGGCTAGAACACAATTGGCTGCTACATCATCATATCACTCGGTGTGTCAATGATGTCATGTAAAAACACACACTGCTGTGGATAAAAGCCCATGTTAAATGTCCATAGTGTTGTTCTGACCCCAGAATTAAACAGAGCACTAGAAAGGACATTGGCATCCCGGTGGCACAACTACAGGATGGCCATCTTGGTCAGAGAAACTTTCATTCTAGAAACTGGTCAAATTCATGTTTATGAAATGTTTGTGACTGTGTTTTGAGACCTGTTCTGGGCTCTGCTGGCCGGTCTTCTGCAGGGCGATGATGGCGGTGCGGAGCGGATAGCCCCTTTCAGTGATGGCGTGGAGCAGCTCTCTCTCTTCGGGACTCAGCGCGGACAGCAGCTCCACCGAGGAGTCCAGTACTGACGCGGCGTGGGAACCCAGGGGTCTTGAGGTCACCGAGGGAAGGGCCGGCAGGCAGAAGTACGGACTCAGGGACTGCACACACAGGGGGGAAGAGCAGAGAGAGTGTGAGAGAGAGCGAGGGGGACGGGAGGTGGGGAGTTTGTGAAAGAAAGAAAACCAACCCCATAAAGGGAGAGGGTTAGCCTGAAACCCCATCCTGACTGATGCCTCTATGTGCCTGTAGATTGACAACCTGACTGACAGCCTGTGCGTGGAACTGGCAACATTCACGCAACATGAGTGCAACATTTATAGTGCATGACAGCACCGAAATGTACACGGCTGGCTAACCTTGAAAGACTGGTTTGCTGAGAAATACATTTCCCTGAGTAATTCCACTCGCTAATCCTGATGAACTAATAATAACTTGAGACGATTCCAAGGACAGACTTTACACTAGCTATATTTAGAGCACACATCCCTCAAAACATTTGAGAAATGTGAATAGGAAAATAACCTTAATATACTCAGGAGGATCTGTTTTCTCTATCAATTAACATACTATATACAATTTGCTTTACAAAAAAATGAAAATGAGTTTTTTTGTAAAAATGTATTTTACAAATATATCTAAAAGTTTCAAGTTCATCTGAAATACAATCTATCATATTTCCATTCAACATATCTACTGTATCGGGAGTCCAAGTTGAGCAAATCCCACATGAGCTTGTTGAGCTGTGGTTGGCGTGAGAATACGTCTGATACTTAGTGTGGGGGTTTAAATTCCTCCATCTTTTTCCAGGCCCATGCTGCTCCGAGGCAGAGCCAGTTATAGAACCGTCACTCTGCCCACTGAGGACATCTGGTTTGGTGCTTTAGTTTTTAAAGACAGCACATGGGAACTAGGAAGTGGGGCCTTGAACTACACAGCCTAGAG
Source organism: Oncorhynchus kisutch (assembly GCF_002021735.2). Taxonomy (NCBI): domain Eukaryota; kingdom Metazoa; phylum Chordata; class Actinopteri; order Salmoniformes; family Salmonidae; genus Oncorhynchus; species Oncorhynchus kisutch. The sequence goes on from NW_022261980.1 coordinate 2,215,021, forward strand.
AACATGTTTTTTTAAGAAACGGGAAAACATTCTTACTTATTGATAGAGGCATATCCGGGTGTACCTGAACCCATTCTTACTAATATAAAATAAGGGGATTGATCAATAGAATAGTCTACTATGCTAGATAATTCTGAGCTTCTCAGTTGGACAATGACTAGGCAACAATAATGTAAAAGGGACACTTGAATCCAAAGAGACTGTGGTTTTTGCGTGTGTTGATATTCATGATGGTGTACAGCTACAGAAGGTAACTAACGTTGGTGACAGTGGCTAGGTAAATCAATTCAACGTATGGATTGTAGACCGCTTTCAGGGCAAGGAAACATATCATTTTGTCATTTCGGTGAACTATCCCTTTAACTATCTAACAATACTAATTGATCTATGCATAGTCACTTTACCTCTACCTACATGTACATATTACCTCGACTAACCGGTGCCCCCGCACATTGACTCTGTACCAGTACCCCCTGTTTATAGCCTCCACATTGACTCTGTACCGGTACCCCCTGTATATAGCCTCCACATTGACTCTGTACCAGTACCCCTGTATATAGCCTCCACATTGACTCTGTACCAGTACCCCCTGTTTATAGCCTCCACATTGACTCTGTACCGGTACCCCCTGTATATAGCCTCCACATTGACTCTGTACCAGTACCCCTGTATATAGCCTCCACATTGACTCTGTACCAGTACCCCTGTATATAGCCTCCACATTGACTCTGTACCAGTACCCCTGTATATAGCCTCCACATTGACTCTGTACCAGTACCCCTGTATATAGCCTCCACATTGACTCTGTACCAGTACCCCTGTATATAGCCTCCACATTGACTCTGTACCAGTACCCCTGTATATAGCCTCCACATTGACTCTGTACCAGTACCCCTGTATATAGCCTCCACATTGACTCTGTACCAGTACCTCTGTATATAGCCTCCACATTGACTCTGTACCAGTACCCCTGTATATAGCCTCCACATTGACTCTGTACCAGTACCCCTGTATATAGCCTCCACATTGACTCTGTACCAGTACCCCTGTATATAGCCTCCACATTGACTCTGTACCAGTACCCCTGTATATAGCCTCCACATTGACTCTGTACCAGTACCCCTGTATATAGCCTCCACATTGACTCTGTACCAGTACCCCTGTATATAGCCTCCACATTGACTCTGTACCAGTACCCCCTGTATATAGCCTCCACATTGACTCTGTACCAGTACCCCTGTATATAGCCTCCACATTGACTCTGTACCAGTACCCCCTGTATATAGCCTCGCTATTGTTATTTTACTGCTGCTCTTGAATTTTTTACATTTTTCTTATTTAATAAATTTTTTCTTAAAACTGCATTGTTGGTTAAGGGTTTGTAAGTAAGCTGTTGTATTCGGCGCATGTGACAAATACAATTGGATTTGATTTGATTCTGGGCCTTCAATACCACTTCTCTACTATATTTCTCCTAATAGGAGGTCATGTCCGTACCGGATGTGTTGGCTTGTGGTGTCTGATGGAGGGGACATTCTCTGTGTTGGCCCTGGTCAATGGGTGTCTGGGTAGGGATGAGGAGGACGGTGGCTTGGGTCCTCCTGGGGGGCAAGGGGGCCCCTGGATACACTCTCTGGGGGTCTCCAGAACGGACAGCGAGTACTGGCGGAGGTTCTTCCTACGCTGGTAGGTCACCAGACCACTCTGAGAGACAGGTAGGTTCAGGACGTTAGGGGTGCAGGTCTGCCGTGGGTTCCTCACCCCAGGAACACGCTGATCCGACCTGTACCCTGAACCAGACTCCGAGGAACCCTCTCCTGACGAAGAGCACTCCTCTTCCTCCTCGGAGTCGGAGATGACGAACTTAACCCGGGTGCGCATGTCAACCGGGTTCAGGCTGTGGGAGCGCTGGCGGGGGTTGGGCTCCCAGAAGTCAGAGCTGTGTCGGCTGGCCAGGCGGCTCTCCTGGGGGCTGCTGAAGAGATGCCAGTAGGGTGGGCTGGAGGGGAGCACCTCGGATGGGGATCTGGGGCCGGGGTGTTGGGGCTGGCTGGGGTAACCTCCCTGGAGTCCCTGGAGCACCCAGTTCTCCAAGCTGAACATGTACTGTTGACAGAGGTGAAGATGGGTTGGTAAATGGTTGTTGGTTGATGGGTTGATGGGTGGGTGGGTGGGTGGATGGGTTGATGGGTGGGTGGGTGGGTGGGTGGGTTGATGGGTGGGTGGATGAATGGAGTGTACTTTAAGAGAACCATTTAATCACGTTATGTCACTAACATATTTTCGAATACCAACCAATCAAATGGCGAACCAATCAAACAATTAATCAGGTAAGTAGTCATTCTAGCAACTGCTTCCTTCTTCCCTCACATTGTTAACGTGTGTCACGCAACTCATCGACTCACCCACCGCCAATGTCTAACACCCACTCGGCTTTCCCTTAGCGATTTGGTCTTTCACTTGGATCACACTTATCCAATATCATGTGATTAAGGGAAGGAAGCGAGGAAGGAAGGATCCAATAAGGCCAAGGACGCAACACAGCAAATGTTTCACTATCAATTTTCCACCTTCATTTTGTCTACATTTATGGCTTTGTTAGCCTTCCCATCAATTTCCCAGACTGTAGGAAATACCCTTGCATGTGATGCCCAAAAACCACAAAACCACGACACCACACATCAGATTGAAGCTGTTCTCTCTGTTAACAAGATGAATGAATTGATCCCAATAGAGGTGTGTGTGTGCTTGTGTGTGTGTTTTCAGAATTATACAAAGGTGCCTGCTTCAGCCCAGACTAGATGTTCTTTCCAAATAGCACCCCTGTTCCCTTTATATTTCCTGCACTACATATGAAATAGGGTCCCATTTGAGACACAACCTAGGTTCTGTTGGCTTTAGATGGATGAGGCTGTCAAACTCAACTCTCTCCAGAACAGAGGAGGTGAAAATAAAATGTCAACATCAGGCTCCTTTAATAATCACACTGGGTTTATCACATTCTAAACCACTGACTATGGCTTCAGAGTAGTATTAACAATGAGGAGATTATGTATGTGTTGCAGGTGGCTGTCTGTTCCCTATATAGTGTAATACTCTTCACCAGGGCCAATAGGGCTCCCATCAAAAGTAGTGCACTATATAAGGAATATGGTGCCATTTGGGATGCATTGTCTGTCTCCCACAAGCTGGAAGAATAAAGAGACTTGCAGTATTGGGGCTTCGAGAGAAGTCGGAGAGATGTTAAGTTCTACAATGCCTTCTAATGTACGTACTATATGCATTGCAAAGGCAGAAGTTAATAGATGTTTTTGTTGTTGAAAATACCTATGAAATTAATTTAAATCCAACCAAATACTTCCACAAATTAGCCTGTTCCCAGATCTGTTTGTGCTGACTTGCCAATGACCATAGAAGTAGGTTATAGCACAAACAACTGGGACCAGGAAACCATCATTTCTGTTGATGTTTTATAAATTATATAAAGGCCATGCCGTAAAGGTGTTGATCAAAAACATTCCCAGCAGAGTTTTTCTGGCCGCAGTATTTAGCTATGTTATAGCTTCAAACTGCAAAGCTATGTAGGGAGAACATCGTACACACTCTGTGTGTTGAGGCCACTGTGAATTTGGAAACAAACCTTACTCGAACCCTAACACGATTAAGGAGAAAGCTTGGCCTAGATTTTGACAACTAAACCGAAGCGACATATTTTCCCTTCTCTGTTAAATACACAAACATTTGACTGTATGGACAATGTTGGTGGTCACTGTGGGATTTAGGTTTGGCGGTGTTGCAGTGGACTGGGTCAAAGGCCACCCAGTATCATAATAGTCCTAATTACACTAAGACAGGAGCAGGAGACGTCAGCCATTTTCCCATGACTTTAACTTCTACTCAGTAAAAGTCGATGACAACATTGGAAAACAGCGTGATTAAAACACCCGTTGTATATCTGTGTTGTATTTTGAGTGTTCGGTTCTGTCTGTGTTGTATTTTGAGTGTTCGGTTCTGTCTGTGTTGTATTTTGAGCATTAGGTTCTGTCTGTGTTGTATTTTGAGCATTAGGTTCTGTCTGTGTTGTATTTTGAGCGTTAGGTTCTGTCTGTGTTGTATTTTGAGCATTAGGTTCTGTCTGTGTTGTATTTTGAGCATTAGGTTCTGTCTGTGTTGTATTTTGAGCATTAGGTTCTGTCTGTGTTGTATTTTGAGCATTAGGTTCTGTCTGTGTTGTATTTTGAGCATTAGGTTCTGTCTATGTTGTATTTTGAGCGTTAGGTTCTGTCTGTGTTGTATTTTGAGCATTAGGTTCTGTCTGTGTTGTATTTTGAGCATTAGGTTCTGTCTGTGTTGTATTTTGAGCGTTAGGTTCTGTCTGTGTTGTATTTTGAGCATTAGGTTCTGTCTGTGTTGTATTTTGAGCATTAAGTTCTGTCTGTGTTGTATTTTGAGCGTTAGGTTCTGTCTGTGTTGTATTTTGAGCATTAGGTTCTGTCTGTGTTGTATTTTGAGCATTAGGTTCTGTCTGTGTTGTATTTTGAGCGTTATGTTCTGTCTGTGTTGTATTTTGAGCATTAGGTTCTGTCTGTGTTGTATTTTGAGCGTTAGTTTCTGTCTGTGTTGTATTTTGAAAATTAGGTTCTGTCTGTGTTGTATTTTGAGCATTAGGTTCTGTCTGTGTTGTATTTTGAGCATTAGGTTCGGTCTGTGTTGTATTTTGAGCATTAGGTTCTGTCTGTGTTGTATTTTGAGCATTAGGTTCTGTCTGTGTTGTATTTTGAGCGTTATGTTCTGTCTGTGTTGTATTTTGAACATTAGGTTCTGTCTGTGTTGTATTTTGAGCATTAGGTTCTGTCTGTGTTGTATTTTGAGCGTTATGTTCTGTCTGTGTTGTATTTTGAGCATTAGGTTCTGTCTGTGTTGCATTTTGAGTGTTAGGTTCTGTCTGTGTTGTATTTTGAGTGTTAGGTTCTGTCTGTGTTGTATTTTGAGTGTTATGTTCTATCTGTGTTGTATTTTGAGCGTTAGGTTCTGTCTGTGTTGTATTTTGAGCGTTATGTTCTGTCTGTGTTGTATTTTGAACATTAGGTTCTGTCTGTGTTGTATTTTGAGCATTAGGTTCTGTCTGTGTTGTATTTTGAGTGTTAGGTTCTGTCTGTGTTGTATTTTGAGTGTTATGTTCTATCTGTGTTGATGTTCCAACCATGTGTAGAATGTCATCAAAGCTTTCTGGTGTCATCAACAAATAAATAAATGATAGCCCCCCTCAATCTCTTACACACACCAACCTCTGTCTCCTGCAGTATGGTGAGATAGTCTGGGACAGTGATGTCTGGGGCAGCAATCAGCTCCACCTCTTCCCTGGGTCCCTCCAGAGATCCCAGAAGGGTCTTAAAAGGAACCTCATCCAAACAAGACATCTTCCTGCTGCTCTTCTGGTCACTGGGGGAGAAGGAGAGATGAGGAGGAGGGAGAGGAGGAGAAGTAAGAGAAGGAGAGATGAGGAGTAGGGAGAGGAGGAGGGAGAGAGGAGGAAGAGGAGGAGAAGTAAGAGAAGGAGAGAGGAGGATTGGAGGAAGAGGAGGAGCGATATCAGTTTTCAACAGTCTACTATTGTCAATCATTGTAACCTGGACTCCAGCTGTTCCAGTAACTAGCATATGGTGTTGAGGTCTGGTACTGAGAGACAAGTAGGAAGGTGACAAGTGAGCTATATTGCCTCTCCTGAAACAAATTGCCTGGTATCTCTGTCACATTTAGACAGGATTGGATAGGAGAACAAAACAGATTCTCCTCTTGGTTCCCAGAAACGTACACGTTTTCCTTCCTATATCGGTATATTCTGTTACACAATCTAGGAGAGGGAAGTCTGGGGGAAGAGGATTAAGGATTATAAGGTACCATGTCTGACTCTCTCAGACGTCAACACCTGATGCTCCTCTCCTATTGGTCGAAGGGGACGGAAAACACACACACGCAAGGCAGAAAGCAAGCATGCACGCATGCATGCACACACACTGCCGTACGAAAGAAAGAATGCAAACACACACTCCAGTAAACCCTCCTTACGTAGACAGGTGTTGTGAGGCTAAAGCATCATCACAACTAATCCCCTCCACCACCACAGCTGATCATCAACCCCAGTATGTTTGCTACTGTAGAATTAGAATTACTAGAAAGGAAAATAATATCCTATTCTTTATATAGTACCCTACTTGTTTCTGGTCAAAAGTTGAGCACTATATAGGGCATATATAAAAGAGTGTGATTTGAGGCGTGGCCAAACAGCTGAAAACAGTCATTGTTGCAAATAATGCATCTTTATGTGGCGCGGAATTCTGGGCCCGTATTCATAAAACGTCTCAGGATAGAGTACTGATCTAAGATCAGTTTTGCCTTTAAGATCATAATGAATAAGATTAGGCCTATGTGAACAGGCAGGACCTGATCCTAGATTGCTTATGAATATTGGCCCGGGTGTGAGAAGCCTTGATTGATCCAACATTCCTAATGGTACACCAATATGGCCACCGGTGTACCCACCATGAGATGTTCATTTGAATGGGAATGTCTGCTCCACAGAACCATACTGAGGAGAATGAATGTCCTCATTCAAGTCAATGATGCCACAATGGGTGGACTGGCAGCCATTTTAAAAGTGTATCCATGAGGATACAGTCAAACTCTGGTTTGAGGGGTTGTACCCATTTTAGCACTACTTGTTTTGATTCTATGGCTGCCCTTCTAGCTTCAGATGGTGCTGGACTAATGACGAGGCTGGAGACCTAAACAGGCATACCGGTTAAGCTTATTAACTAGTTTTAAAACGCACGAAGAGCGAGACAATGGAAAGTTCAATGACAGTAGACCTACATTGTACAATATAGTCGTCTGTTTCCATAGTTAAACTGCGTCACTGGAAATGTTCCGTTTTTCAAAATATGTTTATTTAAGTAGGCCTATCTATCCTTTTTAAATGAATAACCTATTCAGCAAATATTGTTGTATGATTCCAGAGTGGGGAAACACCCTCCATATTGTTTAACACTTGTAGGCCTATTATGGCCATCATGCAAAGGTGAGGAAAAAATATGAGAAACACATGAGAAGAACCACTAAACACATAACGCTATGACAGGTATTATGTCCCCAGAAGACAATAGTGCCATACACAGGACATTGACTGATGCACAAGGGTTCAATAAGTCACAGTTGCCCAAAATAAATAAGATGATAACTAGTGGTTTCTTCTACTATATACTATCCTAACAATGAAGGGTAATATGAAGTAGGCTAGTAAAAACTCCAGAAAGAAGATCATTCCAATCACAAAAAAAAGAAAAAAGCCTAATATCACCCAACAGCACCCCCTGCCACATGGTAACTATTCCTATCACCAGAGGAACTATCATCACCAGAGGAACTATCATCACCTCTAGAAAAGCATTTGCTACTCAAACGAAAGCACAAGCATATCAAAACATCTTTATGTGAAAAAAACAGTTGGCGTGACATGAGGCATTATCCTCATATTGTGCTACTGACTGTATGTTTGTTTATTCCATGTGTAACTCTGTTTTTGTCGCACTGTTTTGCTTTATCTTGGCCAGGTCGCAGTTGTAAATGAGAACTTGTTCTCAGCTGGCCTACCTGGTTAAATAAAGGTGTTCTCAGCTGGCCTACCTGGTTAAATAAAGGTGTTCTCAGCTGGCCTACCTGGTTAAATAAAGGTGTTCTCAGCTGGCCTACCTGGTTAAATAAAGGTGTTCTCAGCTGGCCTACCTGGTTAAATAAAGGTGTTCTCAGCTGGCCTACCTGGTTAAATAAAGGTGTTCTCAGCTGGCCTACCTGGTTAAATAAAGGTGTTCTCAGCTGGCCTACCTGGTTAAATAAAGGTGTTCTCAGCTGGCCTACCTGGTTAAATAAAGGTGTTCTCAGCTGGCCTACCTGGTTAAATAAAGGTGTTCTCAGCTGGCCTACCTGGTTAAATAAAGGAGAAATCAAATAAAAAATCATCAAGTAAATACTCAACCAAATCCAAATCATCACTAAAAATGTGCTACTTAAATAATCTGTCAGTTTTTTTAATGTACCTGTACTTGTTTCTGTGAGCAGTCCCTCTCTTCTCTGTAGTGCTTCTTCCTCTCTCAGGCCTGGGTTACTGATGTCGTGTGTTGTTGCTGCCTCTCCCAACCTGTTAGTGATTAAGAGCAGTGGGCGTGAGGTCTGAGGATACAGGAGGATTAGCCCTCCTGAACCACTATGCTACTGACATAACTCACTGACTTCAGCTGCTTACCTGCTGCTGCCCAGGCGCATGTCGACTGGAAACACCCAAGGAACACCGCTCCCATTACACCATCACCACATCCCAAATGGTACCCTATTCTGGTATTCCCTATACTGTGCATTATATAGGGAATAGGTATGGGCCCTGGTCAACAGTAGTGCACTACATAGGGAATAGACTGCCATTTGGGACCACCCCCAGGGTCTGTTAAGGGTGAAGCATTGCAGAGCATTCAGATATACATATATTTTGTAGAACAGATATAACCCCCAAGCCATAACACATCTACCTCAAATACCTCTGCACATTGTACTGGTACTCCCTCCATTCTTGTGTATTTTAATTCTCATGTTACTATTACATTTTCTGTACTAGACATTCAACTGGGTATTCAATTGGTTTGATTAATGAGAAGGCCAACAAGGAGAAGAGTAATCCTTCCATTCCTTCCTTGGCAGGCCAGGGTGTTAAGAGATTCTCGGTACACCCATGCTGTGTAAAGGTGGTAAACAGAAGGTAGACTGAGGGAAACAGAGATCTCCAAGAGCCAGACAGTGTGACGTCACTAAGAACCCTCCTCTGTAAGACACGTTTAGTTCAACTGTAGCAGTGACACCAACTGACCATGGTCAATAATCTGGTACGCCAGGCAGGCAGGAATAAAATATATTTATTGACTTCAGAAAATACAGAATTCCTGATAAATAGAATTTCAAATTCAATCAAATATCAGTTGGAGAGAATAACTACCAAATAGCTGTTTGTAAAATTAAGAACTGATTTTGAAATCCTTAAAGAAAACCAATTGCACTCTTCTGTTTCACTTCTCCAGAAGGGCTTGTTGCAGTAACTTGCTGAATACAGTGCTAGCGAATGACCAGTCCTTTCCAGAGCCAATATGGGCGTCAGTCAGGGTCCGAGGCAGTCCCCTCGGTCCAGGGCTGTGGCCCAAATCTCGTCTGTGGGGCATTGTGGTAAGACCCAGTCCTGGGGGACCGTGGTGCCGTCTGGGTGGTCCACTGAGACCAGACAGAGGTCCCACTCTCTCCTAGAGGAGAAAGACAGCAGGTGAGCCAAAACATAGGATACTGAAGTACTTTAAAAGTGCATGCGCATCCTACGTTCCTTGATTTAATGACTGGTTAAATATCACTGGTTAGATATGCTTTAACAGTAAAAGCATTGGTGGAGCCTTTTCATACACATATAATGAAGGAAGGAAACAAGGAAGGAAGAAGAAAAGGAAGGAAGGGTGCAGTCTTAAAGTATTTGAACAGGGCCTTAGTGGAGGTAAATCTCTAAGTCTAGTAAAATGCTTGTGTGACACAAACCGTATCTGTATTAAGGCTGGTAGTGAGCGTTCTGCCTGTGTGTAGTACTCTCTGAAGGGCTGTAGGGGGTGGTCAGGAGGCATCTCATCTGGAGGAGAGGAGAGGATGAGGGGAGAACAGTCACATTAACAGAAATGGTTATTCAGATATTAACTTATAAAATCAGAATCTCTAAATGCTGTGTCTGTTTTCCTCTTATTTACCAGTGGTTCAGAAACTGTGTGCCATGAGATGACCAACCTAATACCTTTTGAATTGCTGTGTTCCAATTAACTAAATAATGTGTTTATTTCCATAATCCGAAATAAACAGGCTACAACCTGAAAGTGGGTCACGACTCTCCTTTTGGGAAAAACCACCAGCCTTTATACGGTTTCTAATTACCTCCAAAGAGCATGCTATCCATCTCTCGTTTCCTCAGCAGTAGCCTCTCCCTCTCCTTCTTCTGTCGTTTCTCCAGGTCCCTCCTGCGCTCCTCCTCCTGCTCGCTCTCCAGCATCACCCGCAGGGCGTTCTCCTCTGCCCCATACACCCCTGTCCTCTTCCTGATCAGTGCACGCAGGCGCTCCACCAGCCCATCAAATGCTTGGTCGGCTTCTTTCTCCGGGAAGATCCCTGGTAGGGGACACAATCAGAGTAACGTTTATGTTCAGTTAAAATGGAGTGAAACAGAGAGGTACTGCATCAATTTGTTCAATGAGAACAGAGATTTTTTACTATTGTTGTTGTGAAGTTGAACAGCAGTTGGCTAGACAAAAGATCTGAAGAGAAACTGTTGCACCATTATGGTGCTTCTACTTACCTTTCCTGGAGGCTGCCTCCTTCCTGAGTTTGCGTAGCTTCTCCAGTGATCTGAGGATGTCCAGCATCCTCTTGGCATCTGCCTGCTTCTTCCTCACTTCACAGAGCACCGTGTCAGCAGCCAGCTTCAGCTCTTGCGCCTGATGGGGGAGGGGAGCACAAAAAAAGACATAACAGAAGCCGTGTTCATAGTCTGGGTCAAATCAATACAGAAAACACACACACAAACATATACACACACCTCTGCAAACAGCAGTTTCCATCAATGCATATTCAGATATGTCCATGATTTGTGTATCAATCAACAGCTGTCCAATGAGCGAGTTAAATCAAAATGAAAGCAGTTAGACAGTCTTGAAATTCACTGACACCAAACTAAGAACACTGGGCCACCTGCTGCTGACGTGTGTAACGCACATTACTTAGAGCAGGAGTGTGTCTCATCTCCAGTCCCTTGGGAGCCCCACGGTTGAACAGTTTATTTCTAGCCCAACACACACGCTTCAAATTGTCATCTAAACATCAAACCGTTCCTTAGTTGAATCAGATGTGCTGGGCTAGAACAAAAAAATGCAACCTTTATGTTTAAAGCAAGAGGGCTCCAGTCTGAAGGTGGAAAGGGGGAGCTATCGATCAGAGATGAGACACAGTTTGACAGTGCTCCCTTTCAGTTCTCTCACCCTCTTCTTCTCCTCTACTTCATGGATACGTTTCATCCTCCACTTGTCGATGGCCGCTTCACGCTCAGCCACTCGTTCCTCCTCTCTCTGTTTGTCCTCGTCCTGTTCCACTTGTCGACGCCGTAGCCTGGCCCTTCTCTTACTGATGGAACTCAGTTTCTTTTTAAGACTTTCAACAAACTCAGAGTCACCGAGGACCTTCAGTTTCTCTTGCAGATCTGTCTTCACACTCACTGCCTCAGCGTAAGAATCCGCCCAGACGCTCTCATTCTCCAAGTTGTGCTTCAGCGTTTCACAAGCCATGGACAGCTTTGAAACGAGCTGTATGGCACCGTACAGTGTGTCTCGTATGTGAGCCACGGAGACCTTTGGGTGAGTTTGCCTTGAATGAGGTTGCGCCGGTTTGGAGGTCTTGGCTGTTGTCCTCTCTCGGTTCCTCAAGAAATGTTTCAGCCACTGTTCGTCTTGCATCCTCTGAATGGACTCTTCATCTGGCGGCTGTGGAGCCATAGGCCTACTAAAACCTTGGTCACGCTGCAAAGCTGTTCCCATCGGAATCAAGGACGGGGAGGCGAGGAGAGGTCTGCTACGATGTTCAGTGTAACCACTGTCCGCATGCTTTGGTCTAAAACTAGCATCAGGGTTTCCATACTGACTGTGTTGTGGACCGGGTCTAGGGTATGCTGGATTGTGATCAAATGATCTTTGGAAATCTGAAGTTCCCATGTTCGATTGAGCATCACCCATATTGTAGCCCTGAGCCCATGAGTTTGGTGGTCTCCCCTCATGTGTGTTGGGTTCCAGCTTTGGATGACTGTGGAAGGGAACTGGTTGTGAAGACATGGGAGGGAACTGACTGAGTGCCGGGTTATTGAGGGGCGGTGGCGGTATCGACGGATCAAAACCATATCCTGGGGACGACATATGAGGTGGTCCGTAGCCTTCAAATCTAGGCGGTGGTTGTGGAAAGGGGGGTCTGAAGCCATATGGTTGACTGCCATATCCTGGCACGGGTGGAGTCCACTCTTGACTTTGAGGGAATCTCTGGTCGCTAACTGGGGCTTGTTGTGGTGGAGGAAGATATTGGGAAGGGGTTTGACCCGGCCAAAACGCTCCAGCAACGTTACTTGAACTCGGCATGTTACTTTGAAACGAGGTTTCACATACTGGTGGTGGTTGTATCGGCTGCGGTCCGAGATATGTAGGTCCCCCTCTAAGGTAAAAAGTATCGGGACCTCCGGTGTTAGAAACGGGGTGCTGCCGTCCTCCCGACGTAGACTGGAACGTTGGTTTATCCATTTTCAAGAGGCGTGATATTGTGGAAAATAATAAACTCGGTTGTTTTCAAATGTATTTAGCTAGCTAACGACACTGTTGGACGCCGGGAGCGACCATGTTTACAAGTTGACGTCACACACCGGATAGAGTACACGTATATCCGTTTTTTGTTTGTTTTTTACGAAGCGAAAGACCAGGGGGCATCCTAATTAGCTAAAATTGGTTCCTCTCCTCAAATCAAATTATATTTGTCACATGCGCTGAATACAACCGTGCAATTATTTTTTAGGAGTCCATCCCAATAATGCAGAGTAAAAAAAATACTTTGTAGTTTACGTTGTCTGTCATTGGCATCAGTCCTTCCGCACAATTGTCTTCGTCTCCTCTACTAATTTGGAGAACAGACTTCTATCATCTAAAGAAACGAGACCGTTTAACCATTGAGCTATATAATAACCATCCCATTCTGTCAGGTCGGTGCAAAGGAGAGAGAGAGATAGAGAGAGATAGAGATGAACCTGTAGAAAAGTCCCCAAAACAAGCTGGTCCTGGGGCTCTGTTCACAAACACAAACAGACCCCACAGAGCCCCAGGATAGCAACACAATTAGAAGCAACCAAATCATGAAAAAACTAAAAGATAATTACTTGACACATTGGAAAGAATTTACAAAAAAAACAGAGCAAACTAGAATGCTATTTGGCACTAAACAGAGTACACAATGTCAGAATACCTGACCACTGTGACTGACCCTATTTTTAATTTATTTAACCTTTATTTAACCAGGTAGGCCAGTTGAGAACAAGTTCTCATTTAAAACTGCAACCTGGCCAAGATAAAGCAAAGCGGTGCGACAAAAACAAACAGTAGGGAAAATCTATATACAGTGTGTGCAAATGTAGAAGAGTAGGGAGGTAGGCAAAATAAATAGGCCATAGAGGCAAAATAATGACAATATAGCATTAACACTGGAGTGATGGATGTGCAGATGATGATGTGCAAGTAGAGATACTGGGGTGCAAAAAATCAAGAGGGTAAGTAATAATATGGGGATGAGGTAGTTGGGTGAGCTCTTTACAGATTGGTTGTGTACAGGTACAGTGATCGTTAAGCTGCTCTGACAGCTGATGCTTTAAGTTAGAGAGAGGGAGATAGATATAAGACTCCAGCTTCAGTGATTTTTGCAATTCGTTGCAGTCATTGGCAGCAGAGAACTGGAAGGAAAGACGGCTAAAGGAAGTGTTGGCTTTGGGGATGAAATATACCTGCTGGAGCACATGCAACGGGTGGGTGTTGCTATGGTGACCAGTGAGCTGAGATAAGGCGGAAAGCTTTGAGGAAAATTAAGGAAAGCATAGCCTTGCTATTGAGCAAAGGCCGCCGTAGGCAGACAGGCTATGTGCACACTGCCCACAAAATGAGGTGGAAACTGAGCTGCAGTTCCTAACCTCCTGCCAAATGTATGTCCATTTTAAAGACATATTTCCCTCAGACTACACAGACCCACAAATAATTCAAAACTCCCATATCTATTGGATAAAATACCACAGTGTGCAATCACAGCAGCAAGACTTGTGACCTTTTGCCGCAAGAAAAGGGCAACCAGTGAAGAACAAACACCATTGTAAATACAACCCATATTTATGTGAATTTATTTTCCCTTTTGTACTTGAACTATTTGAATATTGTTACAATACTAGATGTAGACATATGACATTTGAAATCACTTTACTCTTTTGGAACTTTTGTGAGTGTCATGTTTACTGTTCACTATTCCTATTTTTTCCCCCACTTTTGTTTATCATCGATTTCACTTGCTTTGGCAATGTAAACATGTGGTTCCCATGCCAATAAAGCCCCTTAAACTGAATTAAATTGAGAAGAGCGAGAGAGAAGTTCCTCTACTGCTCATAGATAATTGTGACATTTTTTAAATAACTAATATAAATATACAGTGGGGAGAACAAGTATTTGATACACTGCCGATTTTGCAGGTTCTCCTACTTACAAAGCATGTAGAGGTACATTTTTTTTAAATCATAGGTACACTTCAACTGTGAGAGACGGAATCTAAAACAAAAATCCAGAAAATCACATTGTATGATTTTTAAGTAATTCATTTGCATTTTATTGCATGACATAAGTATTTGATACATCAGAAAAGCAGAACTTCATATTTGGTAGAGAAACCTTTGTTTGCAATTACAGACCAGGTTTGCACACACTGCAGCAGGGATTTTGGCCCACTCCTCCATACAGACCTTCTCCAGATCCTTCAGGTTTCGGGGCTGTCCTTGGGCAATACGGACTTTCAGCTCCCTCCAAAGATGTTCTATTGGGTTCAGGTCTGGAGACTGGCTAGGCCACTCCAGGACCTTGAGATGCCTCTTACAGAGCCACTCTTTAGTTGCCCTGGCTGTGTGTTTTGGGTCGTTGTCATGCTGGAAGACCCAGCCACGACCCATCTTCAATGCTCTTACTGAGGGAATGAGGTTGTTGGCCAAGATCTCGCGATACATGGCCCCATCCATCCTCCCCTCAATACGGTGCAGTCGTTCTGTCCCCTTTGCAGAAAACCATCCTCAAAGAATGTTTCCACCTCCATGCTTCACGGTTGGGATGGTGTTCTTGGGGTTGTACTCATCCTTCTTCTTCCTCCAAACACGGCGAGTGGAGTTTAGACCAAAAAGCTATATTTTTGTCTCATCAGACCACATGACCTTCTCCCATTCCTCCTCTGGATCATCCAGATGGTCATTGGCAAACCTTAGACAGGCCTGGACATGCGCTGGCTTGAGCAGGGGGGACCTTGCGTGCGCTATAGGATTTTAATCCATGACGGCGTAGTGTGTTACTAATGGTTTTCTTTGAGACTGTGGTCCCAGCTCTCTTCAGGTCATTGACCAGGTCCTGCCGTGTAGTTCTGGGCTGATCCCCCACCTTCCTCATGATCATTGATGCCCCGCGAGGTCAGATCTTGCATGGAATCCCAGACCGAGGTTGATTGACCGTCATCTTGAACTTCTTCCATTTTCTAATAATTGCGCCAACAGTTGTTGCCTATTGTCCTGTAGCCCATTCCAGCCCTGTGCAGGTCTACAATTTTATCCCTGATGTCCTTACACAGCTCTCTGGTCTTGGCCAGTGTGGAGAGGTTGGAGTCTGTTTGATTGAGTGGACAGGTGTCTTTTATACAGGTAACGAGTTCAAACATGTGCAGTTAATACAGGTAATGAGTGGAGAACAGGAGGGCTTCTTAAAGAAAAACTAACAGGTCTGTGAGAGCCGGAATTCTTACTGGTTGGTAGGTGATCAAATACTTATGTCATCCAATAAAATGCAAATTAATTACTTAAAAATCATACAATGTGATTTTCTGGATTTTTGTTTTAGATTCCGTCTCTCACAGTTGAAGTGTACCTATGATAAAAATGACAGACCTCTACATGCTTTGTAAGTAGGAAAACCTGCAAAATCGGCAGTGTATCAAATACTTGTTCTCCCCATTGTATATCTAATAATATAAATATTTACTCAGACAGCCCAATTCGGATCTTTTTCCACTAATTTGTAAAATATCAAGATTGGGCTGCCTGTGTAACCGCAGCCTATAAAAACTGATGAGGGTGCATGTTTTTGGGTGGCTTGGACTAAATAAACCCACCAGGACTGAAGAACACTGCACCAGGACTGAAGAACACTGGACAACTATAGTTCATCAAACAACCTCTGAACACTCTTAAGTGATTAATATATTTATTAAAGTCTCACATTTACATAGGTTCACAACTATTCAGAGCAAAATAGGGTTGCTGCCACACAGATGGCATCAGTTCTGATGGACTGTACATCACACAATTGCCCAACTCTAAATCAAGACCTTATGCTGTGTTCATAACCAAGTGGGAAGGTGTTATTTACCACATACAAAACCTACTTGAACGCCCCTCCAACTGGTAATTACTAGTGGGAAACTCATATATCATCCCTGAGCGCCAACTTCTCCCACATGTTGACCTCTGATGTCACCCACTAAAGAAATTACCCCGATAACAGCATTTTAGGCAGTTACATGCAGTAAAACATTATTTATAAAAAGCTATCTATTAATGTTTTTGAATACATATGTTTACAAGCATGTTAGCTGTACTTTTAGTTTATGATTGACGCAGCTTGTTTGCCATTAGCCAATCAGCGTTTCTCAATGAGTTCAAAGCATGTGAATGCATCCAACTGATATTTACGACTTCACAGCTGGTAATTACCACCTTCCCACTCGGTTATGAATGCAACATAAGCTCCAGGATAAAGTCCCTGTGTAGATTTAAAAGGTTTGGATGGGTGTAACCAACATCACAGAAACCCATAAGAGAAAGACTAAACTGTTACCATATTGCTAACACCTATCAAATCTTCTGAGATCTACACAGGTGCCTAGGGGTTAGGGTCTAAGGGCCAAAGTGGAATTGAGCAAATTATCTAGATTCTAGGCCCTTTCAAAATGTTATATCTGTATATAAAGTGTACAAAAAAGCCCAGCTTCTTTTAAAGAAACTGCATTGAATGAACAGTTTCTCAGTGTATAGTGTTGAGCAAATCAGACAATGCATTTCTAAAGACTGGTATGTTTTCATTTAAAAACACCAGTGATGTCATGGCTTCATTAAATGTGTAGGAAGTTCTAAACGGTTCCATAAAGAAACATCAAAAACAACCACAATGGGAAAATGTGTTGAAAATCTGACATTATCAAAGCTGATTGGGATCAATTTAAGTCACCCCCCCTATCGCGACCCCAGATATCTTACACGTTTCATCTCATACATGGCATACTAACTGTACATACAGTATACTAGTAATTCCAGTGTTGGATATTTGAAATCCACCACAGAGCAGCCAAACTGATCTTTTTTGAAAAGGTTAACAATTTGCCTATAAATACTTGTTCTGTAAAGAACGCTGGTTTCTATGACCTGGCTGACCTCGTCAGAGAGTTGTGAAGAAACAAAATGGCTTCCTTAATGACATCAGAAAGACATGGTGGTTAAAACAAGTATCCTGTATTTACCTTAATCCTTGACTGTCAAAAATAAAATGGTGTCAAAACGAAATAAGAGAAAATAGATTTTGGACTTGATACAATCCATTTCCATTAAGGTTTCCCAAACAAGTACTTATCACAAAGAGACACTAGCTACTTTATGAGAAAAAGTTAAAGTATCTTTACATTTAAACAGGATAAAGTTCTCTCTCCTTTTCTCTCTCTGTGAAAGATGGCTAGAGAATACTTGGTTAATGTTAATTCTTAAACCTTTGCAACAATTTGGGAACAAACTTTTTCCGATGTATGAAATTGCATAACCTACATCATCATGATCAACACTGATGTAATTCAGATGACATAATTACATTTGAAGTTACAATAATGGTACTTGTAAAATGCCATAGCTTATTAAATCGAAATGGCAATTTCTGAAGTTCCATTTTGGACTGTTAGTTAGTTGTTGGCTGCATCCGCCTGCCTTGGCCAGCTCTCCTCCTCTATCCCAGAGTCATACTCCTCCTCAGACTCCTTAGCAGGTGCTCTGGAGACACACAAAAAAAGATTAAATTCTGCTGCAAATAAATGAAAAGTCATGGTAAAAAAAAAAGTATTTTCAATTAAATTGCTGTGAAACCACACCATATAAGATTTGCATGGATCCTCAGATCCTCAAAAGGTTCTACAGCTGCACCACCGAGAGCATCCTGACTGGTTGCATCATTGCCTGGTATGGCAACTGCTCGGCCTCTGACCGTAAGGCACTACAAAGGCTAGTGCGTACGGCCCAGTACATCACTGGGGCCAAGCATCCTGCCATCCTGGACCTCTATACCAGGCGGTGTCAGAGGAAGGCCCTAAAAATTGTTAAAGACTCCAGCCACACTAGTCATAGACTGTTCTCTCTGCTGCCGCTCGGCAAGCGGTACCTGAGCGCCATGTCTAGGTCCAAGAGGCTTCTAAACAGCCTCTACCTCCAAGCCATAAGAGTCCTGAACATCTAATCAAATGGCTACCCAGACTATTTGCATTGCCCCCCCCTCTTTTACTCCGCTGCTACTCACTGTTATTATCTATGCATTGTCACTTTAATAACTCTACCTACATGTACATATTACCTCAATTACCTCGACTAACAGGTGCCCCTGCACATTGACTCTGTACCGGTAGCCCCTGTATATACAGTTGCAAGAAAAAGTATGTGAGCCCTTTGGAATTACCTGGATTTCTGCATAAATTAGTCATAAAATTCGATCTGATCTTCATCTTAGTCACAACAATAGACAAACCAATAACACACAAATTATTGTATTTTGTTGTCTATATTGAATACATCTTTTAAAAACATTCACAGTGTAGGTTGGTAAAAGTATGTGAACCCCTGGGCTAATGACTTTTTCAAAAGCTAATTGGAGTCAGGAGTCAGCTAACCTGGAGTCCAATCAATGAGACGAGATTGGAGATGTTGGTTAGAGCTGCCTTGCCCTATAAAAAAAACTCACAAAATGTGAGTTTGCTATTCACAAGGAGCATTGCCTGACGTGAACCATGCCTCGAACAAAAGATCTCAGAAGACATAAGATTAAGAATTGTTGACTTGCATAAAGCTGGAAAGGGTTACAAAAGTATCTCTAAAAGCCTTGATGTCCATCAGTCCACGATAAGACAAATTGTCTGTAAATGGAGAAAGTTCAGCACTGTTCTACTCTCCCTATGAGTGGCCGTCCTGCAAAAATGACTGCAAGAGCACAGCGCAGAATGATCAATGAGGTTTAGAAGAATCCTAGTGTCAGGCTAAGACTTACAGAAATATCTGGAACATGCTAACATCTCTGACGAGTCTACGATACGTAAAACACTAAACAAGAATGGTGTTCATGGGAGGACACCACGGAAGAAGTCACTGTTGTCCAAAAAAACATTGCTGCACGTCTGAAGTTTGTAAAAGAGCACCTGGATGTTACACAGCACTTCTGGCAAAATATTCAGTGGACAGATTAAACAAACTTTGAGTTGTTTGGAAGGAAAACACAATACTGTGTGGAGAAAAAAAAGGCCCAGCAAACCAACATCCAAATCTCATCCCAACTGTAAAGTATGGTGGAGGGAGCATCATGGTTTGGGGCTGCTTTGCTGCCTCAGGGCCTGGACAGATTGCTATCATTGACGGAAAAATCAATTCCCAAGTTTATCAAGACAATTTGCAGGAGAAATTAAGGCTATCTGTCCGCCAATTGAAGCTCAACAGAAGTTGGGTGATTTAACAGGACACCGACACAAAACACAGAAATAAATCAAAAACAGAATGGCTTCAACAGAACAGAATATGCCTTCTGGAGTGGCCCAGTCAGAGTCCTGACATCAACCCAATTTAAAATGCTGTGTGATGACCTTAAGAGCAGTTCACACCAGACATCAAGAATATTGCTGAACTGAAACAGTTTTGTAAAGATGAATGGTCCAAAGTTCCTCCTGATCATTGTGCAGGTCTGATCCGCAAATACAGAAAACGTTTGGTTGAGTTTATAACTGCCAAAAGGAGGGTCAACCAGTTATTAAATCCAAGGGTTCACATACTTTTTCCACCCTACACTGTGCTGTGAATGTTTACACGGTGTGTTCACTAAAGATATGAAAATGTATAATTGTGTATAAAATGCGTTCAGCGTTACAAATAAAACTGACTTCTATTTTAGCGCTTGGTAATGCAGACGCTCGTTGGCGCCCGCAAGCTGTGTGGAGGCAATAATTGAATAACATGTATGTTTAAATTTATTTTGCAACACTCACGCACGTGACGTGAGCGGAGTGGTCAGCATGTTACTTATTCACTTTAATACTGTATTGTCCCCAACCGAGTTGAGTCTCTGGTAATTATGAATACTTACTTTACATACACAGGCACTGATTTCCCTTGGACCACGTCTTCGTTCAGCTCAACAGCCATGATGTCTGAGTGTGGCACTTCAAACATGGGTTCAAGAAGCAATTTTTCCTTAAAAAGACAAGAGAAGGAATATTACTCCCCACCATCAAAGGTTTAAGATGTACATTTCAAAATGCATATAAAACAATTACATTTCATATTCTTAAATATACATTTAAAAATGTAAATCACAATTTATACATTACTGTACATTTCAAAATATATATTGGAGGTGCTTACCATAATGGACCTTAGCCCACGAGCACCGGTCTTCCTTTCCAAAGCCAACCTGGCGATGGCTCTCAAGGCATCTGGAGTTACATTCAGTTCACACTGGAATGAGATTAAGGTAATACAAGTGTTAATGAAATCATCACAACTTTTTTGGAGGGTACACACAAAGACATCAGAACCTACAGATGTATGTACACAGACACTAGTGTCTGCACATCCAAACACAGATAAATACAGTACGCACACCCTTCCTCCCCCCCACACCACCTCCCCTCCTGAAACACGCTGTCCATGCTGAACAGGGTCTGGTACTGGGGGATGACGGCGTTACTACTACTATCACTGCTACTTATATTACTACTACTACTACTACTATTACTACTACTACTACTGCTGCTGCTGCAACTACTACTACTTAAATTACTACTACTATCACTACTAATGCTACTATTACAACTGCTGCTACAACGACTACTACTATTCCTGCTACTACTATTCCTGCTACTACAACTGCTGGTACGACTACTACTGCTACTCCTACTATTCCTGCTACTACAACTGCTGGTACGACTGCTACTAATACTACTGATCCTACTACTACTAATACCACTGATCCTACTACTACAACTGCTGCTACTATCATAACTGCTACTACTACTACTTATATCACTACTACCATTACTACTGCTGCTATTGCAACTGCTGCTACTACTACTACAACTGCTGCTACTACTACAACTGCTGCTACTACTACTACTACAACTGCTGCTGCTACTGCTGGTACTACTACAACTGCTGCTACTACTACAACTGCTGCTACTACTACTACTACAACTGCTGCTACTACTACTACTACTACAACTGCTGCTGCTGCTGCTACTGATAATGCTGCTGCTACTACTACTATAACTGCTACTACTACTACTACAACTGCTGCTGCTACTGATAATGCTGCTGCTACTACTACTACAACTGCTGCTACTACTGCTGGTACTACTACTGATACTACTGATAATGCTGCCGCTACTACTGCTACTGATAATGCTGATGCTACTACTACTACTACAACTGCTGCTACTACTACAACTGCTGCTACTACTACTACAACTGCTGCTACTACTACTACTACAACTGCTGCTGCTACTACTACTACAACTGCTGCTGCTACTACTACTACAACTGCTGGTACTACTACTGATACTACTGATAATGCTGCCGCTACTACTGCTACTGATAATGCTGCTGCTACTACTACTACAACTGCTGCTACTACTACTACAACTGCTGCTACTACTACTACTACAACTGCTACTACTACAACTGCTGCTGCTACTACTACAACTGCTGCTACTACTACTACTACAAATGCTGTTACTACTACTACAACTGCTGCTACTACTACTGATACTACTGACAATGCTGCCGCTACTACTGCTACTGATAATGCTGCTGCTACTACTGCTAATGCTGCCGCTACTACTGCTACTGATAATGCTGCTGCTACTACTACTACAACTGCTGCTACTACTGCTGGTACTACTACTACTACTACAACTGCTGCTACTACTACTACAACTGCTGCTACTACTACTACTGCAACTGCTGCTACTACTGCTGGTACTACTACAACTGCTGCTGCTACTACTACTACAACTGCTGCTGCTACTAATACTACAACTGCTGCTACTACTGCTGGTACTACTACTACTACAACTGCTGCTACTACTACTACAACTGCTGCTGCTACTACTACTACAACTGCTGCTACTACTGCTGGTACTACTACTACTACAACTGCTGCTACTACTACTACAACTGCTGCTACTACTACAACTGCTGCTACTACTGCTGGTACTACTACTGATACTACTGATAATGCTGCCGCTACTACTACTACTGATAATGCTGCTGCTACTACTATTACTACTGATACTGCAGCTACTACAACTGCTGCTACTACTACTTATATTACTACTACTGCTGCTGCTATGACTACTATCACTACTGCTGATCCTACTACTGATCCTACTACTATTGATGCTAATACTACATCTGCTGCTACTACTATCACAGCTACTACTATTGCTGCTACTATTACTACTACAACTGCTGCTATAGTACTACTGATGCTACTACTACTACTGACACTATTACTACTACTGCTGCTACTACTGCTACTCCTACTAATATTACTACTACTACCACCACCACTTCTACTACTACCACCACTACTACTTATATTACTACTACTACTACTACTACTACAACTCAGTCCTTCCAGGATTTGGCAGAGATTTGTTGTGATATTTGCAGGCATTGCTGCGGCAATTCTAACATTTTGCATGGCAATATGCGATGAGGGAAAACGTTTGTTTGCGTCTGGATCGACTGAATCACATTATGCTGGAAATATGGGGTGGTCGGCAGTTTTATGTAATAATATTGCAATGACTGTTTTATGTACAGAATGGCAAAATCCTGAAGGGACCAATTATTACTACTATGACTATTACTACCACCACTAACCCCACTATTACTTCTACCACCACCAGTAACACTAATACTTCTACTACTACTACTACTACTACTACTCCCACCACCACCAGTAACACTAATACTACTACTACTACTACTACTACCACCACCACCAGTAACACTAATACTACTACTACCACCACCACCAGTAACGCTAATACTACTACTACTACTACTACTACCACCACCACCAGTAACACTAATACTACTACTACTACTACCACCACCACCAGTAACACTAATACTACTACTACTACTACTACCACCACCAGTAACACTAATACTTCTACTACCACTACTACTACCACCACCACCACCACCAGTAACACTAATACTACTACTACCACCACCACCAGTAACACTAATACTACTACTACTACTACTACCACCACCACTAATAATAACAATAATGAGTCTCCACCTTGTCCATGCTGAACAGTGCCTGGTACTGTGGTATGACAGCATTGCGTGGCTCCGTCAGGATCCTAACCAGGGTCTCCTCATCCAGGCTGTGCAGGGGAACCACCACAGGCAGGCGCCCCACAAACTCGGGGATCATCCCAAACTCGATGAGGTCCCGGGCCTCCACGTGCTTCAGGAGTCGGTCCTTCTCCTTGATCTCCAGCACGGCGTCCATCTCCGCTCCGCTGCTGTTGGCCAGGTCTGCAGCCGCAGCCGCCCGACGCCCCTGTCCCATATTGGACGGCGTTCCGAAGCCCAGATACTGCAGAGAGGAGGAGGGATTCAGTTAAAGAGGGACAGTTCTGCTACTATAGGCTGATGTTGGCTGATTTTGTACTTATGTTGCATTGTCTATTTTGTTATTTTTTAAACTTTTCTCCATAATAACAAAAAATATAGTGCATTTGGAAAGTATTCATACCCCTTGACATTTTCCACATTTTGTTACGTTACAGCCTGATTCTAAAATGTATTAAATAAAAAATCCTCAGCAATCTTAACACAATACCCTATAATGAAAAAGTGAAAACAGGTTGTTAGAAATTTTAGCAAATGTATTAAAAATAAAAAACAGAAATACCTTATTTACATAAAACCCTTTGTTATGAGACTCAAAGTTTTTTATTTTTTTTTACCTTTATTTAACTAGGCGAGTCAGTTAAGAATAAATTCTTATTTACAATGACGGCCTAGGAACAGTGGGTTAACTGCCTGTTCAGGGGCAGAACGACAGATTTGTACCTTGTCAGCTCGGGGGTTTGAACTTGCAACCTTCCGGTTACTATTCCAACGCTCTAACCACTAGGCTACCCTGCCGCCCCAAGTTGAGCTCAGGTGCATCCTGTTTCCATTGATCATCGTTGAGATGTATCTACAACTTGATTGGAGTCCACCTGTGGTCAATTTAATTGATTGGACATGATTTGGAAAGGCACACACCTGTCTATATAAGGTCCCACAGTTGACAGTGCATGTCACAGCAAAAACCAAGCCATGAGATCAAAGGAATTGTCCATAAAGCTCCGAGACAGGATTGTGTCGAGGCACAGATCTGAGGAAGGGTACAAAAACATTTCTTCAGCATTGAAGGTCCCCAAGAACACAGTGGCCTCTATCATTCTTAAATGGAAGAAGTTTGGAACCACCAAGACTCTTCCTAGAGCTGGCCACCTGGCCAAACTGAACAATCAGAGAAGGGCCTTTGTCAGGGAGGTGACCAATAACCTGATGGTCACAATGACAGAGCTCTAGAGTTTCTCTGTGGAGATGGGAGAAACTTCCAGAAGGACAACCATCTCTGCAGCACTCTACCAATCAGGCCTTTATGGTAGAGTGGCCAGACCGAAGCCACTCCTCAGTAAAAGGCACATGACAGTTTGCTTGGAGTTTGTCAAAAGACACCTAAAGACTCTCAGACCATGAGAAACAAGATTCTGTCCTCTGATGAAACCAAGATTGAACTCTTTGGCCTGAATGCCAAGTGTCACGTCTGGAGGAAACCTGGCACCATCCCTAAGGTGAAGCATGGTGTTGGCAGCATCATGCTGTGTGGATGTTTTTCAGGGACTGGGAGACTAGTTAGGATCGAGGCAAAGATGAACAGAGCAAAGTACAGAGAGGTCCTTGATAAAAACCTGCTCCACAGCGCTCAGGATCTCAGACTGGGGCGAAGGTTCACCTTCCAACAGGACAACGACCCTAAGCACACAGCCAAGACAACCCAGGAGTGGCTTCGGGGCATGTCTCTGAATGTTCTTGAGTGGAACCCGATCAAATATCTCTGGAGAAACCTGAAAATAGCTGTGTAGCAATGCTCCCCATCTAATCTGACAGAGGTTGAGAGGATCTGCAGAGAAGAATGGGAGAAACTCCCCAAATACATGTGTACCAAGCTTGTAACGTCATACCCAAGAAGTCTCGATGCTGAAATCGCTGACAAAGGTGCTTCAACAAAGTACTGAGTAAAGGGTCTGAATACTTATGTAAATGTGATTAAAGTTTTTATTTGTAAAAAATGTGCAAATATTTCTAAAAAACTATTTTTCTTTGTCATCATGGGGTATTGTGTGTAGATTTATAAGGGGGAAAAAAACTATTTAATCAATATGAGTATAAGGCTGTAACGAAACAATATGTGGAAAAAGTCAAGGGGTCTGAATACTTTCCGAAGGCACTGTATATACATACACACAGGTGAATCTGCTACGAATACCCAAATCTTCTTGACCGCCCCTTGAACCTTATTAATCCCACCCACATTTGCAGTCTTTTCTGACCCAAGGCTGAATCCTAACTTGAGATAAGCCTATGCACAAATTTTACGCAAATCGTGAAAGTGCATTTTTACACACACCAATTTCAAGTTAGGATTGGTTCACAGTAACTGGACTGTATCAGGTTGAGAGCGTTGTAAACAACTAAAGTTGTTTACAACGCATTTACCTTGTAATGTCATGACGATACAGTGCCTTCAGAAAGTAGTCACATCCCTTTACTTTTTACACATTTCATTGTGTTACTGCCTGAATTTAAATTGATTAAATATACTATTTGGGGTCACTGGCCTAAACACAATACCCCATAATGTCAAAAGGAATTATGTTTTTAGAAATGTTTACAAATTAATAAAAAATGTAAAGCTGAAATGTCTTGAGTCTAAGTATTCAACTACTTTGTTATAACAAGCCTTAAGTTCAGGAGTAAAGATTTGCTTAACAAGTCACATAATAATTTTCATGGACTCACTGTGTGCAATAATGGTGTTTTGAACGACTACCTCATCTCTGTGACCCGCACATACAATTAACTGTAAGGTCCCAAGAAGGGAATTTTAAACAGATTCAACCACAAAGACCAGGTTTACAAATGCCTTGCAAAGAAGGGCACCTATTGTCACGTTCGTCATAACGAGAAGACCAAGGCGCAGCGTGATAAGAATACATACTTCTTTGAATGAAGAATAAACACTGAACAAACATACAAAACAACCATGACGCTATGCGCCACGAGTACTGACAGGCAACTACACATAGACAATAACCCACAAAATACCCAAGGAATATGGCTACCTAAATATGGTCCCCAATCAGAGACAACGATAAACAGCTGCCTCTGATTGAGAACCAATCTAGGCAACCATCGACATATAAACACCTAGATATACAACAACCCTAGACATACAAAAACCCCTAGACAATACAAAAACTACACAAGCCACCCTCGTCACACCCTGACCTAACCAAAATAATAAAGAAAACAAAGATAACTAAGGTCAGGGCGTGACACCTATTGATAGATGGGTGAAAAAAAGCAGACATTGAATAGCTCTTTGAGCATGGTGAAGTAATTAATTACATGTTGGATGGTGTATCAATACACCCAGTCCATACAAAGATACAGGCTTCTTTCCTAACTCAGTTGCCATAGAGGAAGGAAACCTCCCAGGGATTTCACCATGAAGCCAATGGTGACTTTAAAACAGTTACAGAGTTGAATGGCTATGATAGAAGAAAACTGAGGATGGATCAACATTCAATATAGTGACTCCACAACACTAACCTAATTGCTTGTAATCATTAAGGACTGGGGAGTTTTTGGGGATAAAAAATTACGGAATGGAGCTAAGCACATGCAAAAATCTTAGAGGAAAACCTGGTTCAGTCTGCTTTCCACCAGACACTCTGAGATTAATTCACCTTTCAGCAGGACAATAACCTAAAACACAAGGCTAAATCTGGAGTTGCTTACCAAGAAGACAGTGAATGTTCTAGAGTGGCCGATTTGTAGTTTTGACTTAAATGAACTTAAAAAATGAGAAACCGAAGAACTGAAAATAGTTTCTAGCAATGATCAACAACCAATTTGACAGAGCTTGAGGAATTTCTCAAATAATAATGGGCAAATGTTTCCTAATCCAAGTGTGGAAGGTGCTTCTACAAAGTATTGACTCAGAGGTGTGAATACTTATGTAAATGAGATATTTCTGTATTTAATTGTAAATAAAATTGGCTAACATTTCTAATAAACACTTTTTCCACTTTTTTTTCATTATGGGGCATTGTGTGCAGATGGGTGAGAGAAAAAATATATATATTTAATCCATTTTGAATTCAGGCTGTAACAACAAAATGTGGAATAAATCAAGGGGTATGAATATCTTCTGAAGGCACTTGATCAAAGAGCTTCAGTGTCCAGGATACACTGATTCAGGGCAATATCACTTATGGTAACACCAAAACCCCTGCACTTACAAATGCAACCTTGCCACAAAATGAAGGGCCTGAAATATCAGCCTCCTTATCTAGTCTAGTATAGTACATTTGGCCAGAGCCACACAGGGACGGCAGCCTAGTTTCATTCTGTATTGACTGTTATTTGTGTACAGTTTGTTTATTGTATGAACCACTCCACAAGAAATTCCTTGTGAAGTAGTTGAAAAAGTAGTTATTAAAAATGTGAAATTCAATTGAAATAAAATTCTGAATTAAAATGTTGACATTGAAATGTTTACCTTTTCACACTTCCTCATGCTGATGATCCGGTCCAGGCCGTTGAAGGCACCGGAGGCCACAAACAGGATGTTGGTGGTGTCCACCTGGACCGTCTCACCTCTCAGCTTCCTGGAGTTCTTCTCTGGGACGTTGATGATAGTACCCTCCAGGAGTTTGAGTAGACCCTACCAAACGACCACCAAACAGAGGACATTATAAGACACACACAATGTACAATAACCCAGTGTTTCCTAAACCTCTTCTCAACCTCTTCCAAACCTATAAATGTTTTTGCACCAGGAGAAATTCTCTCATTACCTCGCCTCATACTTGAACATACTTGCCCTAGTCATTCCTCCTCATACTTGAACATACTTGCCCTAGTCATTCCTGGGCGATCAAGCATGCGTCTAGAGCAAATATTGCGAAGGGAGGCAACATTTTTTGATTGTCTGAGTTTCAAGGGCAACTAGCCACTGAAAGTTACAAGACACACGGTTTTCCAAATAGACAATTAAGGAAGTATCACCAAGTAAAGTTTGGATGGGAAACCACTGTAACAGGTATGTATGATCCCATGTTGGAATCCTTATGGGAGATCAACAAGTCAACAAGTGTGTTTTTTTTACAGACAATGCGGTGAAAGGTCAAGGAAATCTGTTATGAAGCCAGAATCTACAGGTTTTATAACCGACAGTGTTCATGGCAGGACTGTACTGCCTGACAGTGACAGATCTACATATCTATAAATAATCAAACCACTATAATATCAATCTATACACAGTATACACTGACCTGCTGTACTCCCTCACCCCCCACGTCTCGTAACTGGTGGATTCCGGGCACACTGCCAATCTTATCCACCTCATCCAGGAACACGATGCCTGCGAGGGCCAATCAGTGAAGAGAACGAGAACCAATCACCATTCAGAGTGAGTTAGCATACAGTATATCAACATTTTTACCACACAAGAATATTTTGCTTGACCTTGGTTCGTCACACATGCAATATATATGTTACACAGCAGTCACGAAAAATGTGGGCCTACACTGTCTCTCTTTTCTATCTTTAAAGGTACAATAGGAAGAAATCACTGCACCATTTCCTGGTTACTAAAGTTCTAATGGTTCGCTTAATTTCAGTGTATGCGACAAAATAAGTATTGAATAGTGTAGAGCATCATTGTACCATCTAAACCACTAAGAAATATATTTTCAATAACTAAAAATATATTTTTTCAGATGTTTGAAGATGGTATTACAAAACTCAAAGTAAAACGAGCAAAAACGGGAAGCACAGAAAAATAGCACACATAGAATGGATCTACCGCTTCTCAGACATACTTTCAATGAGAATGACAGATCTATAACATTTCTATGTGCATTTGGTCGGGTCATCAAAACAGCTGCCTACTGTGCCTTTAATTCAGTTATTTACTTTCAAAAACATCCACTTAGGGAATTTAGAGAAGTTGATCTGCTACAAGTACAGTAACTGATAAGCTAGTCGGACAGATGGCACGTTTCATAAACGTTTCTTTATCCAATGAAATCATTCACCATCAAAACTCTACCAACTCTTAGGACAAGGACTGAGGTTGATGTGCTTAAAGTACACTACTTGATAAGATAGTCATACTGATGTCACATGTCACACACAACCACAGACATTCACATACACAAGCAAGTAAGTAACACATTATAGCATATACCTTGTTGTGCTTTCTCAACAGAGTTGTTGGCGTCTTGGAGGAGCTTGGCCACCACAGACTCAATGTCTTCGCCCACATAGCCTGCCTGGGTTAGCGTGGTGCAGTCACAGATGGCGAAGGGCACATCCAGGCACCTAGCCAGTGTCTGGGCTAAGAGGGTTTTACCTGCAATATGGATGTCAATCAATGTCAGGCAATAGGAAATACCAACACATCCATTTTACAACTTTTGTTTAAAGGAATACTACACTAAAAAAGCTTTGTGTTAAAGAGATACTTCAGGATCTTGGCCCTTTATCTACTTCCCCAGAGAGATGAACTCATGGATCCCATTTTTATGTCTCTGCGTGCAGTTTGAAGGAAGTTGCTAACTAGCGCAATCACAACAAACTGTGCAGGTCAGCAGTCAGCTATTCTAGAGCCCTTTCAGTACAGAGCAGAAACTGTCATGATGATGACGTTGAGTGTACTATAGCTTTAACACAATTTGTGTTTCCTGTAATATAAATATCATAGCCAAGAATCCGATTACAACTTATTTTGTATGTGTTTTGTTAGACCCCTCTTGGGAACTCGTAAAAGACTACGTACGACTACGCAACAGATGGCATTCATGGTTGTAAAAGTAGATGTTAGCGTATAGCAATTCTGTAATGCCATAACTGTGTCACCTTATGCAGAGCAGTGCAGGGTGAATTCAGGCCCTTGGCGCAACTCTTACTGTCCGTGTCATAACTGTGTAAAGTCAGTTTCCATCCACCCTTATGAGCATTTATGACAACTGCTACTGTATGTCATTACTACCCTACGCAGGCCTTATGACAGTGTAGGGCCAATTAAAGAGCTGACCCAATGACAAACTGTTTAATCACAGAGGGACACATGAGACTGTGCTCAAAGTAGTACACTATAGTAGAAAAAGACTTCCCTTATAGATCGGCACGTGCTCCAATTCTTCCAAACGCTCACCTGATCCGGTGGGTCCCAGCAGCACGATGTTGCTCTTCTCCAGTTTGATGTTGGCGTGGTGAGAGTCGAGCACCTCGCCCCCCCTCTTCTCCTGGGCAGGCTGCTGGCTCTGCTGCTGCACTGACGCACCCAGCGCATTGCCATGGGGATTGATCCCAGCGATCTGCAGCAACTCTGAAAGAACAGACAGAGAGGAGGTAAAGAAAGGGAGGGAATGGAGAGGCAAGAGGGGAGAGAGAGAGGTCAGCTAGGAATGTAGTGTGCTATATAGGGAATAAGGGTGTTGTGTAGAGATACTGTGAGAGTGAATAAATATTGGACTAAGGCAGTGTATTGTTACTGTGTGGAGAGATATATATACCCTGTGCATGATTAACAACAAGGTTACTAGGCCACTATCTGTCTGTCTGTCTGTATTTCTGTTTGATTGTCTTTGTCTGTCTGTATTTGGCCACCTTATCCTCTCTGTTTGTCTGTCTGTCTGTCGGACTGTCTAACTGACTGTCTGACTGTCTAACAAATGTCCTGTTCAAACAGGACTTTGGGCTAATGGGGCGACAGGAAGCCTAGTGGTTAGTGTGTTGGGCTAATAACCGAAAGGTTGCAAGGTCAAATCCCTGAACTGACAAGGAAAAAATCTGTCGTTCTGGCCCTGAACAAGGCAGTTAACCCACTGTTCCTAGGCCGTCATTGAAAATAAGAATGTGTTCTTAACTGACTTGCCTAGTTAAATAAAGGTTAAAAAAACTGGGAAAGCCTTAAAGTAACTGTCCAGTGAAAAGCTCCCTTTTAAAAGTTCATATTGTTAACTCATACCCAAATAATGTTGTTGACTCATCATATACTCGTATTAGCGGCCAAAGCATAAATTGGAGAAAAAACACTTAAAAACACCTCAAACTTTTATCTCAAACAAACCATTTTAAAAATGC
Organism: Oncorhynchus kisutch; assembly: GCF_002021735.2. Taxonomy (NCBI): domain Eukaryota; kingdom Metazoa; phylum Chordata; class Actinopteri; order Salmoniformes; family Salmonidae; genus Oncorhynchus; species Oncorhynchus kisutch. The sequence continues at coordinate 2,246,702 of NW_022261980.1, forward strand.
TGCTATTTCCTTATAGAGGAGGATTTCATCAAGATGACCAATCAGCTGTCTACCCACATGAACATTTCTTATGACCGGTATACGCCATTCTGTTGTTTGGGTACGCCCACACCCCTCTTAACATACTTAATTACCATTTTTGGGAAGGAAAACTATTTCACTTATATTGTAATGAATTATTGGTCATATTTGATAGAAATCTGGAAACTCTGGGTCGTTACTTTAAATCCATGGATGAGGAAGGACTGCAAGAAGCCATTGTACACATGCCAAACCATTGCAGAGGAGCCTGCAAGAGAACACTTCATCCTACCATTCATTCAGCTGTGATTCTGTTTTACATTACAAATGGGTAAGGCATTTTGTTAACCTGAGTGAATGGCATGCTGTTACATTTCAAGGTGCACAGTAGAAAAAAACTGCCACTGCACTTAGTATGCATGTCGATAGTATAAAGTCGCTTCCTCTAATCTCCTCTTCTTCTTCTGCACTGATTTGAAGACATAGGATAGCTACTCAATAGTTCCTTTCACCTGTCAAGTTCATTCACATAGGTGCAGATGGAGGAAATAAGTTGCGAGGAAGGGAGAAGGCCATTCCAGACAAATGAAATACAGAGTCAAACTGGAGATAGACAGCTCAGGGACAGTACCAACCTCGTGGAGTAAGGGAGGCCTGCTTCTCCACCTCCGCCTGTGGCTTGGTGCCCGCTCCCGGAAGGTTATTGTAGATGCGCTTGTAGTGGTTGTAAACAGCCACCGCCAGCACTTTCTTTGCATAGGACTGTCCAACAACGTACTTATCCAGGTAGGCATAGATCTGAAAGACAATTTGGTAACACTTTACATAAAGCATAATGCATGATGCAGTTATAATGCATTACAAGACTTATCATAAGCATCAATGACTCTCCTTACAATGTCACATTATAATAATCTTATAATGATCCTAAAAGAACAGCCATTTAGAGTCAGTTGAAAATGTCCCACATACAGTGAAAAAAACATATTATAATGGCTCATACAAGCCAATAACAAGATATAAAGCATTATATCTACAGGCTTTAAAGGGCCTATCGTTGATTTGTACATACGTTTTGGGATTTTGAATTTGAGAGTGTCTACATTTCTCCAGCCCCAGTCCCCAACCATAGCTGTTTACACAAAAAAGTGGCCGGATGGCCGCATTGTTGTTGTTTGAATCCCAGATTGCCCCAGTAAGTAAAGTGTTATGTAAAATGTTACCAATAAGTTCTGCAGACAGTTTATAGACACATGTCCCTCTTTGGTGCTTTTGTCGTACAATCTCTACTTGTTCTTCTTTCAGTGGTATGGCGGATGTTACAAAGCCCGGTTAGCTATAACTTAACACGGATGACTGAACCACCCGTTGTCTGGCATACACAACAAGTGGATGTGTTGGGACATTGCAAGAGGACAGACAGTAGCTGGAAGGGTTGAATGCAGTTTGAATGAGATGTATCAGCCTGATTTCACATTATTGTGATTATTTTGGTAACACTACTTAAAGCCTGCAAGTATAATGCAGTTATAATGCATCAAGACCTGTCATAAACTTATATGATCCCCTTATAATGTCTAATAATCATCCTGATTACCATATACTTTTTAAAAGTCTGTATGTTTATTGGATAGAGAGATACAGGTGAAAGATAGAGGAGTGTCCTGATATAGCAGTGGGCCAGATTAGAACCAATGCTGCAGCGGTATGTGTGCACCTGAGGCAGGGGATTAGAACCCATACTGCAGCGGTATGTGTGCACCTGAGGCAGCGGATTAGAACCCATGCTGCAGCAGTATGTGTGCACCTGAGGCAGGGGATTAGAACCAATGCTGCAGCGGTATGTGTGCACCTGAGGCAGTGGATTAGAACCCATGCTGCAGTGGTATGTGTGCACCTGAGGCAGTGGATTAGAACCCATGCTGCAGTGGTATGTGTGCACCTGAGGCAGCGGATTAGACCACCAGACCATCCTACTTTTCTTCTTGTCCCACTTGTTAACACTTTACTTAAAGCCTGCAGGTATAATGCATTGTAAGACTTGTCCACTATACCTTTTTAGGAGGAGGAGGAGGTTTCTGCTGGAAGGCCAGTTTGACGGCCTCGTTGGCTGCTTCCTGCTCCTTATTGAGACTCTTGCTGGAGTCGGTCTCTGACAGCACCACAAAGAAGTGATGACATTTCTCACATTTCACAAAGCGGGTTGAAGCTAGGAAGAGGGAGGGGGGAAGGATGTTATGGCACCAACTAAGCCGGATCATGATATTGCTAGTGGGGGCATAAGCACACAAACTAGACCTGTGTTACACTTAGCTGCTCTGTGACTATGACCCATTTGTTACATAAGGACTTTATTTGTTAGTAACACGCAATATGTCTGACAGCTGTTGCCCAGTAGTCTGGCATTCCCTATAGATGTGTGAGCTGCACTGAGCCAGTAGATACTAGGTAAAGCAGATCAGTTGAAAGCTGGAGTAACACCATATTCTCTTAAATGCTGTCCCTTCCACATGATGTGCATGTCATTCAGACTGGTACTGGTACTTGTACATGTTATAAACCATATGTTCAATTAATTCAAATAAATTAAAAGAAAGTAAGTGTCAGGGTCACTGCACAGTTTGCTAGCCTGGGTTCCCGATAGGTTTGTGCTGTCTTGCCTACTCGTATGGTCAATTGGCATATTTTTGGTATAACAACGACCATATAGGAGTTGGCCATACAGCACAAACAGATCTGGGACCAGGCTAACAGTTTGCTGTTTGTTTCAAAGCACTTTTCAAAGCACTCAATTTCTCATAATTGAGATTTGCTCCTGTGCCAAGCTTGACCGTACACAAATCCTATCCTCTCTTGTCAATTCCTCTAGAAGAAAAGTAAAACACTTACACACAAAGGTTTCTACATGTGTGCAGGCATCTCCACACTTAGGACAGCGTAGCTGGCTGCCTCCTTTTCCGGAGCCACCAGAAGCTCCTCTTTTCCCACTTCCTGCATCACCAACTGACTTCTGTCAAGAGTGGAAGAGCAGAGAATGTAGATTAGGTACTGTAGCTCCTGCTGGGACTAGATCATTCACCATGAAGGAAGTTATGAAGAAGATATTATAACATTCAATGAACTTTACTTATAGCCAACAGGTATTTTTTACATTATTATTTTATTTGACCTTTATTTAACTAGGTAAGTCAGTTAAGAACAAATTCTAATCTTCAATGACAGCCTAGGAACAGTGGGATAACTTCCTTGTTCAGGGGAAGAATGACAGATGTTTACCTTGTCAGCTTGGGGATTCAATCTTGCAACTTTCGGTTACTAGTCCAATGCTCTAACCACTAGGCTACCTGCCTAGGCTACCACTCGGCTACCTGCCTAGGCTACTTGCCGCCCCAATGCATTATGATGTGATTGCAATTCATTGTAAGAATTGTCATCATAAGCATGTGTAACCTCCTTATAATGTCTTATTAATAGTAACAACATGTTAATAAGGCCTGATTTTGACATACCTTTCCTCCATCACCGGAGCCATCTTTGACATCTTTTGATGAAAAACATACAGATGATTCGGAGAAGGATCTCACAGGAACTCTTCTGGTTAATCGGACTTCAGGTGTTCCTGGTCTGCTAATAGAAAATAACTGGACTCTGGTGGAAGAGATACCTGTGAAAGTACAAGCAGATTCAATCAACTGACATACTGTTAACGTACATTTTCTAAATCAGCAAAGCAAACGTTGAGCATATTACTAATCAATAGATAAAAACACCTACATTTCCTCATGCGTGTCAATATGAATGCATAAGGGGGCACGTCGCTGAAAGTTCCCCTGAACATATTCAAAACATGAAAATGTTGACAAAGTCTTTGGATAAATAACTAACTGTAATGCATGCTCCACCACTGTATGGTTCTTTCTTGCGTAACAACACTGTAAGTCAAGTTCACATCAGCTTAGCTAGCTTTTAGCTACAAGGCTAGCAGGTAGATGTTACAGGTTACAACTTTGCAAAACAACCATGTTACCCCATTTCATATTAGTTTGCTTTTCTCAACACCTCATAATCATTATTTGTGCTGTATTTGAACATTATATGATTGTGCAACTTGCAAGCTGGCTGGCTAGAAGACTAACGTTAGCTAGCTAGCCAGCAAGTTAGCTAGCTAGCAAAATATGCTTACCTTTTTGAGAAGTTATGAACAATCTCGCCGCTGATCTGCATGTGCATGACATTCTTTTATTTAAGTCGACAGAAAAGATAGAAGTAGGAATGTGGGGAATATCACAGAGTAATAAAAAATAACTAGCCAAAGTATATGTTGACTGGCAGGCTAGCTAGCTAGCTTAGCTGGCTAACGAACCAGCAGTAGCGTTGGTAAATAGAGCACACTGTTTAGTTTAGCCAGCATTAACGTATCCAGTCTGTGTGTCTGGTCCGAACCTGTAGAAAAGGAGTTGAAAATAAGATGTAATTATTATGCAGAACAATACCCATAACACGAATGTGTTATTATACCTGGAGACTACATCTAGTTAGAGAGTGGAGACTAGTGTGGCAGAACAATACCCATAATATGAATATGTTATTATACCTGGAGACTACATCTAGTTAGAGAGCGGAGACTAGTGTGGCAGAACAATACCCATAATATGAATGTGTTATTATACCTAGAGACTACATCTAGTTAGAGAGCAGAGACTAGTGTGGCAGAACAAGTAACAAGTAACTTAACGTTCTAGCTAGCTTGCCAATAAAGTAGTCTAAACATATACTTACGATTATGCTGGCTTGAAAGCCAAACAAATACAATCATCGATGAAATGTAAATCAAATGACACTGTCATGCTGTCAATACCACAGAGGGTGCGAGTTACACAACCCTCGTGTATTTTCTTATGTGACAGTGTGTTCTTGAGTGATGTAACCAATGAATGGTGTTATGATGGGCCATTCAGAAGAGAGCAGAAAAAACGTATACCCTTTGTACAGTATATTGTAGATTGTAGATCTAGAACAACCAGAATAAGAGCAGTATTAAATATGACTCTGGATTCGAATAATATGGACAACCAATATTTATACTTCAAGAGAGGATGAACAGAATACACTTCCCCGTACAGCTATTAATATTGGCTTGAGCTCAAGGGCGATTCCACGCCAGGACAATCAAAACATATTTAGGGTATCTCAGATTTTTCTGGCAATTCTCACATAGAAACTTCACTGGGAGGATGTACGTTTGACTTGCTTTTTACATTTGTATCACAATTTATTTAATAAACAAATATGTATCTTGATGAAAGTGGCTATTTTAGGTCTCTTTTAGACCTACATCTGTGAATGTGACCTCCATACAAAAAGGGCTTATCTCTGATTGGGAGTCCCATAGGGCTGCGCACAACTCGCCCAGGGTCGTCCGGGTTTGGCTGGTGTCGGCCGTCATTGTAAATAAGAATTTGTCCTTAACTGACTTGCCAAATTAAATAAAGGTTCAATAAAAAAATCTCCCAAGGACAGATTTTGGGTGTAGTAAATCCTCTTGCTTTGCCTCTTCCTCTCTGACTACATTGATTTTGCATAACTGAATAAATAATTAGTGTAATAGACCAATAATGACTTGTGCTACAATAAGGACAACCCAAGTATGTCAGTTATATGTATATAATCAAAATCAAATCCAATTGTATTTGTCACATGCCCCGAATACAACCGGTTTAGACTGTACTGTGAAATGTTTACTTATAAGCCCTTAAACCAACAATGCAGTTTAAAGAAAAATAAGAGTTAAGAAAATGTATTCGTCACTTACACCGTTTTTAGCAAAAAAGGTGCAGCGAAATGCTTATGTGCTAGCTCCCTCCCTGTGTGTGTGTGTGTGTGTAGGTTTGTGTATAAGGGTTGTATGTGTGGGTAGTCAGTGCAAACAATTTCTAAGATACATATAGTCTCTCTAGGGGTAAATAGTCTCTAAGCTGCAGGTCTGTGCAGGAAGACAGCTAAGTTTAGCTTTTCAGAAATCTGATGGCCTGGTAGTAGAAGCTGTCTCAGATCCTGTTGGTCCGAGACCCGATACTCTGATACCATTTCCCAGATGGTAACAGAGTGAACAGTCTGTGGCTCGGGTGACTGAAGTCCTTGACGATCTTTCGGGCCTCCCTCAGACACGCCTGGTGTAGATGTCATTGCTTACCGCCCCAATAGGTCCACAGACGACGCAATCGCGATCACACTACACACTGCCCTAACCCATCTGGACGAGAGGAATACCTATGTAAGAAGGCTGTTCATCGACAGCTCAGCATTTAACACCATAGTACCCTCCAAACTAGTCATTAAGCTCGAGACCCTGGGTCTCGACCCCGCCCTGTGCAACTGGGTTCTGGACTTCCTGACGGGCCGCCACCAGGTGGTGAGGGTAGGTAACAACATCTCCACCCCGCTGATCCTCAACACTGGGGCCCCACAAGGGTGCATACTCCCTGTTCACCCACGACTGCGTGGCCATGCGCGCCTCCAACTCAATCATCAAGTTTGCAGACGACACTACAGTGGTAGCCTTGATTACCAACAACGATGAGACGGCCTAAGGGAGGAGGTGAGGGCCCTCGGAGTGTGGTGTCAGGAAAATAACCTCACACTCAATGTCAACAAAACAAAGGAGATGATCGTGGACTTCAGGAAACAGCAGAGGGAGCAGCCCCCTATGCACATCGACGGGACAGTAGTGGAGAAAGTGGAACGTTTTAAGTTCCTCGGCGTACACATCACGGACAAACTGAAATGGTCCACCCACACAGACAGCGTGGTGAAGAAAGCGCAGCAGCGCCTCTTCAACCTCAGGAGGCTGAAGAAATTCGGCTTGTCACCAAAAACACTCACAAACTTTTACAGATGCACAATCGAGAGCATCCTGTTGGGCTGAATCACCGCCTGGTATGGCAACTGCTCTGCCCACAACCATAAGGCTCTCCATAGGGTAGTGAGGTCTGCACAATGCATCACTGGGGGCAAACTACCTGCCCTCCAGGACACCTACACCACCCGATGTCACAGGAAGGCCAAAAAGATCATCAAAGACAACTACCACCGAGCCACTGCCTGTTCACCCCGCTATCATCCAGAAGGCGAGGTCAGTACAGGTGCATCAAAGTTGTGACCGAGAGACTGAAAAACAGCTTCTATCTCAAGGCCATCAGACTGTTAAACAGCCATCACTAACATTGAGTGGCTGCTGCCAACATACTGACTCAACTCTAGCCACTTAAATAATGGAAAAATGTATGTAATAAATGTATCACTAGCCACTTTAAACAATCCCACTTTATATAATGTTTACATACCCTACATTACTCATCTCATATGTATATACTGTACTCATATGTATATACTATACCATCTACTGCATCTTGCCTATGCCGTTCGGCCATCTCATTCATGTATTTTTATGTACATATTCTTATTCATTCCTTTACACTTGTGTGTATAAGGTCGTTGTTGTGAAATTGTTAGGTTAGATGACTTGTTAGATATTACTGCATGGTCAGAACTAGAAGCACAAGCATTTCGCTACACTCGCATTAACATCTGCTAACCATGTGTATGTGACAAATAACATTTCATTTTATTTGTCCTGGAGGGCAGGGAGCTCTCCCCCAGTTATGCAGTGGGCCGGCCGCACCACTCTCTGTGGGGCCTTCCGGTTGAGGGCCGTGCAGTTGCCGTTCCAGGCGGTGGTGCAGTTGCCGTTCCAGGCGGTGGTGCAGTTGCCGTTCCAGGCGGTGATGCAGTTGCCGTTCCAGGCGGTGGTGCAGTTGCCGTTCCAGGCGGTGATGCAGTTGCCGTTCCAGGCGGTGGTGCAGTTGCCGTTCCAGGCGGTGACGCAGTTGCCGTTCCAGGCGGTGGTGCAGTTGCCGTTCCAGGCGGTGATGCAACCAGTCAAGATGTTCTCGATTGTGCAGCTATAGAACTTATTTAGGATTCAATGGCCCATGACAAATTTCTTCAGGCACCTAGGGTTGAAGAGGTGCTGCTGCACCTTTTTCACCACGATGGTGATGTGATTGGGCCATGTCTGGATCTCTGTGCTGTGCACACAGAGGAACTGTAAGGTTTTTACCCTCCCCCAGCAGCCCTGTCAATGACAATAGGTGCATGCTCCTCCCCCTGTTTCCTGTAGTCCATGATTGTCTCCTTGGTTTTGCTGATGTGGAGGGAGAGGCTGTTTCTAACCTCCTCCCTCCTCCGCTCTGCTTTGCTTTATCTTGGCCAGGTCACAGTTGTAAATGAGAACTTGTTCTCAACTGGCCTACCTGGTTAAATAAAGGTGAAATAAAATAAATCCAATAAGCATGGAGTATACCCTGTATACCCACGACTGCGTGACCTCACACAGTTCCAACTCCATCATCAAGTTTGCTGACGACACAACAGTAGTAGGCCTGATTACCAACAACGACGAAATGGCCTACAGGGAGGAGGTAGGCCCTCTGACGGTGTGGTGCCAGGTAAACAACCTCTCCCTCAACGTCAGCAAAACAAAGGAATTGATCGTGGACTTCAGGAGGAACCAGGCTGGGCATGCCCCCATCCTCATCAACGGGGCCACCATTGAGACAGTTCCTCTGGTACACATCTCCAAGGAGCTAAAATGGTCAAACCACACGGACACTATGGTGAAGAAGGAACGACAGCGACTCTTCAACCTCAGGAGGCTGAAGAAATGTGGCCTGTCCCCGAGGGCCCTCACAGTGTTCTACAGGAGCACCATCGAGAGCATACTGTCAGGCTTTATCAAAGCCTTGTCCGACAACTCCACCTCTATACACTGAGTGTACAAAACATTAGGAACACCTGCTCTTTTCATGACATACACTGACTAGGTGAATCCAGGTGAAAGTTGTGATCCCTTATTAATTTCACCTAAATCCACTTCAATCAGTGTAGATGAAGGGGACTTAGAGAAGGATTTTTAAGCCTTGAGACAATTGAGACATGGATTGTATATGCGTGCCATTCAGAGGGTGAATGGGCAAGACAAAACATGTAAGTGCCTTTGAACAGGGTATGGTAGCAGGTGCAAGGCGCACCAGTTTGAATGTGTAAAGAACTGCACAGCTCCTGTGTTTTTCATGCTCACCAGTTTCCCGTGTGTATCAAGAATGTTCCACCAACCAAAGGACATCCAGCCAACTTGACACAACTGTGGGAAGCATTGGAGTGAACATGGGCCTGCATCCCTGTGGAACGCTTTTGTCACCTCGTAGAGTCCATGCCCCGACAAATTGAGGCTGTTCTGAGGGCAAAAGGGGGTGCAACTCAATATTAGGAAGGTGTTCCTAATGTTTTGTACACTCAGTGTACAACAGACTATTACAGGTGGCTATATAAAACTATAAACAAATACGCTACCAGCTTTGGATCTCTTGGACTTGTAGAATTTCCCATTATAACCAATTTCCCTACAACAAATATGTAGTTTGTTACATTGTTGTTTCAATGATGAGTCAGTTTAAGTAAATCATTAGATCTGAAGGCAAAAATGTACCTAATCCTATGGTTTTTAAGAGATCCAATAGAATGTTGTTTGTTTGATAGTAATTTTCAATGAACATGTGAACATTCCAACTTGTCTCAACATTCCTTTATCAGCCTGCGAACATTCTATTGCATAGACTCCATACAACCAAATATATAAAGATGTGAAAAACATAGAACAATTGAATGCCATCAAACCTTTGACACCTTAAAGTGGACACATTTTTGGTCTGGCCCCTTGACTATTCCCTGTAGATATATGAGCCTAAAAGGGAACACACCATGTCCTATTGTAAAATCTTGGTGAACAAAATGTATACATTGGTCTCATGACCATCTTTCTCTAATGTATAGACAAAGGTTTTAGGCTTTAGGTTTTTAATAGAAGTCTGTGGTTTTAGGAGACCAATAATCATGAAGTAAAGGAGACGAGGAGAGGAAGGAAGTCATTTAAGAATGTTGAAACACGCCCCTGAGCATCACGGAAGTGCGTGCAAGTAATGTCATATGACTTGTTCAGAACGAGAAATAAAATGTTGCTAATCTGTGGATAAAAGTGGACCTTAACGGTGAATGATATCCAAAGCAAACACGGTAAAATTGACCCTATGTATTTGTACATATTTTTGTTTTTGTCATTGATCATCGGTTTGCAGGTAATAACTTTGTGAGAGAGAAAATCGTACAGTCGTTAGCTAACGTTACAGCTTAAGTATTCGTCACGAGTGGTGACTAACATTAGCTAGGATGGCTAACGTGAACTAGACAGAGACATGCGACAAACTAGCCAAATAAAATAAATGCAAACTGGTGTTAGCTGACGGTTCTCATCAACCCCCCTCTTTAGTTACTAAAGAGATAAACAAGCACACGCTGAAGGATGGCTAATCAGTTTCAGAATCATCTTACTTCCTTCCTTCCTTTAACAGGAGGATACTTCATACCAGCCTATTAGCTGCATACTAGCCTTCGTCTTCTTGTTTCCACAGAAATGGAGGAGATAAGAATATCTCCTGATTACAACTGGTTCAGAAGCACAGTGCCACTGAAAAAAGTAAGCAAAAACACCATATCGCACTCCACAATAGCTAGCTTTATCACTACAGTTGTTTCAGTTGCTGGCCATTCACATAGCCCGTATGAACTCAATACAATAATATTTAATTGAAGAGTTATACTATATATCTTCAGTTTGTTGACATTGACGAGTCCAACACCAGTCGTCTTAAATATCCCTTTCATTGACGTGATCCCATCTAGAAACACAGTTCTTTGTTATAGAATTTGCTATAATATTACATGGAATGTTTTGCATTTATGGGTTGTACATTCATGTTTCACCTCTGTATCATCTCTCTAGATTATAGTGGACGACGATGACAGCAAGGTGTGGTCCTTGTATGACGCAGGCCCAAAGAGCATCAGGTGTCCCATCATATTCCTTCCCCCTGTGAGTGGGACAGCAGAGGTGTTCTTCCAGCAGGTCTTAGCCCTGACAGGCTGGGGCTACAGAGTCATCTCAGTGAGTCACTGTGAAAGAACACCTTTATGGCTTGTAATATCTTCAATTCATTAAGATATTCATCATCCACAGTCAAATGACCAAGGCACTCCTTTTGGAATATTAGATACACTAGACTGGGTCCACTCTACAGGTTATGTGATGCGTATTTATTCAGTGTAGAGGCAACCAGTGCAAATCCAACATTTTGGCTGTTAGGCCATCCTCCGTGTTTAGAATTTAAAATAAAAAGCCTTTTATATGAAGAACTTTGGAAAAACTGTATTGGGACTGTATGGTGAGAATTTAGAATGGATCAGTAATGGATGAATGCTGGGATTTTGATATTTGACCTACACAGTTAATATAACTAATATAACGGTAAGACAGGCAAAACTGAGGAGTGTAATTAAGTCTAACGCTTTTATAAGCATCTTTATGAAGCTGGTATACTTTTAATTGCGCTATAGGTTCATAAAGGTGTTTTCAGATTTTTATTGTCCAAATAGTGAGAGAGAATGACAGTGGGGAAGGTTAGAGCGAGGTTGTGTGAAAGGGCAGTAGGACAGGATTTGATCCCATGCTGATACTAAAGACGCGTGCTGGAGGCTTTACCTCTAGTCCAGCCAGGGTACAATACAAGTCTATTCTGATGTAGGAGTAGAAGTCTTTCACTAGGCTATATTCCAAGTGATTTTTATTTGAGCCAGGCACCATTGAATGTCATGACGTTAACATCACACTGAGTGGCATATAGTTGATTCCGGTTCTCTGTAGCTGCTAGGTTCATCTAGTACTTTTAGCTGTTAGAGATTTGGCTTTGTTTTGTTTTAAAACTGTATGCAAACAAGGATAAAACACATCCGAAGCAGAATAAGTTTACTCAACACAGGACTGTTTTGATCTGGACTAAATGTTTTTTAAACTAGCCCCAGGGGTTCCTAGACTGGATATATTCTACAAGTTAAGGTTTCTGAAAATGACTTTTCTCTCTGTCTCTCTTAGCTGCAGTATCCTGTTTATTGGGATCTCTTGGAGTTCTGTGATGGATTTCGGAAGCTTCTCGATCACTTGCATTTGGACAAGGTTTGTATTACCATGGAAAACTTGTAACGCTAGTCTTTTATGGTTTTACAATGGTTTTACAATGGCATACCATACCAAGATAAAGGACCTGGAATTATGCAAAACTGACAGCTATAATGCGTTTTTAATATAATAATATATGCCATTTAGCAGACTCTTTTCTCCAAAGTGACTTAGTCATGCGTCTATACTGCATACATTTTACGTATGGGTGCCCCTGAGAATCAAACCCACAACCCTGGCGGGGCAAGCACCATGCTCTACCAACAGCCATACAGGACCATATTATTACTATATTAATGGTATTATTACATAATGCATTATTACTTGTTATAAACATGCATGAGCCGTTATAATTGTCTTATTATAATTTATGTAGCAAATGTTCAATATAGTCATGATTATTATGAGGCATAAGGGACTTCCATTATAAGGCGTGTCATAAGCATGTATTCTAAGTGCATCATAATGCATTAAGGCTTTAAGTAAAGTGTCCGACTATTTCTATTGTTATAGGTCCATCTATTTGGTGCTTCTCTGGGCGGCTTCCTGGCCCAGAAGTTTGCCGAGCACACACACAAGTCTCCCAGAGTCCACTCTCTGATCCTGTGCAACTCCTTCAGTGACACCACCATCTTCAACCAGACATTGACAGCCAACAGGTATAGTCCTGTGTTGTATTCCTTAAGGAACACTGTAGCAAAATTAAAACAAGCATTTCTTATTGGACAAGTTCAAGTAGTCCTGCCCTGTTTGTCTGTTTTGTTCGATTTGGTGCCTAATGAATAAGACCCTGTTTTACCCTTAACGTGCTGTGGAGGAAGAACAGGGTCGTGTTCAGTGGACAAACGTTGTGGAGCGGTGCAGATAGAAATGCCATGAATAGAGCTGACATGATTCCTTTCTCTACATGTCAGAAAGGCAACATTTTACCCTGCGGAACGCGACCCAGGTGTTTTTCAAAACGCAAAACATAGCCTTTGTTTATGGTCTGTCATTAAAAATGTCATCTGTGTACCGTGTAGGCCTCCGTAGTTCATTAAAGTTACATGTTTGCCAGTCTTGTCTTTTTTGGTTTAGCCTTACCATTTAGCTTTGAGCCACATACGTTTCTCTATTCTCTACCTGTAGATCCCTGTTCTAAGTCATTCATACAGGGACGCCATGTTATTTCTTGCCTTCCAGTTTTTGGTTGATGCCCGCCTTCATGTTGAAGAAGATTGTCCTGGGGAACTTCGCTAAAGGACCTGTCGACCCCAAGATGGCTGACGCAATCGACTTTATGGTCGACAGAGTAAGTTCCAGACCTCCATTAAAGGGGTAATCTGAAATTGTTTTGGTAAACAGCTGAGGGATTGTCTAGAGAAATGTAACCACTCAAATTCACAGCAGAGATGCATATTTTGGGTTTTGATGAGGTATGACAGTTACCACCTCTCTCTCCCCTCCCCCCCCCCCCCCTTCTCTCTCTCTCTCTCTCTACCTCTTTCTCTCTCATCTCTCTATTTCTCTCACCCCCCTTCTCTGTCTCTCTCCACCTCTTTCTCTCTCCCCCCTCCCTAGCTGGAGAGCCTGAACCAGGGTGAGCTAGCCTCCAGACTAACACTCAACTGTCAGAACTCCTACGTGGAGCCTCACAAGATAAAGGACCTGGCCGTCACCATTATGGATGTAGGAGGAACTGCTGTTCATTTGCAGCATTTTATTTCCATTCTTGTTTACTGTACATCTCACTTCACATATCAGTAGGGATTGGCTGTTTTGTGGCTTGTGGGTGGGTCATTGGAGCTGTAACCTGGATGTGTTATGTGCTTATGCATATGTATGCGACTGTGTATGTGTATAACTGTGTGTGTGCTACTTGTTTGTGTGCGCGTTTCATTTGGTTTAAAGGTGTTCGACCAGAGTGCCCTGTCACACGAGGCGAAAGAGGAAATGTATAAGCTGTATCCAAATGCCAGACGGGCTCACCTCAAAACGGGTGGAAACTTCCCCTACCTGTGTAGGAGTGCTGAGGTCAACCTATACATACAGGTGAGCACATCAGAGTTGGGTTAGCCTGGAGAGGAAGCTGTGGTATTATCGCACCACTTTAGTATGTTTATCTTGTATATTTCAGACTCAGCTGATGATGATAGTGTCAACTGTTCTACTCTCATACTGCTCTCACCTCAACATGGCTAACATTTCCCAGCCTAATTGTTACCAAATATCCAAATGGAGATTCAGTGAATACTAACATCTGACATAGATTGATTTATCTCGAGGAGTCCCCCACGCTTGTCTCAAAGCAGCGAGATGTCGCTGTCCCAATCAAAACGGTGCTGAAATTATAATCTAGGTGACCAAACACGACTATTGCTTTAAATTAGTATAACGGCTGGATATGACTTTGGGAGTTTCAGTATAAGCAAGAATTTGATACATGCCTTCAATTGCATTAGCCTACTTTATTCCAATATTGTCATCATTCAGTCCATCATAACTAAGGTGAGTTTTCCTCTATCTTTGCCTTTTCTAGGTCCAATAGCTGTTTCCTCCTTCCTCACTCTGCTGTCGTCCGCCTCCGCAGTGTTGTTCTCAACACCACTTTATTTCAATATACAGTTTTCTAGAAATATTTTTATTCATTTTTTTGGCACTTCATTTCTGTAATGTCAGGCCTGGGTTCGGGCTTCAGCTCACCGGGCTTCGGTCAGACCGGGATCCAATTTCAGTTCTGATGAGAACTCTAAACTGCATTCGGGTCTCATGTGCAGTCCGGCGGTGTCAATCATGCTCAAGGTTTCCATGTGAAAACCTGTTTGGATAATGTGCTATTTTATTTTTTGCCAATATTTGCTGCTGCGCATGTTGTGTATTTTGTGGAATTGCTTTAGTGCGACATTGTTGTAATTTCTCAGGTCTTGTCATTTTATTTTCTCAGGAAATGTGAGGTGTTGATCCCGGCTACCGGTGTTTATTTTCTCAGGAAATGTGAGGTGTTGATCCCGGCTACCGGTGTTTATTTTCTCAGGAAATGTGAGGTGTTGATCCCGGCTACCGGTGTTTATTTTCTCAGGAAATGTGAGGTGTTGATCCCGGCTACCGGTGTTTATTTTCTCAGGAAATGTGAGGTGTTGATCCCGGCTACCGGTGTTTATTTTCTCAGGAAATGTGAGGTGTTGATCCTGGCTACCGGTGTTTATTTTCTCAGGAAATGTGAGGTGTTGATCCCGGCTACCGGTGTTTATTTTCTCAGGAAATGTGAGGTGTTGATCCCGGCTACCGGTGTTTATTTTCTCAGGAAATGTGAGGTGTTGATCCCGGCTACCGGTGTTTATTTTCTCAGGAAATGTGAGGTGTTGATCCCGGCTACCGGTGTTTATTTTCTCAGGAAATGTGAGGTGTTGATCCCGGCTACCGGTGTTTATTTTCTCAGGAAATGTGAGGTGTTGATCCCGGCTACCGGTGTTTATTTTCTCAGGAAATGTGAGGTGTTGATCCTGGCTACCGGTGTTTATTTTCTCAGGAAATGTGAGGTGTTGATCCCGGCTACCGGTGTCTATTTTCTCAGGAAATGTGAGGTGTTGATCCCGGCTACCGGTGTTTATTTTCTCAGGAAATGTGAGGTGTTGATCCCGGCTACCGGTGTTTATTTTCTCAGGAAATGTGAGGTGTTGATCCTGGCTACCGGTGTTTATTTTCTCAGGAAATGTGAGGTGTTGATCCCGGCTACCGGTGTTTATTTTCTCAGGAAATGTGAGGTGTTGATCCCGGCTACCGGTGTTTATTTTCTCAGGAAATGTGAGGTGTTGATCCCGGCTACCGGTGTTTATTTTCTCAGGAAATGTGAGGTGTTGATCCCGGCTACCGGTGTTTATTTTTAAAATTGTATTTAACTTGGCAGGTCATTAAAGTCAGGACAGAAAGAGTGGTAACCCCACACTGTTGAATGTTCTAACAATTCGTACATCTAGTAGTGTAGCCTCGTTAATGTATTAAACGTGAGTTTGTGATGAATCCAGCAGTGCAGCCTCCTGCACATTTCTTATTGCCGTTTCATTGTGTTACTACTATGGTGCTATTTCTATGGAAACAACCTTAAACGGTCATAGACCACAAGCATCACTATGTACCATTTGGTACCAGATAGTTACCAATTGTGCTGACTTTGATGTAAGTCAAGTATCCATTATTGGTACATAGTTACTACTGTAGTTAGTTAATACCAATGTACATACCAAGTACTAGCTGGAAATCAGGCTGTAAAATAAAGATCTTTGTCTATCTACAACCACCAGATAGACCACAATCTTGAATAGCACCACTAAACATAGTCAAACACTTGATACCACAGCTTCCTCTGCAGGCTAACCCAACCAGCTGCATCTGTGCTACAAAATAGGTTTTGATCACTGACATCCCTTGTTAATCCCTAGTGTCAAGTGTTTGACTATGTTTTAAGTGGTGCTTTTCAAGATTGTCTTTCTGATGTTTGGAGATGCAGCCCAAAATCTTTTATTTCCAGCTAGTACTTGGTATGTACATTGGTATTAACTAACTACGAGGCTACACTACTAGATGTACGAGTCTGAGAATTGTTAGAACAGTGTGGGGTTACCACTCTTTCTGTCATGACTTTACTTATTGTACCTGCAACTTAGCCTTGTACCAACATCCTGATCTCAAGCTTACATTCTGTAAGGATGGTCATGAGGCTTCCTGCATGTAACTTCATATAGACTATTTCTGAACATGTTCCCTCTGTCTCGACCCCTCTCCTCAGATTCACCTGCGGCAGTTCCACGGGACGCGGTACGCCGCCATCAACTTGGACATGGTGAGCGCCGAGGAGCTGGAGGTGCAGAAGAGCCACCTGGTGAATAGCGCCAACGACCAATGACGAGACTGTTACCCAGCACCTTCTTCTCTCTCCCAGCTCTGACCGGCAGGCCAGAACCATAGAACCGGATTGGCTGATTCTGTGGGGCAGAACTATGGGAACTACATTTCCCTGACCAGCAAAACAGCCAAGAAAATGTCAGCCATAGAAATGAGAATGACTCAATTCTATTTCTGTATTTCTATGATCAACCATCATCACCCAGTCACCACGACTGGTCACACGGATCCACTTGGTAAAAAGGTCATCTCTTCACCTGATCTCCTTCCTGTTTTTTCTACGATATTGAATACAATCAATCCACAAGTTGAACTGATACTATTTTTACTTTACAGTTAAATATCTATTTTAATTCTCACTGTTACTGTAAATAGAGCGTAATTGGCTACGTTGCTTTGAGAGAAGAAACGCCATACGATGCCATGTTATGAACCTTTTGCCTTATGTGATATAAATCTCATGCATTTAATTGATGTTGCACTTTTGAATTCCATGTTTTTCCTTCTATGTTTATGGTTAACTCTGCCAACCGTGGCGATACTTGGTAAGCTAGAAAACCTGCACTGATTAGATATACAGCTGAGGATGTTAGTCGGAAGAAATGATGTATAATGTTAAATTTAATTTGTAATTGAATAAAGCCTTCTTGAAAACATGCCCTGCCATGTGGGGTTTTTGTGTCATTTCAACCAACTTTCTATGCATTTCCATAGGTTGTTATATGCTGTTATGAATGCCTAAATCCTATTTGTGCTGGAATGATGTAAAGCACAATAAATGCAAGATGTCATGTTGATAGAACATTTTCCATAATGCTGGGGGTTGGTCTATTGCAGGGATCATTAACTACAATCAGCCATGGGATGATTTTTATATTTCTCGAGCGGATGGTCATGGGGTCGGAACATACACTACCGTTCAAAGGTTTGGGGTCACCTTTTTATTACGGACTGCAATATCATCGAATAGTCCCCACGATATGCAACTGTTCAGGGAAGTCAGGAACCAATACACGCATTGTCAGGAAAGCAAAGTCTCTAACCAGAATAGAAAGAAGAGTGGGGGGCCCCGGTGCACAACTGAGCAAGAGGACAAGTACATTAGTGTCTAGTTTGAGAAACAGACACCTCACAAGTCCTCAACTGGCAGCTTCATTAAATAGTACCAAAACACTAGTCTCAACAGTGAAGAGGCAACTCCGGGATGCTGGCCTTCTAGGCAGAGTTCTTCTGTCCAGTGTCTGTGTTCTTTTGCCCATCTTAATATTTCTTAAATTTTTTATTGGCCAGTCTGAGATATGGCTTTTTCTTTGCAACTCTGCCTAGAAGTTCAGCATTCCGGAGTCTCCTCATTAACAATGTCTACACTGTATTTCTGATCAATTTGATGCTATTTTAAATGGACAAAAAATTGTGCTTTTCTTTAAAAAACAAGGACATTTCTAAGCGACCCCAAACTTTTGAACGGTAGTGTAATTACAAATAATTTGTAAACTGCAAATGAACTGCAAGAAGCACAAACAGATATATTGGAATATAACGTACTTTCAAACCTTGCTTATCACATGTCTCTATTATTCGTGGAAATAATTGGGAACAGATTTACCAAATTGAAGCTGATTTCTTGATATTCAGAAAACTTGGGATGCCAAAGAAAAGCACAGAATTTGTCCCGCAGGCTGCCAGTTGGGGAACCCTGGTCTAGTGGTAGTTCTGCTGCCCCCTGGATCACATGACAGTGAAGACAGCAGTTTGATCCCCTGTTCCACCACTCACTCTCCACTATATCCCTGTCATCTATTTAATCTGTTTTAATACGTCAATAAATCTTCAAAATACACTTAAAATATATATTTTAAGAAAGTTTCACTAAAATGTTTCTGTATAGAAAGTCAATTAACAAATTCATACCTCATCAGTTGTTGATCATCAATTGTTTAATTGACCTAAATGTACAAGCCAAACGGTGATCAACTAAATAACAGTCCATCCCAGTGCATTGTCCATCAATACAAGAAAATAGAAAACAGTTAAGCATTTGTTAAAAACAGATCTTTACACAATATGTATGCCATTTTATGGTAAAAATCTACCATGTGGTAGAACCACCACCTATTTTAGTTATTGAGCTGCATAGTCATGAACAGTTGTAATTTAGTAGACTGAGTTGACATTGCAGTCCGGTACAGAAGAGAGCAATGTGGAATACTTCACCACACAGCTGAAAGCAGTATAAAACAAGTGATCTCGCTAGTAAAACATTGAAAAAAGCATTCTATTAATATGGCAGATGTAGAGAGAAAACATTTTTTACTTCTCAGGTATGAAAAAATTAAGTGGTAGAATATTTGTTTTATTTTCAGGCCTGAAAAAGAGTGATTGTTAATTTATTATGCCCTCTTTGCCTTTTAGGCTAAACAACAAGTGGTCTTAAATGCATGGTGCCTAGAATATGGAAATATAATGGCTCAGTAGAACATTTATTTTCATTGCACCTGCACCAATAGAGCAAATATGTTTCACATTTACAGTGCACCACCCCACACACAAAAAAACTCTTAACATTTAATTCAGTTGAACTTAGAGAAAAACACTGACTGCTATAGTTCTCTGTATGACAGACATACAGACAAACATGGATCCTTGACTGATCCAGGGGTCGAATTACAGGTTGCTGGGCACCATAACATATTAGATATATTAACATGGGTGCCTCCATAAGCATTAAATATATACAGACCAAAAATAAACACAACATGCAACAGTTTCAAAGATTTTACTGAGTTACAGTTTATATAAGGACAGTAAGCAAATGAAATGAATGAATTGGGTCCTAATCTATGGATTTCACATGACTGGGAATACAGATATGCATCTGTTGGTCACAGATACCTTGGATCAGAAAACCAGTCAGTCTCTGGTTTCACCACCATTTGCCTCATGCAGCACGACACATCTCCTTCACATAGAGTTGATAAGGCTGTGGAATGTTGTCCCACTCCTCTTCAATGGCTGTGCAAAGTTGCTGGATATTGGCAGGAACTGGAACACACTGTCATACACATAGATCCAGAGCATTCCAAACATGCTCAATGGGTGACATGTCTGGTGAGTACGCAGGACATGAAAGAACTGGGAAATGTTCAACCTCCAGGAATTGTGTACAGATCCTTGCGACATGGGGCCGTGCATTATCATGATGAAACATGAGGTGATGGCGGCGGATGAATGGCGTGACAATGGGCCTCAGAATCTTGTCACGGTATCTCTGTGCATTCAAATTGCCATCGATAAAATGCAGTTGTGTTCGTTGTCTGTAGCTTATGCCTGCCCATACCATAACCCCACCATGGGGCTTTCTGTCCACAACGTTGACATCAGCAAACCGCTCTCTCACATAACGCCATACATGTGGTCTGTGGTTGTGAGGCCGGGTGGACATACTGCCAAATTCTCTCAAATGACTTGAGACTTATGGACATTAAATTCTCTGGCAACATCTCTGGTGGACATTCATGCAGTCAGCATTCCAATTTCATGCTCCCTCAAAACATGAGGCATCTGTTGCATTGTGTTGTGTGACAAATCTGTACATTTTGGAGTTGCCTTCTATCGTTCCCAGCACAAGGTACACCTGTATAATGATCATGCTGTTTAATTAGCTTCTTGATATGCCACACCTGTCAGGCAGATGGATTATCTTGGCAAAGGAGATATGCTCACTAACAGGGATGTAAACAAATTTGTGCACAGAATTTGAGAGAAATAAGCTTTTTGTGCATATGGACCATTTCTGAGATCATTTATTTCAGGTCATTAAACATGGGACCAACACTTTACATGTTGCATTTATATTTTGTTCAGTGTGTTAACTTTATTCAGACACTATTTTTAGTTTTGAACCCTGGGATGGGCATTTATTCCTGCAGTATATCAGTGTGTTTCAGGATGGACTTGTTCACATGGCGGTGCATTTCTTGGGAGAGCTTGTGTCTGCATTTGCCTTCTGTCTGATGCTTTCTGTTGAAAAAGAAAAAGGAAACTTCTTTGTTCATTCAAGTTGACCTACGGGCTACGGACCATTACTGGTGGAGATGATAAAAGATGGTCAAACCAGCATTTAATGTACTTATGGAATTAATAACCACAATATCAGTGGTGGAAAAAGTACTACATTGTCATTCTTGAGAAAAAGTAAATACTATACATCAAATTCCTTATATTAAGCTAACCAGACGATACAATTTTCTTGTTTTTTAAATTTACGGAGAGCCAGGGGCACACTCCAAAACTCAGCCATAATAGTGAGTTCGCCAGAAAAGTGGCAGTAGGGATGAAAACCTGTTATATTGGTAATTGATTTGGATTATATTGCTGTCCTACCTGAGCACTTGAAATGTGACCAGTGCTTTTGGGTGACAGGGAAATGTATGGGAGTAAAAAGTACATATTTGCTTTAGGACTGTTTTAGAATAAAAGGTAAAGTTGTCAACAATATAAATAATAAAGTAAAGTTCAGAACCTTTCAAAGTACAGAAATACAGCATCCTCTGATGCAAAACACAGCATCCTCTGATGCAAAACACAGCATCCTCTGATGCAAAACACAGCATCCTCTGATGCAAAACACAGCATCCTCTGATGCAAAACACAGCATCCTCTGATGCAAAACACAGCATCCTCTGATGCAAAACACAGCATCCTCTGATGCAAAACACAGCATCCTCTGATGCAAAACACAGCATCCTCTGATGCAAAACACAGCATCCTCTGATGCAAAACACAGCATCCTCTGATGCAAAACACAGCATCCTCTGATGCAAAACACAGCATCCTCTGATGCAAAACACAGCATCCTCTGATGCAAAACACAGCATCCTCTGATGCAAAACACAGCATCCTCTGATGCAAAACACAGCATCCTCTGATGCAAAACACAGCATCCTCTGATGCAAAACACAGCATCCTCTGATGCAAAACACAGCATCCTCTGATGCAAAACACAGCATCCTCTGATGCAAAACACAGCATCCTCTGATGCAAAACACAGCATCCTCTGATGCAAAACACAGCATCCTCTGATGCAAAACACAGCATCTTATGATGCAAAACACAGCATCTTATGATGCAAAACACAGCATCTTATGATGCAAAACACAGCATCCTCTGATGCAAAACACAGCATCCTCTGATGCAAAACACAGCATCTTATGATGCAAAATGCATCTTACCGGCTGTATTTCTCTACTTATATATCATGAAAACTTCATTGCTGACATGCAAAACATTTTTGGACTATATCAACAATGAGCTAATGAAACAAATACCAAAAGATTGAAGTACTACTTAAACTACTCTAAGTATTTTTACTTAGTTACTTTACACCACTACATAATATGCTCATAAAGCTTTTGGACAACTACCTCCCCCAGGCTAGACAGCAGTGTGGTCTAGAGGGAAGCTGGGCAGTGTTCAGTAGGCATGAAATGAGTGACAATGATTGGACAGTACAGTCCGATAAGAACATCCATTGTTGTTTTTTATTTTTAAAAATGCTATTCGCCCATTGTGCCCTGGTGCTCAGGTTCGAATACCTGATGGGTGTTGACTCCCGTCCCCCGGTCCATTGACTCACCAGCTAGGTCGGTCCTGGAGATCCCCGTCAGTCCCTCATACAAGCCTTTGATTGGGTTCTCCCCTGCGATGACTACTCCATGCAGCCAGATCAGCAACATACGGTGCCCATGCTCCTTGAAGCTCTTTGTACCTAACATATGTGAATGTCATAAGAGACTTATATAAAATAGATGGGCTACAATAAGGACAGTTCTGGGCTTGAGTGCCTTGCTCAAGGGCACAACGGCAGGATATGGTACCTGGGATCTGTCAATTAACCCTCTAGGTTGAACCAGCAACCCTCTGGCTACTGGTCAGCCTCTCTCACCTAAAGGCTACCTGTCCGCCCAGGCTGCTAACTCCTTATTCCTTAGGCTCTTTTGTGTTTACAGATCTGAAGGAATCATATGAATGTAAGCAATATGGCGGAAGCGCCCTTAACATCAGATAGAAAGCTAGATGGAAAAGTTTAATTTTCACTTAGACCTATGTGATTGCTTCAGATCTGAAAATTACAACGAGCTAGGCTCTGGGGGTTATTTCTAGACCAAGCCAATACTTCACCTGTCCACTGCTGCTCTATGGAGCGTATGTGGGCATCCGTGAAGCCCCAGTGTTGTGCGAGGCTCTTCCACTCCCCGCGGGACAGGTCTTTGGTGGCCAGCCTCCACGTGACAGAGCGCAGGTGCTGGGTCTCCACCTGGTGGTCCTGCTTAAAGCTCAGCTGCTTCCCCAGCCACGAATCATCATCGCTGATCACGTTGTCCTGGTACACAAATAAAGGTTGTGTGTTTGACTGCATTGCAGTTGAGCTGCGAAGCAGACTGATATTTGATTCTGAAATTCTAAAACACTCATTCCGGAATCGTGATGATCTGGTACAGCTGCGAAGACCTAAAGTAGTCGATCTCAACATGAACAAAGCAGAGCTGCAGGCGCGTTTAAATATGAACCTACCTTTTCCCACTTGTAAAACCGGTCTGCTTTGATGATCATGTCCACTAAGATGACATGGTTTCCTCTGGCTGCCACCTCCAGAGAAGTCTTCCCCTGCTGAGAGTACCAACACACAGCCACAACACTGGATTCAATATGACATACAGTACATCACCTGGGTCCTGTTCATGAGCACTAATTCTCCAGGGTCCTGTTCATGAGCACTAATTCACCTGGGTCCAGTTCATGAGCACTAATTCACCTGGGTCCAGTTCATGAGCACTAATTCACCTGGGTCCAGTTCATGAGCACTAATTCACCTGGGTCCAGTTCATGAGCACTAATTCACCTGGGTCCAGTTCATGAGCACTAATTCACCTGGGTCCAGTTCATGAGCACTAATTCACCTGGGTCCAGTTCATGAGCACTAATTCACCTGGGTCCAGTTCATGAGCACTAATTCACCTGGGTCCAGTTCATGAGCACTAATTCACCTGGGTCCAGTTCATGAGCACTAATTCACCTGGGTCCAGTTCATGAGCACCAATTCACCTGGGTCCAGTTCATGAGCACCAATTCACCTGGGTCCAGTTCATCAGCACCAATTTACCTGGGTCCAGTTCATCAGCACCAATTCACCTGGGTCCAGTTCATCAGCACCAATTCACCTGGGTCCAGTTCATCAGCACCAATTCACCTGGGTCCAGTTCATCAGCACCAATTCACCTGGGTCCAGTTC
Source organism: Oncorhynchus kisutch (assembly GCF_002021735.2). Classification (NCBI taxonomy): domain Eukaryota; kingdom Metazoa; phylum Chordata; class Actinopteri; order Salmoniformes; family Salmonidae; genus Oncorhynchus; species Oncorhynchus kisutch. Next base: position 2,271,022 of record NW_022261980.1, read on the forward strand.
ATCAGCACCAATTCACCTGGGTCCAGTTCATCAGCACCAATTCACCTGGGTCCAGTTCATCCGCACTAATTCACCTGGGTCCAGTTCATCCGCACTAATTCACCTGGGTCCAGTTCATCCGCACTAATTCACCTGGGTCCAGTTCATCCGCACTAATTCACCTGGGTCCAGTTCATCCGCACTAATTCACCTGGGTCCAGTTCATCAGCACTAATTCACCTGGGTCCAGTTCATCAGCACTAATTCACCTGGGTCCAGTTCATCAGCACTAATTCACCTGGGTCCAGTTCATCAGCACTAATTCACCTGGGTCCAGTTCATCAGCACTAATTCACCTGGGTCCAGTTCATCAGCACTAATTCGGTGCTGATGTATTATATGATATGAGTTATTTTAATACACAGCATTTCCAATGCAATTTTACCATCAAGGAAAATAAAGTTGAATTTTTATTGCAAGTGTGACTGTCAGTGAAACACGTTATCTGTATTGATACCATATCTTCAGTGATTGATACCCTCAATGAGTTGTCCAACCACATTGGAAATTAGATAACACATTTTTACCAACGCGTTATTAACAATCCATTACAACTCCCACATACAGGCGTTCTTGTTTGCTCCGCCATGTTTTATTGGATCACTTCACTTCTAAAGGTAAATAAAAAAACAAGATAAAAAATTACCCTTTAAAATTAGATTAAATCAAATACCTTATCCAGTAGTTTGAGGTTAACCCCAGCTATGAGGATCATCTCAGCGATGTCCTGTCTTCCATGCTCTGCTGCGATGTGCAGGGCTGTCTGGAGCCTCTGTAAGGAAGGAGGTAGAGAGGGAAGGGAGAAAGAACGAGAGAGTGAGACAGAAAAAGAGAGAGGGGAAAAAAAAGAGAGATGAATTAGGTCATTAGTGTTACAAGTGTTATGGCAGTATACTGTACAGAAGCCTTCTGTTCCATGGTCTTTACCTCAATGATAATGTAAACAACGTCAAACACAGATCACGCAACCTGATGACTCAGAATCGATACAGACACTTTAAGGTACACGATGCACCATTGGCCTAACAAATCATTGAATGCATTGCATAGAATGTTTCCATACAGTAAGGTGTTTACGTAACGCCCATAGAGAGTGGAAACATTACTCACATGGTCAGATATGTCCAGATCACATTCAGCGTCTATTAGCAACCGTACCACCTCGGTGTGATTGTGGAGCACGGCGATGTGAAGAGGGGATGTGTGTTGCTGTTCAAAACACAAGGTCAAATTAGATACACATTGATGGTTACCACATACAGATGCCACGTAAATAATAATAAATTATACTTGTAAAGCGCTTTTCATTATGCAAGAATAATCTCAAAGTGCATAAAATGAAATATACTAGGAAATACAGTAAAGACATTTAACAAGACATTTAAAAATATATAACAATATCATGAGAACAATAGGAGTCTAGGAACGAGGCTAGTCCAGCCGATAGAGATGAGTCTTAAGGCCTGCTTTAGGAACGAGGCTAGTCCAGCCGATACAGATGAGTCTTAAGGCCTGCTTTAGGAACGAGGCTAGTCCAGCCGATAGAGATGAGTCTTAAGGCCTGCTTTAGGAACGAGGCTAGTCCAGCCGATACAGATGAGTCTTAAGGCCTGCTTTAGGAACGAGGCTAGTCCAGCCGATAGAGATGAGTCTTAAGGCCTGCTTTAAATGCACCAACAGTCTGAGCAGCTTTGAGATTGTCATTGAGGGAGTTCCAGAGGTGTGGTACGTGGGAGGAACAAGGAGGTGTAATGAGTTCGCACTCAAAAAGACGTTGCATAAAGTTTACTTCATTATTCAATGTGTTTTATAATGGTCACTGCATCAGGGATAACTTACACAGACGGGTATTCAGTAAGAACCCATTACACCTCATTGTTTGTCTGAATTGGCGGGTTTTACATACCAGCCAAGCTTCTGGGGGAGTGCGATGGTTCTCTTTTGATTAGTGGTACATGGGAGGAAAAGGCCTGTTGTACTGTAGCTTGTGGTCTTGTTTCAGACACAAACTAAAACAAAGATCTATGGAGAGAACCTATTCTGCACTGAGGCACTGAAAAAAACACCTTTTTGTGTCTTGGGCGGATCCAGTGGTCTAAGCTGCTGCCTCCAGGACCCTACTGCTGCAGCATGGGTTTAAAACTAGCATGTCAGAACACCTGTTTATTGACTCTCTCTATCCAATACAACAAACATATGAGAGGAGTGGGACTGTCCTACTCCTTAAAAAATAAAATCACTTTTACTGAAAACATCAATATAGGACATGCACTGAATTATACAAACAAATGTGGCACCAATTCTCTGAGTAGGAAAAAGTTAGGAAAAAGAGAAAGTGGAGAAGACATGGTGCAGATGCTGAACCCTACTGGTGTATTCTGAGCTGTTTGGCTTAACTAAAAGACCTGGCTGTTCACTATTGTAATTTGAAAGAGGAGCTAACCAAGTTGCAATAAGTGCTACCAACTATTCCTACAGGGGAGCTAACCGATGCACAAACTAGTGTAGTATGTACAGTATGGTTAAAGGTTGGCTTGCATACTCACGCCATCCACCGTGTCTGTGTTGACGCCCGCCTCCAGTAGCAGACTGGTCTCCCTCTCAAAGCCGTGCTGGGCCACGTAGTGGAGGGCATTCATATTCTTCTGCACAGACAACACAGTGGGACAGGTCACAGTTCAGACTCACTAATGTACCTCTCAGTCTCACACATTAATTGGCACTTTGACATTATACATCTATCCAATTATCTATCTATCCAATTATCTATCCATCCATCTCAGATTCAGTCTTAAATGTAAGTGTGATAATCAGGTACTACTTTAAACTAATTACAATTGACTTAACAAAGTCTTTATAACCCCTTTCTAAGATATTTAGATGCTTTAGAAATCATGTATTATCATCCATGCCCGTCTCTGCAAGAGTTTTAACATCATTGTCTTGGAAGAGAAGGTCCCAGTCAGTGCATAGGAAGCACCCACTTCTAGGTGGTCCTCTGCCCATACGTTTACAGCTATATGAATATATAGATGAATGCTCTATAAAGCCTTTATGAGTTATAGTTAATTGAGAGTTGACCCTTACGTTTGTCAGCGCGTTGACATTACAGCAGGCCTGCAGCAGTAGTTTGACACATTCATAGTGACCTCCATCAGAGGACAGGTGCAGAGGTGTCAGTCCGTCCTGGAGAACCAAATATCACGTCACAACAGGCCTCCATCAGCTTTACATTCTATCAACAGAATAGGGAATAATCAACCATATAAAATAGAACAACAAGTAGCAGTAACCCTAATTATTATAGTAAAATAGAATTAGTTATTTCCTGGCAAAATAAAGGTTTAGAAGCAAAACATAAATTCATAGTAAACTTTTTTTCTCTCATCATTATCCATATAAAGTGAAGCAGGAACCACGACAGCTAAAAGGCATTGAATATAAAATATAGTTTCTGGGCTGCTTTTCACCCTACACCACACCTGACAGTGACAATATGTTCTTTACTCACTATGTTTCTCTCGTCAATGTCCACTCCTGTCTCAACTAACTTCTGCAGGACCTCGTTATGTCCATGCTTGGCTGCTAGATGGAGGGCCATGTGTTCATCCTATACAACATATATAAACACATCATGTTATATTTACATGGTAACATCTTAGTTACAAACACACACACGAAAAGTAATGTAAACGCCTTTTCCAAAGGTGTTTAAAGTTCATGTTTACTCTCTCGCTACTGTAACACTAGCCTAATCATGTATTAACCTATAGGTGTGTATGTGTCCACGTCTGAACCTACCTTATCCTTGAGGCCGTGAGTGCAGCCCATACCGATGAGGAACTCAACCACCTCTAGTTGTCCATGTTCTGCAGCCAGGTGAAACGCTGTCTTCCCAGACTGACAGTAAAACAGGGAGTGAGGGATTAACTAGAAGAAGACAGTAACAGTAATGACAACATCACAGTATGACCAAATGACACTAATGACAATATGACCAAATTACAGTATGAAAGTATTGACTGTATGGAATAACAGTGTCTTCTGTTCTGCCCCAAGCAGGGCTCGAACTAATAACCTCCTGCACAAACACACAAGCCAACCGTTTTAGCCAACAGAGCAAGGGACTAGTCTGTCACTCTGTAAGCGACAGTTGGCTGTTGGGGGTGGGGCTTGATGTCACTGATGTCCAGCCAACATGCGACAAGCAGGTTTGACATCCTAGTAAACACATCTAACATGGCACAGGATAAATAATAGGTAGCATAGTAAACCCTCAAGGTATCGGTTGTGCACAGAGGGTGGTGATACTGCATCAAATTCTTAAAGTAAACAAGATTTTTTTTCATTTTTCATTCATCAATTTCCCTTGTAAATCCTGTAACCAGGCAGGGTTGAGACTAAAGCACACACAGGGAGAGTATAAGGAAAGGAAAGCCCTAGGACAGTACTGGGAACGTACTGGGAAAGGAAAGCACTCCCAGGAAAATACAAGTTCAAGGAATTTGCTATGAAAAGTCTTTGAAAGAACTAGGAAAGTGCAGAAAGCGTGCTAGTGAAGAACCGGTAATGTGGTGTGGGGCAGTCACATTGTCCACCCTGTCCAGCAGTACATCCTCTACTAGGTCCTCCATGATGAACTCCAGCACTCTGCTATGACCCCGCTGGGCGGCACAGTGCAGCAGGCCCAGCCCATTCTGACAGAGAGACGGATACATAACATATTATAAGTCTTATTATAATACAAAAATGAATTGTAAGACAGAAATGACTGAAAGCCACCTCAAGTGGTGTGAGCTGGAAAACTTGCTGTCACGTTCACTGTCTTCAAACTCCCTGTCATAGATGAGCCAAGGCGCAACGCGCATGTAATTCCACATCTTTAATAAAGTGAAACCTTCACCAAAAAAACAGGTAAACAGAAACCGAACGTGACGCAACTGTGGCACAGACAGAAAATAAATAATTACCAACAACATTAGGTGGGAAAAAGGCTGCCTAAGTATGATTCCCAATCAGAGACAATGATAGACAGCTGCTTCTGATTGGGAACCACACTTGGCCAAAAACAAAGAAATAGAAAACATAGAATGCCCACCCAAATCACACCCTGACCTAACCAAATAGAGAAATAAAACGTCTCTAAGGGCAGGGCGTGACACTTCCCCCAAACCGAGTGAGATGGAGTACATTTGTCAATGGCCTATGCTCCTCATAGGAGCCAAAGGCTTAAGTCAAGTAAGTCAGTCAATTATCTTACAGAGCACTATATTTGCAAGCTTTAAAAGGCGTAGTATGCAGAAATTGCTCCGCCATTGCCTGGATGCTAAAATTCTAAAATGTTTGAATGTTATTTTTTAAATTAAACTCTTTATGACAATGTATCATTCTTTGAGGGTCTAATTACACCATAACACACTGGTCTGACACAACCCTGCAAAACACAGTATGCTGGCTTGCAAAGTGCTGTAATTTTTTGAGGAATCCAGCCAGAGTAAGGATATACAAAATTGACTGCTGGGGTAGAGAAGTTTGATTAATGAGACCTAAATCATCTAAACTGGAACCGCCATCTCAGTAACTGGTGCAATAAGTCCAACTACTAACAGATTGGGTTCAGAAAAATGTTGCATAAGATTAATCAACAATTCTGAGAACAAACCTGCAGGGAAATAGGAAAATGATTGGTTTTGAGCAAACATGAATTTGTAATTTTATTCAACAAGCTTGTTCAAATTTAGCTAACTTCGAGCAGTATTTGTTGAGTGAACAAACTTGAACACATCAGCTCAACTTCTTGTCCTTTTGAAGTCCACCCAACTCAGTTCCCCTGATTAAGCAATATGTTAAGTTGGCTTTGTGTGCATAGGTGTGAATACAAACAGCATATTGTTTGCCTGAATTACACAAGCTATGACTAGTTAAAATTAGACACAATTGTAGAATAGACAGAATTAAAACACTATAACATGAAGATAGTCGCATGATGTAGTTCTATCCGCGTTTTTACATCATTGGGGGTAGGATCCGTTCCATTGAATTTGGTCAACTCATATAATTAATTGAATAACTTACTTTGTTTTCACAGTTGAGCTTTGCGCCAGAGGCCACGAGGATCTGTAGGATCTTGAGGCGACCGAACCAGGCTGCAAGCAGCAGAGGATTCATACCAAACTGAGAAGGGACAGCATGTTGTAGAAATAGAATGAACACACACATTTTCTAAGTATCTGCTGTTGTTCACTTTACTCACCCTCTTCTGGACTCGCAGCCAATTTGATCTCCATGATTATGTAGCCTACATCTCTGCCTCATATATAATATATACAGTGCCTTCAGAAAGTTATTTTCCCCCCTTGACTTATTCCAAATGTTGTTTTAAAGCCTGATATTCAACATGGATGAAATTGTTGCTTTTTTCACCCATCTTAACACAATACCCCATAATGACAAAGTGAAAACATGTTTAGAAAATGTGGCTAATTTATTAATTAAATACAAAAATATCAAATTTACATAAGTGTTCACACCCATGAGTCAATACATGTTAGAATCACACCTGAGAACACATGGATTGTACAATATTTGCACACATTGTGTATAGACTCCCCCTTTGGTTTCTACTGTGTTATTGACTTGTTAATTGTTTACTCCATGTGTAACTCTTTGTTGTCTGCTCACACTGCTATGCTTTATCTTGGCCAGGTCGCAGTTGCAAATGAGAACTTGTTCTCAACTAGCCTACCTGGTTAAATAAAGGTGTTCTCAACTAGCCTACCTGGTTAAATAAAGGTGTTCTCAACTAGCCTACCTGGTTAAATAAAGGTGTTCTCAACTAGCCTACCTGGTTAAATAAAGGTGTTCTCAACTAGCCTACCTGGTTAAATAAAGGTGTTCTCAACTAGCCTACCTGGTTAAATAAAGGTGTTCTCAACTAGCCTACCTGGTTAAATAAAGGTGTTCTCAACTAGCCTACCTGGTTAAATAAAGGTGTTCTCAACTAGCCTACCTGGTTAAATAAAGGTGTTCTCAACTAGCCTACCTGGTTAAATAAAGGTGTTCTCAACTAGCCTACCTGGTTAAATAAAGGTGAAATAAAAAAAATAAAAATAAAGATTCTTCAAGCTCTGTCAAGTTGATTGTTGATCATTGCTAGACAGCCAGTTTCAAGTCTTTCCATAGATTTCCAAGCCGATTTAAGTCAAAGCTGTAACTACAGTTGGCCACTCAGGAACATTCAATGTTGTCTTGGTAAGCAACTCCAGTGTATATTTGGCCTTGTGTTTTAGGTTATTGTCCTGCTGAAAGGGGAATTTGTCTCTGTGTCAAGTGTGCTCCCTCTCCGGCCTCTAGGTCACCAGGCTGCTCGTTATGGCGCACACCTGTCACCATCGTTACGCGCACCTGCGTGTCATCAGACTCACCTGGACTCCATCACTTCCCTGATTACCTTCCCTATATATGTCCCTCCCTTTGGTTCCTTCCCTATATATGTCCCTCCCTTTGGTTCCTTCCCCAGGCGTCATTGTTTCTGTATTATGTCTGTGTTCTGTTAGTGTTTCTTGTTTTGTATTATGTTCCGTTTATTTATTAAAACACTCCCTGAACTTGCTTCCCGACTCTCAGCGCACATTGCTACACCCAGTGTCTGTTAGAAAGCAGATTTAGCCAGGTTCTTCTAGGATGTTGCCTGTGCTTAACTTCATTGTAAACTAACTAGTCCTTGCCTATGACAAGCATACAGTGCCTTGCAAAAGTATTCATCCCCCTTGGCATTTTTCCTATTTTGTTGTATTACAACCTGTAATTTAAATCAATTTTATTTGGATCTCATGTAATGGACATACACAAAATAGTCCAAATTGGGGAAGTGAAATTAAAAAAATAAAAATCAAATAAAAAACTGAAAAGTGGTGCGTGCATATGTATTCCCCCCCTTTTCTATGAAGCCCCTAAATAAGATCTAGTGCAACCAATTACCTTCAGAAGTCACATAACTAGTTAAATAAAGTCCACCTGTGTGCAATCTAAGTGTCACATGATCTGTCACGTGATCTCAGTATATATACACCTGCTCTGAAAGACCCCAGAGTCTGCAACTTCACTAAGCAAGGGGCACCACCACGCAAGCGGCACCATGAAGACCAAGGAGCTCTCCAAACAGGTCAGGGACAAAGTTGTGGAGAAGTATAGATCAGGGTTGGGTTATGAAACTTTGAACATCCCACGGAGCACCATTAAATCCATTATTAAAAAATGGAAAGAATATGGCACCACAACAAACATGTCAAGAGAGGGCCGCCCACCAAAACTCATGGACCAGGCAAGGAGGGCATTAATCAGAGGCAACAAAGAGAACAAAGATAACCCTGAAGGAGCTGCAAAGCTCCACAGCAGAGACTGGAGTATCTGTCCATAGGACCACTTTAAGCAGTACACTCCACAGAGCTGGGCTTTACAGAGGAGTGGCAAAAAAAGCCATTGCTTAAAGAACAAAAATAAGCAAACATGTTTGGTGTTCGCCAAAAGGCACGTGGGCGACTCCCCAAACATATGGAAGAAGGTACTCTGGTCAGATGAGACTAAAATGTAGCTGTTTGGCCATCAAGGAAAACGCTATATCTGGCGAAAAACCCAACACCTCTCATCACTCTGAGATACTAAACGATATCATAACCGCCATCGATAAAAGACAGTACTGTACAGCCGTCTTCATCGACCTGGCCAAGGCTTTCGACTCTGTCACTCACCGTATTCTTATCGGTAGACTCAACAGCCTTGGTTTCTCAAATGACTGCTTCACCTGGTTCACCAACTACTTCTCAGATAGAATTCAGTGTGTCAAATCGGAGGGCCTGTTGTTCAGACCTCTGGCAGTCTCTATGGGGGTACCACAGGGTTCAATTCTCGGGCCGACTCTTTTCTCTGTATATATCAATGATGTCGCTCTTGCTGCGGGTGATTCCTTGATCCACCTCTACGCAGACGACACCATTCTGTATACTTCTAGCCCTTCTTTGGAAGGGTTAACAAACCTCCAAACGAGCTTCAGTGCCATAACACTCCTTCTGTGGAATCCAACTGCTCTTAAACGCTAGTAAAGCTAAATACATGCTCTTCAACCGATCGCTGCTGGCACCCGCTCGACCGACTTGCGTCATTACTCTGGACGGTTCTGACTTAGAATATGTGAACAACTACAAATACCTAGGTGTATGGCTAGACTGTAAACTCTCCTTCCAGACTCATATTAAGCATCTCCAATCCTAAATTAAATCTAGAATCTATTTCACAACAAAGCCTCCTTCACTCACGCTGCCAAACATACCCTCGTAAAACTGACTATCCTACCGATTCTCGACTTCAAATCAAATCAAATCAAATTTATTTGTCACATACACATGGTTAGCAGATGTTAATGCGAGTGTAGCGAAATGCTTGTGCTTCTAGTTCTGACAATGCAGTAATAACGAACAAGTGATCTAACTAACAATTCCAAAAAAAACTACTGTCTTATACACAGTGTAAGGGGATAGAGAATATGTACATAAAGATATATGAATGAGTGATGGTACAGAGCAGCATAGGCAAGATACAGTAGATGATATCGAGTACAGTATATACATATGAGATGAGTATGTAAACCAAGTGGCATAGTTAAAGTGGCTAGTGATACATGTATTACATAAGGATGCAGTCGATGATATAGAGTACAGTATCTACGTATGCATATGAGATGAATAATGTAGGGTAAGTAACATTATATAAGGTAGCATTGTTTAAAGTGGCTAGTGATATATTTACATCATTTCCCATCAATTCCCATGATTAAAGTGGCTGGAGTAGAGTCAGTGGCATTGACAGTGTGTTGGCAGTAGCCACTCAATGTTAGTGGTGGCTGTTTAACAGTCTGATGGCCTTGAGATAGAAGCTGTTTTTCAGTCTCTCGGTCCCAGCTTTGATGCACCTGTACTGATCTCGCCTTCTGGATGACAGCGGGGTGAACAGGCAGTGGCTCGGGTGGTTGATGTCCTTGATGATCTTTATGACTCTTTATGACTTCGGCGATGTCATCTACAAAATAGCCTCCAACACTATACTCGGCAAACTGGATGCAGTCTATCACCGTGCCATCCGTTTTGTCACCAAGCCCCATATACCACCCATCACTGCGTCCTGTATGCTCTCATCGGCTGGCCCTCGCTACATATTCGGCTTACCCACTGGCTCCAGATCATCTATAAGTCTTTGCTAGGTAAAGCTCTGCCTCATCTCAGCTCACTGGTCACCATAACACCCACCCTTAGCACACGCTCCAGCAGGTGTATCTCACTGGTCATCCCCAAAGCCAACAACTCGTTTGGCCGCCTTCCCTTCCAGTTCTCTGCTGCCAATGACTGGAACGAATTGCAAAAATAGCTGAAGTTGGAGACTTATGTCTCCCTCAATAATTTTAAGCATCAGCTATCTGAGCAGCTTACCAATCTCTGCAGCTGTACACAGCCCATCTGTAATAGCCAATCCAACTACCTACCTCTTTTGCACACCAGTATTTCTACTTGCACATCATCATCTGCACATCTATCACTCCAGTGTTAATTTGCTAAATTGTAATTACTTCACTACTATGGCCTATTTATTGCCTTAACTCCTTACTCCATTTGCACACACTGTGTATATATATATTTTCTATTGTGTTATTGATTGTACTTTTGTTTATCCCATGTGTAACTCTTATTTTTTGTCGTACTGCTTTGCTTTATCTTGGCCATGTGTGGGGTATTATTGCACCATGCAATTGATTATGTGACTTCTTCAGCACATTTTTACTCCTGAATTTATTTAGGCTTGGCGGTTGAATACTTATTGACTCAAGACATTTCAGCTTTTATTTTTTAAAATTAATTTGTAAACAATTCTAAAAACATAATTACACTTTGACATTATGAGGTATTGTGTGTAAGCCAGTGACACAAAATCTCAATTGAATACATTTTAAATTCAGGCCGTAACACAACAAAATTTGGAAAGTGGTGTGAATACCTTTTGAATGTAATGTATACAGTGCATTCGGAAAGTATTCAGACCACCTGACTTTTTCCAAATGTTGTTATGTTACAGCCTTATTCTAAAATGGATTAAATACTTTTTCCCTCATCAATCTACACACAATATCCCATAATGACAAAGAAAAAAATGGGTTTTAGAATTGTTTTCAAGCTATGGGACTCGATATTGGTGCATCCTGTTTCCATACAACTTGATTGGAGTCCACCTGTGGTAAATTCAACTTATTGGGCATGATTTGGAAAGGCACACACCTGTCTATGTAAGGTCCCACAGTTGACAGTGCATGTCAGAGAAAAAAATCAAGCCATGAGGTCAAAGGAATTTTCCATAGCGCTCCGAGACAGGATTGTGTCGAGGCACAGATCTGGGTAAGGGCACACTAAAAATATTCTGCAGCATTGAAGGTCCCCAACAACACGGTGGCCTCCATCATTCTTAAATGGAAGAAGTTTGGAACCACCAAGACTCTTCCTAGAGCTGGCCACCCAGCCAAACTGAGCAATCGGGGGAGAAGGGCCTTGGTCAGGGAGGTGACCAAGAACCCAATGGTCACTCTGACAGAGCTTCAGAGTTGCTCTGTAGAGATGGGAGAACCTTCCAGAAGGACATCTCTGCAGCACTCCAACAATCTGGCCTTTACGGTAGAGTGGCCAGACGGAAGCCACTCCTCAATAGAAGGCACAAGACCGTTAATTTAGAGTTTGCAGAAGACAGTTAGCTTAGAGTTTGCAAAAAGGCACCTACGGGACTCTCAGACAATGAGAAACAAGACTCTCTGGTCTGATGAAAACAAGATTGAACTCTTTGACCTGAATGCCAAGCATCATGTTTGGAGGAATCCTGGCACCATCCCTACGGTGAAGCATGGTGGTGGCAGCATCATGCTGTGGGGATGTTTTCAGGCAGGGACTGGGAGACTAGTCAGGATCAAGAGAAAGAATAACGGAGCAAAGTACAAAGAGATCCTTGATGGAAAACCTGCTCTAGAGCGCTCAGGACCTCAGACTGGGGTGAAGGTTCACCTTCCAACAGCTCATCGACCCCAAGCACAGTCAAGACAATGCAGGAGTGGCTTCGGGCAAATCTCTGAATGTCCTTGGGTGGCCAAGCCAGAGCCCGGGCTTGAACCTAATCTAACATATCTGGAGAGACCTGAAAATAGCTGTGCAGCGACGCTCCCCCTCCAACCTGACAGATCTTGAGAGGATCTGCAGAGAAAAATGGGAGAAACTCCCCAAATATAGGTGTGCCAAGCTTGTAGCGTCCTACCCAAGAAGTCTCGAGGCTGTAATCGCTGCCAAAGACGCTCCAAAAAAGTACTGAGTAAAAGGTCTGAATGCTTATGTAAATGTGATATTTCAGTTTATTTCAGAATTTATAGAAACCTGTTTAGTCCTTGTTATTACAGGCTATTTTGTGTGGATTGAAAAGGAATTAAAACAGTTTCGTCCATTTTAGAATAAGGCAGTAACGTAACAAAATGTTTAAAAAGTCAATATGTCTGAATATTTTGTAGGTTAATTTAGAATGTAGGCTACAACCTTATGTCTGTTGTAATTAAGAATATTGCAGTAGCACAAGCAGGACACAGTCAACACATTGCAGTGGCAAAACACATTAAATCACCATTTAGACTGCCTGTCTGTGTCTTACTTGTGTTTGATGAAATATTCATCATCACAGTCATTATAATGCCAGTGTCCTGAGACAAAGGGTGTTTACTGTGTGTGTGTGCGCACATACGTGTGTGTGTGTGTGTGTGCGCGCATACGTGTGTGTGTGTGCATACATGTGTGTGTGTGCAGGTGTGTGTGCGAGCATGCACTTTTGTGTGTGCCTGTGCAGAGAACCAGACAAGAAAAACTGAGTAAGGTCATTTCTACGACCCCCCACATCTACGCTGATGAATATGAAGGTGTCTCTAACTGTTTCCTCATTATACACCCAAATGAACTGCATTACAGAGACAGAGTTGTCTCAAGGGCTCATAAACAAAGGTGGGATGTTATGAGCAATTTTACGCACAGTTCATTAGAAAATGCAGATCATGGCTGAGTAACTGCAATAAACTTTGTGAGGCCATAGCCCACAATAAAATACTGTCTGTATGAGTGTGTGGTTGTGAGTGTGAGTGTAAACATGAGTGTGAGTGTAAGCGTGAGTGAGTGTGTGTGTACCTACACTGTCCTCCACATCCACCTCATTATTATGGTCTAGTAACAGACGTAGAGCCTGCTCGTTCCCAGCCCCTGCCGCCCAGTGCAGCGCTGTACGGCCTTTCTGTGGAGAGCGAGAGGAGGAAGAGAGAGAAAACATAATGAGAATGGTGAGAGAGGAGGAGCGAGAGAAACACAATAGAGAGGAGAAACAACACGATAGAGAGGAGAGAGAGAGAGAAAACCCGATAGAGAGGAGAGAGAAACAACACGATAGAGAGGAGAGAGTAACAACACGATAGAGAGGAGAGAGAAAACACGAGAGAGGAGAGAGAAACAACACGTTAGAGAGGAGAGAGAAACAACACGATAGAGAGGAGAGAGAAACAACACGATAGAGAGGAGAGAGAAACAACACGATAGAGAGGAGAGAGAAACAACACGATAGAGAGGAGAGAGAAACAACACGATAGAGAGGAGAGAGTAACAACACGATAGAGAGGAGAGAGAAACAACACGATAGAGAGGAGAGAGAAACAACACGATAGAGAGGAGAGAGAAGCAACACGATAGAGAGGAGAGAGAAACAACACGATAGAGAGGAGAGAGAAGCAACACGATAGAGAGGAGAGAGAAACAACACGATAGAGAGGAGAGAGTAACAACACGATAGAGAGGAGAGAGAAACAACACGATAGAGAGGAGAGAGAAACAACACGATAGAGAGGAGAGAGAAACAACACGATAGAGAGGAGAGAGTAACAACACGATAGAGAGGAGAGAGAAACAACACGATAGAGAGGAGAGAGAAGCAACACGATAGAGAGGAGAGAGAAACAACACGATAGAGAGGAGAGAGAAGCAACACGATAGAGAGGAGAGAGAAACAACACGATAGAGAGGAGAGAGTAACAACACGATAGAGAGGAGAGAGAAAACACGATGAGCATGCCGATAAAGAAGCTTGAGGTAGACAGAAGCTCTCTCCCTTTCCACTGGAACAGATACAGTAACAGCTCTGAAAGGTTATGTAAAGTCTAGGTTAAGATACTTCCACTATATAACCACATAGACAGCTTCATACTTTCATGATCCCTGCAGGGTAATTCAGTTCATCACAACACAGAGAAGAAAACATAAGTTGCATGCTATATTTTACTGCAAAAAAAACCAAAACACTTTTATTATGCAACTTATTTGCAAGAACATTGAGTGAGAAACAGTTAACGACCTAGCGGTGAAACCTTGGGCCATGCTAGCCAAGAGAAACAAGTCGGAGGGTGTTATTTCACCACAGTGAGGTGAAATCCGGGTCATATCCTTTTCCCGGGACAACAAGACGCTGGTTTCCTTTTCTTCAAAGCACAAACTGCAGGAACAAAACAACAGCTGCTAAAGCGTTGGCAGTGGCAGTGTGGCACTGACTGACTGGCATCGACTCTGTCAGATCAAATCCTTCCTGGGTATTTGCACTGTGGTTTACTAATGGGAATCAGTACAGCTTAGTAGAAGTTCTTGTGAACTCACTTTCAGTCAGGTTTCAACACGACAATAGTCATTATCATGAAAAACATGTGTAAGTGTGTAAGTGTGTGTATCTGCCAACGACTGCGACTGTGTGTGTATGCTCTCCAATCCCGTACATGCACTCACTTTGTTTTTGGCCTTGATGTCCACTCCTTTCTTCATCAGCTCCCGCATTTTGTCCGTGTCGTTCCTCTTTGCTGCATCGTGGAATTCCTTCTCTGACCGGATCACTGTGAACAGACACGGGCCATGGAAAGGAGGATGGGAGAAACAAGCATGAGGCTCTATCTCTGTTCACAAGGAGGGGGCAGGTAGCCTAGTGGTTAGAGCGTTGGGCCAGTAACCGAAAGGTTGCGAGATCAAATACCTGAGGTGACAAGGTAAATATCTGTCATTCTGTCCCTGAGCAAGGTAGTTAACATACTGATCCCAGGCCGCCATTGTAAATCTTATCTCTTAAATATCTATCCAATGGATTTTGTGATGTATGGCTCACTGCCTCAGCCATGGATTGATCTGTCAAATGTATTTATTTGCCTTCATGTTGATGCCTGTCTTTTTTCTTACCCCTTTTCTTCCCCTTGCGTCCTCTAAACCTCAGAGTCACACGTTCTCCAAATCAACCGCACTTCTTAACACCCACACGCTTAACCCGGAAGCCAGCCGCACCAATGTGTCAGAGGAAACACCGTTCAACTGACGACCGAGGTCAGCCTGCAGGAGTCGCTAGAGTGCGATGAGCCAAGTAAAGCCCCCCCCCCCCACAGCCAAAACCCTATTATGAAAAAAGCTATTATGGCTAGTGCAGACAGGCAACTAAACATAGACTAAGAACCCACAAACTACCCAAGGAATATGGCTCCCTAAATATGGTCCCCAATCAGAGACAACGATAAACAGCTGCCTCTGATTGAGAACCAATCTAGGCAACCATAGACATATAAACACCTAGACTTACAAAAACCCCTAGACATACAAAACCCCCTAGACAATACAAAAACTAAACAAACCACTCTCGTCACACCCTGACCTAACCAAAATAATAAAGAAAACAAAGATAACTAAGGTCAGGGCGTGACTGTACCCCCCCAAAAGGTGCGGACTCCCGGCCGCAAACCTAAACCTATATGTGAGGGTCTGGGTGGGCATCTAACTTTGGTGGCGGCTCTGGTTCTGGACGCCGCTCTCCCTTCTTTACACTGATCCCTCCGCCCTTGTAGCACTGACCCGTGGATCATCGCTGGAGGCTCTGGACTGCGGATCCTCGCCGTAGGCCCCAGGCTGGGGACCCTCGCTGCGTGGATCATCGCCGGAGGTTCTGGACTGGGGACCGTCGCTGGAAACCCCGGACTGGGGACCGTCGCTGGAGGCCCCGGACTGGGGACCGTCGCTGGAGGCTCCGGCCTGGGGACCGTCGCTGGAGGCTTCCGGCCTGGGGACCGTCGCTGGAGGCTCCGGCCTGGGGACCGTCGCTGGAGGTTCCGGACTGGGGACCGTCGCTGGAGGTTCCGGACTGTGGCCCGTCGTTCGATGCTCCGGACTGTGGCCCGTCGTTCGATGCCCCGGACTGGGGACCGTCGCTGGAGGCTCCGGACTGGGGACCGTCGCTGTAGGCTCCGGACTAGGGACCGTCGCTGGAGGTTCCGGACTGGGGACCGTCGCTGGAGGTTCCGGACTGGGGCCCGTCGTTCGATGCTCCGGACTGTGGCCCGTCGTCCGATGCTCCGGACTGGGTACTGTCGCCGGACGCTCCGGACTGGGTACTGTCGCCGGACGCTCTGGACTGGGTACTGTCGTCGGACGCTCTGGACTGCCAAGGCGCACTGTAGGCCTGGTGCGTGGTGCCGGCACTGGTGGTACCGGGCTGGTGACACGCACCTCAGGGCGAGTGCGGGGAGGAGGAACTGGAGGTCTGGAGTGTAGAGCTGACAACCCATCCTGGCTGGATGTTTATTTTCAGCCTGAAAATGCAGGGCGTGGCACAGGGCGCTGGCACAGGGTGCTGGCACAGGGCGCTGGCACAGGGCGCACTGGTCTGTGCAGACTCACCAGAGACATAGTGCGCAGAGCCGGCACAGGATATCCTGGTCCAAGGAGGTATACTGGAGACCAGGAGCGCTGTGCCGGCACCTTCCTTCCTGGCTGGATGCCCATTCTAGCCCGGCCAATGCGAGGAGCTGGAATAGAGCGCACAGGGCTATGAACGTGAAATGGAGACACCGTGCGCATCTCTGCATAACACGGTACGTGACCAGTCTCATGCTCCCCACAGTAAGCACGAGGAGTTGGCTCAGGTCTCCAACCTGACTTAAGCAATCTCCTCGTGTGCCCCACCCAATAAAATCTTGGGGCTGCCTCTCGGGCTTCCGTGCTAGCCGTGTCCCCTCGTATCGTCGTCGTTCCTCCTGTGCTATCTCCACCTGCTTCCATGGCAGAGTCTTGTCCCCAGCCATTACTTCCTCCCAGGACCATGTCTTCCACTCCTCTTTCTCCCGGGTCCAGGATGTCCCCTCCTCTTTAGCACGCTGCTTGGTCCTTTTTTGGTGGGTTCTTCTGTCACACTCGTTGTATGGTGGAGACCAAGGCACAGCGTGGTAAGCGTACACACTTATTTTAATGGAAGAACAAACACTGAACAAAACAACAAAAACTAACCGTGAAGCTAATATGGCTAGTGCAGACAGGCAACTAAACATAGACTAAGAACCCACAAACTACCCAAGGAATATGGCTACCTAAATATGGTCCCCAATCAGAGACAACGATAAACAGCTGCCTCTGATTGAGAACCAATCTAGGTAACCACAGACATATAAACACCTAGACTTACAAAAAACCCTAGACATACAAAAACCCCTAGACAATACAAAAACTAAACAAACCACTCTCGTCACACCCTGACCTAACCAAAATAATAAAGAAAACAAAGATAACTAAGGTCAGGGCGTGACAGCACCACTCGGGAGGCCTGATGTCTGTCTTTCTATAGACTGTGGTAATGCTGTAGGGCCAGCAGATTGAATTCCAATCATAGGCTGAATTCCAAATTGAACCCTATTCTCTACGTAGTGCACTACCTTTGACCAGGGCCTATAAGTAATGCACTATACGGGTGACATTTGAGAAGCAGCCATAGCCTGGATGAATGAACGGCCATCAGCAGGTCCCTAAGGCCCTGTTCTCACTCAGGTTGGCAACTGATGTAGCCTGAAACACATTTGACACAGTGGTTGTGATACAGATGATATTTATTTTGTGATACAACGGACAGTTTGTCTACACAAAAACGTTCACACAACCATTGTGCCATCATTTTTTAGGGCGCAGAAAAGACTCTCTGTTGTTGCATCCGCGTTGTGCCCGATGGGTTGTCCATCACTGGTACAACTGCAGTATGTATGTGCCTATAAGAGCCATAGCTGCCTGTCATTTCACCTCCCAGGAACTTTTTAACGGTTAAATCAACATTGGGGAAAACCTCAATGTAGAACTCTCACTACATTCCCACTTTGCGTACACAACATACTGGATATGGCAAACATGTGAGGGCGACTGAACTGTTTCTATATTGATAACTATGATTTGGTCTGTGTAGTCTTCCTACTGTATTCATGAAGTGTCTTAGTGCTGATCTAGAATCAGTTTAGTCCTTTAATCACAATTAATATTATTATATGGAAAGGGGGGAACTGGTCCTAGATCAGAACTCTTACTCTGAGACTCTTTATGACTACAGACGCCGGTTTCTCTTATGAGACAACATTGACAGACTGGTTGAGACTGACCTAGATCGGTCTATCCCGGAGGTTATATGCTTGTACTATGCACAACATTGCCAGGCCTACATCAAACGGTACATTGAGCATTACAAGTCAGAAAACTAGTGCAACCAGTGGAGGCTGCTGAGGAGAGGACGGCTCATAAAAATGGCTGAAACGGAGTAAATGGAACGGCACTAAACACATGGAAACAATGTGTTGGATGTATTTGGTACCATTCCACCCATTCTGCTCCAGCCATTACCACGAGTCTGTCCTCCCCAATTAATGTTCCACCAACATATTAAAAGTGCAATGATAAACTAGCGCTAAAACAACAGCTAAACACCTCACCACTAGACCAGGGTTCCCAAACTAGGTCCTGCTAATATTCTATAAATGGTGCAGGAGCTCAAGCAGTAGAACATTTGAGGTGCTGGTATTCAGCTCCAGCGATCTGATGCCCAAGTCAAGCACTACTACAATATAATATTTCAGAAGTAATGCAAATCAAAAGGCTATGGTTTCATCCTATAAGGAGGAACCATATGAGCCCTGTCATGCATCCCGACAACCATCACATTGCAATATAACATAGCCTAGTATTTGAACTGGCTTCAGTTCATGGTAGCTCTTATCAATGAATCAATTATTCTGACTGAATCTGTTCTGATACAGTGTCCGCGCGTGCAATAACCCGATAAAGGCAGGCTGCCTAGACTAGTACAGTATATAGGCCAGATGAGCAGAGTAGGCATCACAAAAACCAATACATACAGCTATTCCGTTAGTAATGAGAGAATTATAAATTCTTACAGATATCATCCTCTGAAACCAGATCGTCTTCCATTCTGTCAGTGATTCCAAAACGGCACCGATTCAGTTGATTTCATTTTTTTGTCGTAATCCGCGATCTGATTCCCATCAAATAGTCTATTATCTGGATCCAGCGATTCTACTATGCAGTCCAAGTGCCGCACACATCCGGGTGTTGAGTGTTGAGCGCAGAGGGACCAGCCCACATTCATTGCCTATCATTTAGATATGAGAGAGAACAACTGGAACGATCTATCGTCTCAGATCGCAATAATATTTAGCCTGTAATGCTGCGCATAGATGTAAACTAGGTTTTCTGCCTCACATAAAGCCTTATAATATTGTATTATGGCGCCTAATGTGTGTAGCCTAATAACTATATTTTTGGTGTTTTAAACCAGCTTGGTTGTTATTTATTACGCAGTATATGTTCTTATAGTTAGTATATGTTCTTATAGTCATTATAGTTCATGATCTATAAAACATCATACAGACTTTAATAACCACTTATGAGTGGTTATGGACGCTTATAGTCAGTGTCTTAACACATAAAGTATGTTATGATAAAGCATTATAGGTAGGTACTTCATAGAAGGTTTAACCGAATATAATTGAATTGAGAAAAAATGTTGAAACCCTGGACTGTTTGCTCATAGCTGACACAATCACATTTCTTGGGAAATCTACTCTCTCATCTTATGGCAAACACATCTCCGCCTTCTGTATCCATGGGGCGAGAGAGAGAGAACAGTCAATAAGAAACCCCAGACTGTTTGCTCATAGCTGACAATACTGAAACTAAAGGAACATCTTTGCCAGTCATCATGTATTCCACAAGAGGGAGACATCTCTAAGCAATTCCTTACGATGTAGGTATCTGCAGTTTGAAGTAGCCAGTATGTATCTCTTATCACACTATACTTGCATTCTCATGTTTCTTTAACTCCCATCGTATTCATCTGTTGTTGGTTATGGTGATATTATTTATCAAAGTGCAACTGCTACTACTCTTAAACCTTTGGATGCCATCTACCATAGTGCCCTTCGTTTCATTACAGGTGACAGTTTTGATACTCATCACTGCATCCTGTATCATCTCATCTAACTTTTGTGTTGAAGTATAGACACCTGATTTGTGATGTTTTATGTGTGCTTCCCATGACTGTGTTTTTGTATTATAATGTTTATATACAGTACCAGTCAAACGTTTGGACACAGCTACTCATTCCAGGGTTTTTTCTTTCTTTTTTTGTATTTTCTACATTGTAGAATAATAGTAAAGACATCTAAACTATGAAATAACACATATGGAATAATTTAGTAACCAAACAAGTATTAAACAAATCAAAATATATTTTACATTTGATTCTTCAAAGTAGGGACCCTTTGCCTTGATGACAGCTTTGCACACTCTTGGCATTCTCTCAACCAGCTTCATGAGGTAGTCATCTGGAATGCATTTGAATTAACAGGTGTGCCTTGTCAAAAGTTAATTTGTGGAATTTCTTTCCTTCTTAATGCGTTTGAGCCAATAAGTTGTGTTGTGACAAGGTAGGGTTGGTAAAGAGAAGATGACCCTATTTGGTAAAAAACCAAGTCCATATTATGGCAAGAACAGCTCAAATAAGCAAAGAGAAATGACATTCCATCATTACTTTAAGACATGAAGGTTAATCAATAGAGAAAATTTGAAGAAATTTTTACTTTCTTCAAGTGCAGTCACAAAAACCATCAAGCGTTATGATGAAACTGGCTCTCATGAGGACCGCCACAGGAAAGAAAGACCCAGAGTTACCTCTGCTGCAGAGGATAAGTTCATTAAAGTTACCAGCCTCAGAAATTGCAACCCAAATAAATGCTTCACAGAGTTCAAGAAACAGACACATCTCAACATCAACTGTTCAGAGGAGACTGCATGATCAGGCCTTCGTGGTTGAATTGCTGCAAAGAAACCACTACTAAAGGACACCAATAAGAAGAAGAGACTTGCTTGACCAAGAAACATGAGCAATCGACATTAGACTGGTGGAAATCTGACCTTTGGTCTGATGAATCCAAATTTAATATTTTTGGTTCCAACCTCTGTGTCTTTGTGAGATGCAGAGTAGGTGAACGTATGATCGCCGCATGTGTGGTTCCCACCGTGAAGCTAGGAGGAGGAGGTGTGATGGTGTGGGGGTGCTTTGCTGGTGACACTGTCTGTGATTTATATAGAATTCAAGGAACACTTAACCAGCATGGCTACCACAGCATTCTGCAGTGATATGCCATCGCATCTGGTTTGCGCTTTGTGGGACTATCATTTGTTTTTCAACAGGACAATGGCCCAACACACCTCCAGGCTGTGTTAGGGCTATTTGACCAAGAAGGAGAGTGATGGAGTGCTGCATCAGATGACCTTGTCTCCACAATCACCCGACCTCAACCCAATTGAGGTGGTTTGGGATGAATTGGACCGCAGAGTGAAGGAAAAGCAGCCAACAAGTGCTCAGCATATGTGGGAACTCCTTCAAGACTGTTGGAAAAGCATTTGAGGTGAAGTTGGTTGAGAGGATGCCAAGAGTATGCAAAGCTGTCATCAAGGCAAAGGGTGGCTACTTTGAAGAATCTCAAATATAAAATATATTTTGATTTGTTTAACACTTTTTTGATTACTACATAATTCCATATGTGCTATTTCATAATTTTTATGTCTTCACTATTATTCTACCAAGTAGAAAATATTGAAAATAAAGTAAAACCCTGGAATGAGTAGGTGTGTCCAGAATTTTTGACTGGTAATGTATATATTATATTTTCTATTATTATTGTTATTATTATTATTATTGTAATAATAATAATAATTATTATTATTATTATTAATTATTATTGTTATAATTATTATTATCAAATCAAATCAAATCAAATCAAATTTATTTATATAGCCCTTCGTACATCAGCTGATATCTCAAAGTGCTGTACAGAAACCCAGCCTAAAACCCCAAACAGCAAGCAATGCAGGTGTAGAAGCATCACTGTCCCCAGTGTCCTTGGATGGGTCCACAGTGTCTCCTGACCCCTCCTGTCTCAGCCTCCAGTATTTATGCTGCAGTAGTTTATGTGTCGGGGGGCTAGGGTCAGGAGTACTTCTCCTGTCCTATTCGGTGTCCTGTGTGAATCTAAGTGTGCGTTCTCTAATTCTCCCCTTCTCTCTTTCTTTCTCTCTCTCGGAGGACCTGAGCCCAAGGACCATGCCCCAGGACTACCTGACATGATGACTCCTTGCTGTCCCTAGTCCACCTGGCCGTGCTGCTGCTCCAGTTTCAACTGTTCTGCCTTATTGACCATGCTGGTAATTTATAAACATTTGAACATTTTGGCCATGTTCTGTTATAATCTCCAGCCGGCACAGCCAGAAGAGGACTGGCCACCCCACATAGCCTGGTTCCTCTCTAGGTTTCTTCCTAGGTTTTGGCCTTTCTAGGGAGTTTTTCCTAGCCACCGTGCTTCTACACCTGCATTGCTTGCTGTTTGGGGTTTTAGGCTGGGTTTCTGTACAGCACTTTGAGATATCAGCTGATGTACGACGGGCTATATAAATACATTTGATTTGATTTGATCACTGCATTGTTGGGAAAGAGCTCTCAAGGTAAGAATGTTACTGGATTGTTCTACACCTGTTGTATCCTCGGCACATGGTGAATAAACGTTGAAACTTTTAAACTTATTTTGCAGTCAAACAGTTATAGCATAAGCTTAAGGTCGGTAAACAAACCCATATTTTGGTCCCTGACTCTCAGAATCCGTAGATTACTTGATAGGTATCAATAAAGTGAGGTATGTCGGTGAAAGTGTGTTTTGCATTCTGAAGGCCTGCATCAAAATATAACATTTCATTTGATCTGGAACTTAAGAGATTTCTGCACTAGCCAATACAGCTGAGTGATCAGGATCCACTGGTGAATCAAGGCTCTTTTGAGTTAGGTTAAAGGGATAGTTCACCCAAATTAAAATGCTGATATCGTTAACATTGAATTGCATTAGAATGTGCCACAAATGCTAAAAAGTTGGCATTTTGAAACTGTGGCCAAGTAAAGAAAAAGCATGTATTCCTGTCATTATTTAATACATTGTCCATAGACTGCTTAAAGGGTAAGAAAACCAATGTGTAATTTTGTAATTTGCATGAACTATCCCTTTAAAGCCTGTTTCTTGCTGGAGGAACATTTGGTTCAGTCGGTGGGACACTGAACCACTTCTGTATGACAGAAGTGGTTCAGAGGATGTTTCATTGGGAGCATGATGGCGCCCAAGCTGCCAAAGTCTCTGTGCTGTAGGGAGCCTGTGTGGTCAAATCAAATCAAATGTTATTTGTCACATGCGCCGAATGCAACAGGTGTAGACCTGCTTACTTACAAGCCCTTAACCAGCAATGCAGTTTTAATTAAAAAACGTTTTAAG
The DNA here is from genome assembly GCF_002021735.2 of Oncorhynchus kisutch. Lineage (NCBI taxonomy): Eukaryota > Metazoa > Chordata > Actinopteri > Salmoniformes > Salmonidae > Oncorhynchus > Oncorhynchus kisutch. Next base: position 2,294,828 of record NW_022261980.1, read on the forward strand.
AAAGTATAAACTGAAGTAAACAATAAAAATAATAAAAATAAATAGAGAAGAAAATAGAAAGTAACGAGGCTATATACAGGGGGTACTGGTACAGAGTCAATGTGGAGGCTATATACAGGGGGTACCGGTACAGAGTCAATGTGGAGGCTATATACAGGGGGTGCTGGTACAGAGTCAATGTGGAGGCTATATACAGGGGGTACTGGTACAGAGTCAATGTGGAGGCTATATACAGGGGGTACTGGTACAGAGTCAATGTGGAGGCTATATACAGGGGGTACCGATACAGGGTCAATGTGGAGGCTATATACAGGGGGTACTGGTACAGAGTCAATGTGGAGGCTATATACAGGGGGTACTGGTACAGAGTCAATGTGGAGGCTATATACAGGGGGTGCTGGTACAGAGTCAATGTGGAGGCTATATACAGGGGGTACTGGTACAGAGTCAATGTGGAGGCTATATACAGGGGGTACTGGTACAGAGTCAATGTGGAGGCTATATACAGGGGGTACCGATAATGTGGAGGCTATATACAGGGGTACTGGTACAGAGTCAACGTGGAGGCTATATACAGGGGTACTGGTACAGAGTCAATGTGGAGGCTATATACAGGGGGTACTGGTACAGAGTCAATGTGGAGGCTACATACAGGGGGTACTGGTACAGAGTCAATGTGGAGGCTATATACAGGGGGTACTGGTACAGAGTCAATGTGGAGGCTACATACAGGGGGTACTGGTACAGAGTCAATGTGGAGGCTATATACAGGGGGTACTGGTACAGAGTCAATGTGGAGGCTACATACAGGGGGTACTGGTACAGAGTCAATGTGGAAGCTATATACAGGGGGTACTGGTACAGAGTCAATGTGGAGGCTACATACAGGGGGTACTGGTACAGAGTCAATGTGGAGGCTACATACAGGGGGTACTGGTACAGAGTCAATGTGGAGGCTATATACAGGGGGTACTGGTACAGAGTCAATGTGGAGGCTACATACAGGGGGTACTGGTACAGAGTCAATGTGGAAGCTATATACAGGGGGTACTGGTACAGAGTCAATGTGGAGGCTATATACAGGGGGTACTGGTACAGAGTCAATGTGGAGGCTATATACAGGGGGTGCTGGTACAGAGTCAATGTGGAGGCTATATACAGGGGGTGCTGGTACAGAGTCAATGTGGAGGCTACATACAGGGGGTACCGGTACAGAGTCAACGTGGAGGCTATATACAGGGGGTACTGGTACAGAGTCAATGTGGAGGCTATATACAGGGGGTACCGATAATGTGGAGGCTATATACAGGGGGTACTGGTACAGAGTCAATGTGGAGGCTATATACAGGGGGTACTGGTACAGAGTCAATGTGGAGGCTATATATACAGGGGGTATCGGTACAGATTCAACGTGGAGGCTATATACAGGGGGTACTGGTACAGAGTCAATGTGGAGGCTATATACAGGGGGTATCGGTACAGAGTCAATGTGGAGGCTATATACAGGGGGTATCGGTACAGATTCAACGTGGAGGCTATATACAGGGGGTACTGGTACAGAGTTAATGTGGAGGCTATATACAGGGGGTACTGGTACAGGGTCAATGTGGAGGCTATATATACAGGGGGAACTGGTACAGAGACAATGTGGAGGCTATATATACAGGGGGTATCGGTACAGATTCAACGTGGAGGCTATATACAGGGGGTACTGGTACAGAGTCAATGTGGAGGCTATATACAGGGGGTACTGGTACAGAGTCAATGTGGAGGCTATATACAGGTGGTACCGGTACAGCGTCAATGTGGAGGCTATATACAGGGGGTACTGGTACAGAGTCAATGTGGAGGCTATATACAGGGGGTACTGGTACAGAGTCAATGTGGAGGCTATATACAGGGGGTACTGGTACAGAGTCAATGTGGAGGCTATATACAGGGGGTACCGGTACAGAGTCAATGTGGAGGCTATATACAGGGGGTACTGGTACAGAGTCAATGTGGAGGCTATATACAGGGGGTATCGGTACAGAGTCAATGTGGAGGCTATATACAGGGGGTACTGGTACAGAGTCAATGTGGAGGCTATATACAGGGGGTACTGTTACAGAGTCAATGTGGAGGCTATATACAGGGGGTACTGGTACAGAGTCAATGTGGAGGCTATATACTGGTACAGAGTCAATGTGGAGGCTATATACAGGGGGTACTGGTACAGAGTCAATGTGGAGGCTATATACAGGGGGTATCGGTACAGATTCAACGTGGAGGCTATATACAGGGGGTACTGGTACAGAGTCAATGTGGAGGCTATATACAGGGGGTACTGGTACAGAGTCAATGTGGAGGCTATATACAGGGGGTACTGGTACAGAGTCAATGTGGAGGCTATATACAGGGGGTACTGGTACAGGGTCAATGTGGAGGCTATATACAGGGGGTACTGGTACAGGGTCAATGTGGAGGCTATATACAGGGGGTACTGGTACAGAGTCAATGTGGAGGCTATATACAGGGGGTACTGGTACAGAGTCAATGTAGAGGCTATATATACAGGGGGTACCGGTACAGAGTCAATGTGGAGGCTATATATACAGGGGGTATCGGTACAGATTCAACGTGGAGGCTATATACAGGGGGTACTGGTACAGAGTCAATGTGGAGGCTATATACAGGGGGTATCGGTACAGATTCAACGTGGAGGCTATATACAGGGGGTACTGGTACAGAGTCAATGTGTAGGCTATATACAGGGGGTATCGGTACAGATTCAACGTGGAGGCTATATACAGGGGGTACTGGTACAGAGTCAATGTGGAGGCTATATACAGGGGGTATCGGTACAGATTCAACGTGGAAGCTATATACAGGGGGTACTGGTACAGAGACAATGTGGAGGCTATATACAGGGGGTACTGGTACAGAGTCAATGTGGAGGCTATATACAGGGGGTACTGGTACAGGGTCAATGTGGATGCTATATATACAGGGGGAACTGGTACAGAGACAATGTGGAGGCTATATATACAGGGGGTATCGGTACAGATTCAACGTGGAGGCTATATACAGGGGGTACTGGTACAAGTCAATGTGGAGGCTATATACAGGGGGTACTGGTACAGAGTCAATGTGGAGGCTATATACAGGGGGTACCGGTACAGAGTCAATGTGGAGGCTATATATAGGGGGTACTGGTACAGAGTCAATTTTGTCGTGCCCTCTTCATGACTGTCGATGAGAATGGGGGCGTGTTCAGTCCTCTTTTTCCTGTAGTCCACAATCATCTCCTTTGTCTTGATCACATTGAGGGAGAGGTTGTTGTCCTGGCACAACACGGCCAGGTCTCTGTTGCAGGAATTGAATTCCTCTATGTTTTAACACCCAATTAAAATTAAACACTCTGTTTGGGCGGTATGCAAATTGGAGTGGGTCTAGGGTTTCTGGGATAATGGTGTTGATGTGAGCCATTACCAACCTTTCAAAGCACTTAATAGCTATGGACTTGAGTGCTACGGGTCTGTAGTCATTTAGGCAGGTTGCCTTTGTGTTCTTGGGCACAGGGACTATGGTGGTCTGCTTGAAACATGTTGGTATGACAGACTCAATCAGAGACATGCTGGTAATCCGTCTGGACCTGCGGACTTGTGAATGTTGACCTGTTTAAAGGTCTTATATCGGCTGCGACAAGCGCGATCACACAGTTTCCGGAACAGCTGGTGCTCTCATGCATTTTTTCGGTGTTGCTTGCCTCGAAGCGCGCATAGAGGTAATTTAGCTCGTCTGGTAAGCTTGTGTCACTGGGCAGCTCGCAGGTGTGTTTCCCTTTGTAGTCCGTAATAGTTTGCAAGCCCTGCCACATCCGATGAACATCGGAGCCGGTGTTGTACAATTCAATCTTAGTCCTGTATTGACGCTTTGCCTATTTGATGGTTCATCGGAGGGCATAGCAGGCTTTCTTATACGCGTCTGGGTTAGAGTCTCTCTCCATGAAAGCGGCAACTCTACCCTTTAGCTCAGTGTGGATGTTGCCTGTAATGCATGGTTTCTGGTTGGGTTATGTACGGTCACTGTGGGGACAACATCATCGATGGTGTTTAACCAAGGTCTCTGTACTGCAGGGAGCCTGTGTGATGGTGTTTAACCAAGGTCTCTGTACTGCAGGGAGCCTGTGTGATGGTGTTTAACCAAGGTCTCTGTACTGCAGGGAGCCTGTGTGATGGTGTTTAACCAAGGTCTCTGTACTGCAGGAGGCCTGTGTGATGGTGTTTAACCAAGGGCTCTGTACTGCAGGGGGCCTGTGTGATGGTGTTTAACCAAGGTCTGCAATCACATCATTAATGGGATACGTGTTTGGCACCCAACATCCCCTAACAAGTCTCTTGTATGTCCTCTGTGTACTGTTAATATCAGCCACCAGGGGTCCCTGTAAGAGTTCCCCCTGCTCATTCCCCTTTCACTGCAAGTCAGTTTTGGTCAAATAGTGTGAATGAGTTTTTATGGCCATGAGGTAGGCGTGACAGAACAGTAAATTGGAGCTGAAATGACTAACAATATTGAGTTTTCTGATGAAACACCTACGTCTTGTAAGCGATGTGAGAGGTATTCACAGTTTGCTCCCTTCTGTCACACAGATGAACAGTGTTCAGTCCTAGCCAGACAGACTGTAGTTCTGTTATGGGTGTTGGCCAATGCACACTGTTGCTATGGGAACTAAGCAGATACAGGTTCCAATAATAAAGTCTCCCCACCATCACACACTGCGAGAAATTATAGGAAAAATAATAAACAAGTTGGCCTTATTAACCAACACATTAAATGTTCACCTCATAATTTTTGTTTTGCTGTGAGAATCATTTGTACAGAGTAGATTGAGTTTCTGCAAGAGGGTTTGGTGTATAAATAACACACACACACACACACGCATGCACGCGCACACGCGCACACACACACACACACACACACACACACACACACACACACACACACACACACACACACACACACACACACACACACACACACACACATTCCTCTTCTATCACTACAACACAGAGGCCAGTAACCACCCCGTGTCATAGATAGATTCCTCTTCTATCACTACAACACAGAGACCAGTAACCACCCCGTGTCATAGATAGATTCCTCTTCTATCACTACAACACAGAGACCAGTAACCACCCCGTGTCATAGATAGATTCCTCTTCTATCACTACAACACAGAGACCAGTAACCACCCCGTGTCATAGATAGATTCCTCTTCTATCACTACAACACAGAGACCAATAACCACCCCGTGTCATAGATAGATTCATCTTCTATCACTACAACACAGAGACCAATAACCACCCCGTGTCATAGATAGATTCATCTTCTATCACTACAACGCAGAGACCAGTAACCACCCCGTGTCATAGATAGATTCCTCTTCTATCACTACAACACAGAGACCAGTAACCACCCCGTGTCATAGATAGATTCCTCTTCTATCACTACAACACAGCACTAGAGCATCACATTAGTTTGATCATCAATCTAAAACCCTTCACACATTCCCCATGTCCATGCTCATCCCTTAGAAGAGAAATACAGTCAGAAGTTAACATCTTAGCTAAATACATTTGAACTCAGTTTCTCACAATTCCTGACATTTAATCTTAGTAAAAATTCCCTGTTTTATGTCAGTTAGGATCACCACTCTATTGTAAGAATATGAAATATCAGAATAATAGTAGAGAGAATGATTGATTTCAGCTTTTATTTCTTTCACATTTCCAGTGGGTTAGAAGTTTACATACACTCAATTAGTATTTGGTAGCATTCCCTTTAAATAGTTTAATTTGGGTCAAATGTTTCGGGTAGCCTTCCACAAGCTTCTCACAATAAGTTGGGTGAATTTTATCCCATTCCTCCTGACAGAGCTGGTGTAACTGAGTCAGGTTTGTAGGCCTCCTTGCTCCCACACTCTTTTTCAGTTCTGCCCACAAATGTTCTATAGGATTGAGGTCAGGGCTTTGTGATGGCCACTCCAATACCTTGACTTTGTTGTCCTTAAGCCATTTTGCCACAACTTTGGAAGTATGCTTGGGGTCATTGTCCATTTGGAAGACCCATTTGCGACCAAGCTTTAACTTCCTGACTGATGTCTTAAGATGTTGCTTCAGTATATCCACATAATTTTCCATCCTCATGATTACATCTATTTTGTGAAGTGCACCAGTCCCTCCTGCAGCAAAGCACCCCCACAACATGATGCTGCCACCCCCGTGCTTCACGGTTGGGATGGTGTTCTTCGGCTTGCAAGCCTCCCCCTTTTTCCTCCAAACATAACGATGGTCATTATGGCCAAACAGTTCTATTTTTGTTTCATCAGACCAGAGGACATTTCTCCAAAAAGTACAACCTTTGTCCCCATGTGCAATTGCAAACCGTAGTCTGGCTTTTTTATGGCGGTTTTGGAGCAGTGGCTTCTTCCTTGCTGAGCGGCCTTTCAGGTTATGTTGATACAGGACTCGTTTTACTGTGGATATAGATACATCTCCTTCCTGAGCGGTATGACGGCTGCCTGGTCCCATGGTGTTTATACATGATGTCAAGCAAAGAGGCACTGAGTTTGAAGGTAGGCCTTGAAATACATCCACAGGTACACCTCCAATTGACTCAAATTATGTCAATTAGCCTTTCAGAACTTCTAAAGCCATGACATCATTTTCTGGAATTTCCAAGCTGTTTAAAGGCACAGTCAATTTAGTGTATGTAAACTTCTGACCCACTGGAATTGTGATACAGTGAATTTAAGTGAAATAATCTGTCTGTAAACAATTGTTGGAAAAACTACTTGTGTCATGCACAAAGTAGATGTCCTAACCGACCAAAACTATAGTTTGTTAACAAGAAATTTGTGGAGTGGTTGAAAAATGAGTTTTAATGACTCCAACCTAAGTGTATGGAAACTTCTGACTTCAACTGTATGTCATGGTGGTTTGAGAGTGTACGGATCTCACCTGACTAGGAGCTAAGTTTCAGGGATTTGTTTGGATAGAAACACACACACACACACGCATGCACGCGCACACGCACACACACACACACACACACACACACACACACACACACACACACACACACACACACACACACACACACACACACACACACACACACACACACACACACACACACACACACACACACACACACACCTCTCCTTCTCAGTAACTAAACCACAAGCCCACAAGCCTTATGACCAGTCAGTCACATATTGAACGATATGTGTAATTTTGGGACAGTAAGGGTCATTTTTTCTCTCTAAATTCACAAACCTTTTCTGAATCCCTTCCATGCCATAACTCTCAAGAATTAGGTTTCTCTGTGCCAAGTCTTACTTCACACGGACTGTACGGTAACGTCACTTTTATGCAGTGGGCAGTGATTGTTCCCAGTAGTCTCATTGGGCTTGGTTCTGTGTCCCAAATGACCCCCTATTCCCTATATAGTGCACTACCTCTGACTAGAAGGAGTGCATGACATAAGGAATAGGGTGCTGTTAGGGATTTACATTTGGTATTCGATATTGGTTTGTTGGGAAGCAGATGAGGGGCCATACGATGAGTGGGCTGTTGAGCATGATGATATCAGTTCCTCTCTCTCTGGTACCCTGTTCTCTTTAATCTAGTTACTGTACTATATAGAGCCCTGTCTCTGGTACCCTGTTCTCTATAATCTGGTTACTGCACTATATAGAGCCCTGTCTCTCTGGTACCCTGTTCTCTATAATCTAATTACTGTACTATATAGAGCCCTGTCTCTCTGGTACCCTGTTCTCTTTAATCTGGTTACTGTACTATATAGAGCCCTGTCTCTCTGGTACCCTGTTCTCTATAATCTAATTACTGTACTATATAGAGCCCTGTCTCTCTTGTACCCTGTTCTCTTTAATCTAATTACTGTACTATATAGAGCCCTGTCTCTCTTGTACCCTGTTCTCTTTAATCTAGTTACTGTACTATATAGAGCCCTGTCTCTCTGGTACCCTGTTCTCTTTAATCTAATTACTGTACTATATAGAGCCCTGTCTCTCTGGTACCCTGTTCTCTTTAATCTGGTTACTGTACTATATAGAGCCCTGTCTCTCTGGTACCCTGTTCTCTTTAATCTAGTTACTGTACTATATAGAGCCCTGTCTCTGGTACCCTGTTCTCTATAATCTGGTTACTGCACTATATAGAGCCCTGTCTCTGGTACCCTGTTCTCTATAATCTGGTTACTGCACTATATAGAGCCCTGTCTCTCTGGTACCCTGTTCTCTATAATCTAGTTACTGTACTATATAGAGCCCTGTCTCTCTGGTACCCTGTTCTCTATAATCTGGTAACTGTACTATATAGAGCCCTGTCTCTGGTACCCTGTTCTCTATAATCTGGTTACTGCACTATATAGAGCCCTGTCTCTCTGGTACCCTGTTCTCTATAATCTGGTTACTGCACTATATAGAGCCCTGTCTCTCTGGTACCCTGTTCTCTATAATCTGGTTACTGGAGCTTGGAATGGATCAGATCCACTGAGAAATACAGAACTGTGTCTACATGTAGCACAATAATATACACACCTCCACAGACAGGCCCAACGTACACTCACTGGACTCTAACCACACACTCACACATACCACACACTCACACATACCACACACTCACACATATCACACACACACACATACACAAAGACTTAAAAGGCAACTGCAGGTACTGATCCAAAATTACAGTCATTTGTCTCATAATTCATTAAATGTCTTCCACTCTGACTACTCCCAGGTACAGTCCCAGTAGTGAAACAGCCTGAGGTAGTTTTTTCTAGTCTTTTCTAATGTTTTGGTTCTATAAACATCATTGTTGGCTCTGACTCAGGAATGCTCTGTGGGGAATGTAGAAGCACGGAGAGATTCTCAGAGCTGAGGTCCTCTTTGTATAACTAGGTTTTAACTCACATGAGATGAAATGGTAGAAGGCCCTTCCTCACTACACAGTGACACATATAGGAACAGCTGATGGATTGAACTTAAGCTCAGGTGATGAGTAACTCTGCCTAATGTAGCGGTCACGTGATGAGGTAGCCCTGCCTGCGACTTCAAAATCATCCTCCAGATCATCATCGGGGGGGGGGGGACATCCTCTGTTTACACTCACACAGTAAACACACCAACTTTACACCAGACATCCTCTGTTTACACTCACACAGTAAACACCAGACATCCTGTTTACACTCACACAGTAAACACCAGACATCCTCTGTTTACACTCACACAGTGAACACACCAACTTTACACCAGACATCCTCTATTTACACTCACACAGTAAACACCAGACATCCTCTGTTTACACTCACACAGTAAACACCAGACATCCTCTGTTTACACTCACACAGTAAACAACCAACTTTACACCAGACATCCTCTGTTTACACACACACAGTAAACACCAGACATCCTCTTTTTACACTCACACAGTGAACACACCAACTTTACACCAGACATCCTCTGTTTACACTCACACAGTAAACACCAGACATCCTGTTTACACTCACACAATAAACACCCCAACTCTACACCAGACATCCTCTGTTTACACTCACACAGTAAACACCAGACATCCTGTTTACACTCACACAGTGAACACACCAACTTTACACCAGACATCCTCTGTTTACACTCACACAGTAAACACCAGACATCCTCTGTTTACACTCACACAGTAAACACCAGACATCCTCTGTTTACACTCACACAGTAAACAACCAACTTTACACCAGACATCCTCTGTTTACACTCACACAGTGAACACCAGACATCCTGTTTACACTAACACAATAAACACCCCAACTTTACACCAGACATCCTCTGTTTACACTCACACAGTGAACACCAGACATCCTCTGTTTACACTCACACAATAAACACCCCAACTTTACACCAGACATCCTCTGTTTACACTCACACAGTAAACAACCAACTTTACACCAGACATCCTCTGTTTACACTCACACAGTAAACACCAGACATCCTCTGTTTACACTCACACAGTAAACACCAGACATCATCTGTTTACACTCACACAGTAAACAACCAACTTTACACCAGACATCCTCTGTTTACACTCACACAGTAAACACCAGACATCCTGTTTACACTCACACAATAAACACCCCAACTCTACACCAGACATCCTCTGTTTACACTCACACAGTATACACCAGACATCCTGTTTACACTCACACAGTGAACACACGAACTTTACACCAGACATCCTCTGTTTACACTCACACAGTAAACACCAGACATCCTCTGTTTACACTCACACAGTAAACACCAGACATCATCTGTTTACACTCACACAGTAAACAACCAACTTTACACCAGACATCCTCTGTTTACACTCACACAGTGAACACCAGACATCCTGTTTACACTAACACAATAAACACCCCAACTTTACACCAGACATCCTCTGTTTACACTCACACAGTGAACACCAGACATCCTCTGTTTACACTCACACAATAAACACCCCAACTTTACACCAGACATCCTCTGTTTACACTCACACAGTAAACACCAGACATCCTCTGTTTACACTCACACAGTAAACACCAGACATCCTGTTTACACTCACACAGTGAACACACCAACTTTACACCAGACATCCTCTGTTTACACTCACACAGTAAACACCAGACATCCTCTGTTTACACTCACACAGTAAACACCAGACATCCTCTGTTTACACTCACACAGTAAACACCAGACATCATCTGTTTACACTCACACAGTAAACAACCAACTTTACACCAGACATCCTCTGTTTACACTCACACAGTGAACACCAGACATCCTGTTTACACTAACACAATAAACACCCCAACTTTACACCAGACATCCTCTGTTTACACTCACACAGTGAACACCAGACATCCTCTGTTTACACTCACACAATAAACACCCCAACTTTACACCAGACATCCTCTGTTTACACTCACACAGTAAACACCAGACATCCTCTGTTTACACTCACACAGTAAACACCAGACATCCTGTTTACACTCACACAGTGAACACACCAACTTTACACCAGACATCCTCTGTTTACACTCACACAGTAAACACCAGACATCCTCTGTTTACACTCACACAGTAAACACCAGACATCCTCTGTTTACACTCACACAGTAAACAACCAACTTTACACCAGACATCATCTGTTTACACTCACACAGTGAACACCAGACATCCTGTTTACACTAACACAATAAACACCCCAACTTTACACCAGACATCCTCTGTTTACACTCACACAGTGAACACCAGACATCCTCTGTTTACACTCACACAATAAACACCCCAACTTTACACCAGACATCCTCTGTTTACACTCACACAGTAAACAACCAACTTTACACCAGACATCCTCTGTTTACACTCACACAGTAAACACCAGACATCCTCTGTTTACACTCACACAGTAAACACCAGACATCATCTGTTTACACTCACACAGTAAACAACCAACTTTACACCAGACATCCTCTGTTTACACTCACACAGTAAACAACAAACTTTACACCAGACATCCTCTGTTTACACTCACACAGTAAACACCAGACATCCTGTTTACACTCACACAGTAAACACCCCAACTTTACACCAGACATCCTCTGTTTACACTCACACAGTAAACAACCAACTTTACACCAGACATCCTCTGTTTACACTCACACAGTAAACACCAGACATCCTCTGTTTACACTCACACAGTAAACACCAGACATCATCTGTTTACACTCACACAGTAAACAACCAACTTTACACCAGACATCCTCTGTTTACACTCACACAGTAAACAACAAACTTTACACCAGACATCCTCTGTTTACACTCACACAGTAAACACCAGACATCCTGTTTACACTCACACAGTAAACACCCCAACTTTACACCAGACATCCTCTGTTTACACTCACACAGTAAACAACCAACTTTACATCAGACATCCTCTGTTTACACTCACACAGTAAACAACCAACTTTACACCAGACATCCTCTGTTTAAACTCACACAGTAAACAACCAACTTTACATCAGACATCCTCTGTTTACACTCACACCGTAAACAACCAACTTTACATCAGACATTTGCCGCACACATCATGAAATGACATCATCACACATTATGTAGCAAAATATGGCCTGAAGAGTTTATCTCCCCTCTCATCAGGACACACACACACACACACACACACACACACACACACACACACACACACACACACACACACACACACACACACACACACACACACACACACACACACACACACACACACACACACAGACACACACACACACACACACACACACACACACACACACACACACACACACACACACACACACACTGTGAGTCACATCACTCTCCTCCTCTGGAACTAAACCACAAGCCCAGTCAGTATTCTCTCTAGTCCAGAGGTAAGGTTTCAGTTCCAGTCCGAGAGCCTTCATCCCTTTCATGAGTTCAAGATGGTTGTTTCACGTTCTGTTAGTGGACAGCTGTATACAGATATGAACTAGCGAGCATTACATTTGAAATACAAGGCTGTGCAAACTAGAAGTCCCATGATAAATGTCTATAAAAGCTGTGTGGAGAAACTCCCCCACCCGAACAACATGCAGTAAACTGTATATATTCCCCAGATCTCTCAACCACATAATGAAGTAATGTTTTGCCATTCAAGCCATGAAACACGTCCCTTTACTTCTTGCTCTCTCTGTTGCGCTGTGTGCTGTTTGTATAGAGGTCAGCTCTGTCTTACTAATCCTGGTTATCCTTTAACAATCGGTCTGAGGGCAGCTGATGCTCATATCTTATTCCCTGTGGATCTGAGATAGGCAGCAGGGCTGTCAATGAGGAGAAACATGTTAATTATAGGAGGTAGACCTGTGAGATGCACTACTGACTGATAAGACTGTAAATGACTGCCACAGCAGTGAGCAGATGGGGAACTGACAGCAAATTGAAAAACTACTCTGGAGTACGTGGGTTCATGCCTGAGATTAGAGAGACAAATGCGATACAATTTTGATTCCTGTTTTACTTCTGAACTGTAGTGAAACTGTTGTTCGCTTTATCTACTTCAGAAAGAGGAAGTAGGCTTTTGGAACTGTAAAGAAAATTATGCAGACAAATATAGTTGGCACTAGTTGCTATAACTCCAGTGCTTGATCCTAAATACAGTAGTGTTGTTTGGATTACATGTTTTATAAAGTTAAATAAAGGTGAAATAAGAAAATAAACATGGATATGATGAATGTAAATGAATTAGTTGTACGACATCAAACAAATCTGACGGAAGATATTTCATACAGAAAGCAACATTTATTCAGACATGCTTTATGAAGCCACATGTTAAACCGTGTCAAAATGTCTACGGGCGTATAAACCTTATCAGTCCAATTATTAGTAAGAGCATTTGTACAATGACATATATTACATAACAATATTACAAAGCTCAACATACATTTGCAACTCAGCTACAGCTATAAGCCAGTTTGAGGGGATAAATCTATTGTTTTTCTACAATGACGGACCAACCAACCACAAGGAGTGTGTGACAAGATTAATAACTTAAATATTAAGTATTTCATAAGAAAATGTGTTATGTGCAATTTGATATTCAAAATAACAATAGATGAATTAACATAGTATCTACCGTTAGACCTAATAGTACAACTTTAAACTTAAAAATATAAAACTAATCATGTTTCCATATTTTACTTCCTAAAGTCTTGGACAAGGCATTATCATCCTTGCTGTGCATTTGTAAAGGACAAATGTTAGGTAGGAACCACATTTGAGTTCACATCAAAATGGATCAGATCCTTCTGTTTCAATTGGTCAATACCCAATGCCCTCAAATCTATGAAGCAGACCAAGGTTAAACCTAATGCTAAGATAAAATAAGAAAATACTTGACAAAACAAGATTTCATAGCCTTAAAAGCCCCTTTAAAACAAAATGGATGCCACTAACGGTCTAATACCACGGTCCTTCAATACCACTTAGCTTCTAAGTCTTAGTCTGTTTTAGCACATAGCAACACCTAGGACTGCATTTCAGTGTGATACAAATGATCTGGTCTCTGCCTAAAGAGAGATCTAAAGAAGAGAGGAGATCAGTCAGGAAGTGGCTAGTTCCTGTGTGCCCTATTTATAAGCCAAGTGAACGGGGCTGCATTCAAGAGCACAGGGGCTAGGTGAGAGTAGATACAACACAACATTACTGGGGCTAGGTGAGAGTAGATACAACACAACATTACTGGGGCTAGGTGAGAGTAGATACAACACAACATTACTGGGGCTAGGTGAGAGTAGATACAACACAACATTACTGGGGCTAGGTGAGAGTAGATACAACACAACATTACTGGGGCTAGGTGAGAGTAGATACAACACAACATTACTGGGGCTAGGTGAGAGTAGATACAAAAGAACATTACTGGGGCTAGGTGAGAGTAGATACAACACAACATTACTGGGGCTAGGTGAGAGTAGATACAACACAACATTACTGGGGCTCGTTGAGAGTAGATACAACACAACATTACTGGGGCTAGGTGAGAGTAGATACAACACAACATTACTGGGGCTAGGTGAGAGTAGACACAACACAACATTACTGGGGCTAGGTGAGAGTAGATACAACACAACATTACTGGGGCTAGGTGAGAGTAGATACAACACAACATTACTGGGGCTAGGTGAGAGTTGATACAACATAACATTACTGGGGCTAGGTGAGAGTAGACACAACACAACATTACTGGGGCTAGGTGAGAGTAGATACAACACAACATTACTGGGGCTAGGTGAGAGTAGATACAACACAACATTACTGGGGCTAGGTGAGAGTAGATACAACACAACATTACTGGGGCTAGGTGAGAGTAGATACAACACAACATTACTGGGGCTAGGTGAGAGTAGATACAACACAACATTACTGGGGCTAGGTGAGAGTAGATACAACACAACATTACTGGGGCTAGGTGCGGGTAGACACAACACAACATTACTGGGGCTAGGTGAGAGTAGATACAACACAACATTACTGGGGCTAGGTGAGAGTAGATACAACACAACATTACAGGGGCTAGGTGAGAGTAGATACAACACAACATTACTGGTGCTAGGTGAGAGTAGACACAACACAACATTACAGGGGCTAGGTGAGAGTAGATACAACACAACATTACTGGGGCTAGGGTAGAGTAGATACAACACAACATTACTGGGGCTAGGTGAGAGTAGATACAACACAACATTACTGGGGCTAGGTGAGAGTAGATACAACACAACATTACTGGGGCTAGGTGAGAGTAGATACAACACAACATTACTGGGGCTAGGTGAGAGTAGATACAACACAACATTACTGGGGCTAGGTGAGAGTAGATACAACACAACATTACTGGGGCTAGGTGAGAGTAGATACAACACAACATTACTGGGGCTAGGTGAGAGTTGATACAACACAACATTACAGGGGCTAGGTGAGAGTAGATACAACACAACATTACTGGGGCTAGGGTAGAGTAGATACAACACAACATTACTGGGGCTAGGTGAGAGTAGATACAACACAACATTACTGGGGCTAGGTGAGAGTAGATACAACACAACATTACTGGGGCTAGGTGAGAGTAGATACAACACAACATTACTGGGGCTAGGTGAGAGTAGATACAACACAACATTACTGGGGCTAGGTGCGGGTAGACACAACACAACATTACTGGGGCTAGGTGAGAGTTGATACAACATAACATTACTGGGGCTAGGTGAGAGTAGATACAACACAACATTACTGGTGCTAGGTGAGAGTAGACACAACACAACATTACAGGGGCTAGGTGAGAGTAGATACAACACAACATTACTGGGGCTAGGTGAGAGTAGATACAACACAACATTACTGGGGCTAGGTGAGAGTAGATACAACACAACATTACTGGGGCTAGGTGAGAGTAGATACAACACAACATTACTGGGGCTAGGTGCGGGTAGACACAACACAACATTACTGGGGCTAGGTGAGAGTAGATACAACACAACATTACTGGGGCTAGGTGAGAGTAGATACAACACAACATTACAGGGGCTAGGTGAGAGTAGATACAACACAACATTACTGGTGCTAGGTGAGAGTAGATACAACACAACATTACTGGGGCTAGGTGAGAGTAGATACAACACAACATTACTGGGGCTAGGTGAGAGTAGATACAACACAACATTACTGGGGCTAGGTGAGAGTAGATACAACACAACATTACTGGGGCTAGGTGAGAGTAGATACAACACAACATTACTGGGGCTAGGTGAGAGTAGATACAACACAACATTACTGGGGCTAGGTGAGGGTAGACACAACACAACATTACTGGGGCTAGGTGAGAGTAGATACAACACAACATTACTGGGGCTAGGTGAGAGTAGATACAACACAACATTACTGGGGCTAGGTGAGAGTAGATACAACACAACATTACTGGGGCTAGGTGAGAGTAGATACAACACAACATTACTGGGGCTAGGTGAGAGTAGATACAACACAACATTACTGGGGCTAGGTGAGAGTAGATACAACACAACATTACTGGGGCTAGGTGAGAGTAGATACAACACAACATTACTGGGGCTAGGTGAGAGTAGATACAACACAACATTACTGGGGCTAGGTGAGAGTAGATACAACACAACATTACTGGGGCTAGGTGAGAGTAGATACAACACAACATTACTGGGGCTAGGTGAGAGTAGATACAACACAACATTACTGGGGCTAGGTGCGGGTAGATACAACACAACATTACTGGGCTAGGTGCGGGAGACAACACAACATTACTGGGGCTAGGTGAGAGTAGATACAACACAACATTACTGGGGCTAGGTGAGAGTAGATACAACACAACATTACAGGGGCTAGGTGAGAGTAGATACAACACAACATTACTGGTGCTAGGTGAGAGTAGATACAACACAACATTACTGGGGCTAGGTGAGAGTAGATACAACACAACATTACTGGGGCTAGGTGAGAGTAGATACAACACAACATTACTGGGGCTAGGTGAGAGTAGATACAACACAACATTACTGGGGCTAGGTGAGAGTAGATACAACACAACATTACTGGGGCTAGGTGAGAGTAGATACAACACAACATTACTGGGGCTAGGTGAGGGTAGACACAACACAACATTACTGGGGCTAGGTGAGAGTAGATACAACACAACATTACTGGGGCTAGGTGAGAGTAGATACAACACAACATTACTGGGGCTAGGTGAGAGTAGATACAACACAACATTACTGGGGCTAGGTGAGAGTAGATACAACACAACATTACTGGGGCTAGGTGAGAGTAGATACAACACAACATTACTGGGGCTAGGTGAGAGTAGATACAACACAACATTACTGGGGCTAGGTGAGAGTAGATACAACACAACATTACTGGGGCTAGGTGAGAGTAGATACAACACAACATTACTGGGGCTAGGTGAGAGTAGATACAACACAACATTACTGGGGCTAGGTGAGAGTAGATACAACACAACATTACAGGGGCTAGGTGAGAGTAGATACAACACAACATTCTTGGGGCTAGGTGAGAGTAGGCATCATAGGTTCTGTACTCACTTTTACAGTAGCTCAGTAATCTTACCACCTACACTCTTAGAAAAAAGGGTTCCAAAAGGGTTCTTTGGCTGTCCCATAGGATAACTCTTTTTTTTGTTCCAGGTAGAACTCTTTGGGTTCTTCTGGGAAAGGGTTCTACATGGAACCCAATAGGGTTCTACCTGGAATCAAAAGGGTTCTTTCTGGAACCTAAAATGGTTCTTCAAAGGGTTCTCTTATTGGGACAGCCGAAGAACCCTTTTAGGTTCTAGATTTCTTTCTAAGAGTGTAGTTCCTGTTTTGCAATGTGCAGTCTGAAACCTTTTGTGAAATGGTATATAAACCTAGCCTGATAGGTATTTGCCAGAACAGAGTTAAGGTCACATTTGCTATGCATTTGGAACTGGTGAAAAGTTTGCACCTGTTTTTAATGGATGAAACACCAAAGCTACAACAGCGAACTGTCTTCATTTATACTTGATAAATGATTCACTTTCTGAACCTTTATTCTTACCTTTTCATTTAACCTTTTATGGCCAATTCCCTATGGTAAACTTACTGTGCAATATTGATACCTGATGTAAAGTGCAAATGTTGAATAAATGGGGCCCTTAGCGGTCAGAAGGGAGGCTTGTAAAATAGGTGTGTTGTCAAATTTGATGTACATCCTGCCATTGAGATTTGGACTGGCAGAGCTTGTCTCAGACATTTTATAAAAGCCCTGAATATTCTTTTAACACTTGGAAGTAGTTATTCAAGACAAATAACTTCTCAAGAAAATTATATTTTCATGAACTACATAAACACAACCCACCTCATACATGATTACTACAACTACATAAACACAACCCACCTCATACATGATTACTACAACTACATGAACACAACCCACCTCATACATGATTACTACAACTACATAAACACAACCCACCTCATACATGATTACTACAACTACATGAACACAACCCACCTCATACATGATTACTACAACTACATAAACACAACCCACCTCATACATGATTACTACAACTACATGAACACAACCCACCTCATACATGATTACTACAACTACATGAACACAACCCACCTCATACAGTATTTATGCTGCAGTAGTTTATGTGTCGGGGGGCTGGGGTCAGTTTGTTATATCTGGAGTACTTCTCCTGTCCTATTCGGTGTCCTGTGTGAATCTAAGTGTGCGTTCTCTAATTCTCTCCTTCTCTCTTTCTTTCTCTCTCTCGGAGGACCTGAGCCCTAGGACCATGCCCCAGGACTACCTGACATGATGACTCCTTGCTGTCCCCAGTCCACCTGGCCATGCTGCTGTTCCAGTTTCAACTGACCTGAGCCCTAGGACCATGCCCCAGGACTACCTGACATGATGACTCCTTGCTGTCCCCAGTCTACCTGGCCATGCTGCTGCTCCAGTTTCAACTTCCACCTGACTGTGCTGCTGCTCTAGTTTCAACTGTTCTGCCTTATTATTATTCGACCATGCTGGTCATTTATGAACATTGAACATCTTGACCATGTTCTGTTATAATCTCCACCCGGCACAGCCAGAAGAGGACTGGCCACCCCACATAGCCTGGTTCCTCTCTAGGTTTCTTCCTAGGTATTGGCCTTTCTAGGGAGTTTTTCCTAGCCACCGTGCTTCTACACCTGCATTGCTTGCTGTTTGGGGTTTTAGGCTGGGTTTCTGTACAGCACTTTGAGATATCAGCTGATGTACGAAGGGCTATATAAATAAATTTGATTTGATTTGATTTGATACATGATTACTACAACTACATGAACACAACCCACCTCATACATGATTACTACAACTACATGAACACAACCCACCTCATACATGATTACTACAACTACATGAACACGATTACTTCAAATGTCATCATGTTTTGATTGGCAGGGATTACAGAGGAAACCAATCTGTATCCATTCAAAATGTGGATTACAAAAAGTTGCACGCTCTTCCGACATTTCCTAAGACTTCATTTTGAAACATCCTTTAAAAAGTTTGATCGGGGGTTGTAAGTATTCAAGTAAATATCCATGGGAAAGTGATGATGATCAATGTGGAATGTAAAAATACATTTTTAAGTACAAAAAGTACAATCAACCTCCATTTGCAGGAGAAAAGCGAAAGTTGAAAAAATTGCACTTAGCTAAATCTCAGCAGAACACTTGCATAAATATGCTGCATAATCAGCCAGAATAAGAAAACACCTGTCGTCCTTCCAAGCTACTACTTTCCATCACCCTTAATCAATACATGTTCCCTACTTCTCCTTCATATTTAACAATCACCAGCTGTTTCTCTTGGCAGTATTCTCAGAATGTTTTGAGTCTTTTATATGCTTGGCCTGCCTGAGGAACTGGTCTGCTTTCCTCAGCTTCTCCATGGCTCTGGCTAGCAGCTCCTCCGGCGACCTGTCCTCCAGGCTATTGCCCCCCGCTAGGGCCGAGTTCTGCCCAACCTCGGTGCTCCCTTTGGGGACGACGCTCCCCAGGAGCTCCTCTGTATTTTCCAGCTTCAGGGCCACTTCATTTTCAAGATCTGTTAAGTTTTGAGGACCCACGGTGGCCTTTGTCACAGCCTCGTCTGTGATTGGCTGTTTCATGTTTTCACCCAATGAGGCCTCAGAGAGGAGATCCCCCAAAGAGGTGGACATCAGCTTGGCTAAGGGTTTGAAGGGGATGGGGGGACAATGGGAGGCCTGACTGACCCTCACCTGGAGGAAGGTGGAGTGTAGGCCAGAGTGATTGTCCTGGGGGGTCTGGGTCGTAGAAGGGCAGTCCTCCACAGTGCTGAGTCCCAAGCTGCCAGGGGTCTCCGTGTCTCCGTCTTGACTCTCATCCATCAGCGCGTCCAGGCCAGCTTGGCTGCCCATTAGGGCAGCGGTAGAGGCTGCCAAAGTGTCCCTGCTCTCTGACCATTCTTCATCGACATCGATGTCAGAGTGTTGGCCGCTGTCGACTGACTTTTCCTCTTCACGCTCACTCTTCTTTTCCGGGGAGAGGTGGCAGGACACGGGGCTGGAGCAGGAGCTGTCTGGCTCAGGGTCACTCAGAGAGAGAACTACGACTGGGAACTCAGACTTAGTCTCAACGACCACAGGAACTTTCAGGTCCTCTGTTTCTTCAGTTGTGGTCACCACGGCTGGTGTTGGTGAAGTGATAGAGTTGAGTTTCTCTCCTGGTGTGGTGATGATGATGATGTTCTTGGTTTTGCCTGTCGCTTGGTTCTTAGGCTCGCTTAGGTGGACGTCTTGAGGCACCACCACTGCTTTGGGAGGAGGGAGGACGACAGGCTTCTTCTTTGTGGGAGGTCCGGGAGGGCCAGGGCTCTTTTTGATTGGCTCAGGTGTCTGAACTGACGGCGTTACTGCGAGTTGGGAAGATTTCATTGTCTGAGGTTCTTCATTGGGGGATATATCCACTCTACCACTAGGGGCAGACTCTTGTTCTTGAGCCATGGGCTTGGCAACTTTCTGCGTCTCTTCTTCTATGGTGGAGGTGACCTCTGGGTGGTCAGTCACAGAGGGTTCAACTTTGACCTCTAGGGGGGTCATGGGTGTTGTAAGCTGAGAGGAAGAAGACTCCTCCTCATCCTCAGCCCCCTCAAGGATACTGCTTTGTTGAACGTCAGATGCCACCATTTCAGAACCCTCTTCCTCCTTCTCCTCTACTTCATCCTCTTCACCTTTCTTCCTCATCCCACTAGCCTCCTCTGTACTCTCCTGCACGGCTGTCTGAGTGGGCTTCTTGTCTTTGGATGGTGGGGTGGGCGGCCTGTGTTCTTGGCTGGATTGGGAGGCCTCGGCCAGGTTGTCTGTGGAGCCACCGATTGGTTTGCCGGGAGGGGTGGGCGGTGGTGCTGACTCGAAGCCCTGCTCTGGGCTGCCCTCGGGGCTGGTGTTCCTGGGGGGTTGGTCTCCGGCTGGAGCAGTGGGCTTGGCCTCTTTGGAGGGTGGCATGGGCGTCTTCAGGACCTTGGAATCAAATCAAATGTTATTTACTTAACATCTTTCATATGGTTGTTACAACACATTGTAAAATACATGGAAAGAAGAGGGTAAAACAACAAATGATATGCACCTTTTTCTCAGGGCTGGTCTCCCCAGGTGGTTGGTCCTCGGCAGACACTGTGGGCTTGGCCTCTTTGGAGGGCGGCATAGGAGGCTTCAGGACCTGGACAAATGAATAACAATGTTTGTGTGTGCGTGTGCGTGTGTTCACCACAGACGTGTGTGTGGATGCGTTTGTACATGCGTACCACAGGAGGTTGGTGGCACCTTAATTGGGGAGGACGGGCTCTGGAGTGGAATGAGTGGAATGGTATCAAATATAGCCATTATTATGAGCCGTCCTCCCCTCAGCAGCCTCCACTGATACGCATGTGCATGTGAAACAGAATATGTACTATAATGTTTTAAAAATGCAACCTTTTTCTCTGGGCTTCTGTCAGTGCTAGTCTCATCAGGGAGTTGGTCCCCTGCAGAAGCAGCAGCCGTCTCGGCCTCTTTGGAGGGCGGCATGGGGGGCTTCAGGACCTTCTGGGGACTGGGCTCCGTTTCAGATGGCAGACCTTCGTCAGGGCTCTGGGTGGTCTGACACTCCTCTGGGGCCTCGCTGGGTTTGGACGTGGGGGGCATGGGGGGCTTCACAGACTTTTTGGGAGTCTCAGTGGTGTCTGTGGTGATCTGGTGTGTCCCGTTGGGGATGCTGGCATCCACCACGTCCAGGTCCTGCCGGAGAATGCCATCTGATGAGACGTTGGCAACCTGGAAGATGAGGGGAGGGGTTTAACAGACATCTTATTCCAATGAATTCTATAAACACATAGTACAACATGATGCATTTAGCAGCATCACACACTAGCACTAAGCACTATGTTGCAGATAAAACACACACACACACACCTCTTTCATGTGTATCCTGGTCGGTGGTCTTCTGTTACGGTTTCCTTTCGGCCTTGTGCGTGTTGCGTGCTCCAACTGACTGGTCTCATCTACCTTCACCTGGGACAAAAAAAAAGGAATGGAGCACTGGTACACGGGTGTCGAACACCACTGGTTTCTAGGGGTTCCAAACATGTCTTGTTCCTGGGATTGTAATAAAGATAGTGCTTATACTAGCCTGGTCCTAGATCATGTTTGGAATGACCATAGGAGTTGGCAAGACAACACAAACCGATCTGGGACCAGGCTATGCTTATACCACACTGGTTACGAAACAACAGCATTAAGGAAAACACTTCACCTCGTCAAATATCTTATTCTTTGCTCTGTTGATGCCGTCACTAAAGGCCTTAATCCAAGCCTCCTTCTCCTCCGGGTTCTGAGCCTGGAACTTGACATCATGGACCTGGGAACCAGGAGAACACAGAGCTTAGAACATTAGAACAAAGGCACAGAACCTGGAGAGCTGTCAATCATCCCTTAATTACTATTAAACCTAGAATGAAAAGAAAACACTGTCACTAACCAAGGTGCTGTAATCAAACAGCCAATGCCAAAGAATGTATGTTAATTGTGCCATTTAGTTCTCCGCCTAAACAACTTGGATTCCACCACTGACGTAATAATTAGAAACAGGGAATTATGAATACATTGCTGAGTGCCAACCTTAGAATAGCGCTGGAGATAACTACATAATCCAATACTACAGAATTCCTATCAAACATTTTCAACAGAGAATTCTTGCTGTCAAATAAATGTCAAAACCAGGAAAGAGGAAAAAAACTGATTGACAAAACCACTGTTCAAAACTAGGGCCAGGATGGGGAATAGAATTTAGATTAAGGATCAGAAAGGTCTGAATCTACAAAACCACTGTTCAAAACTAGGGCCAGGATGGAGAATAGAATTTAGATTAAGGATCAGAAAGGTCTGAATCTACAAAACCACTGTTCAAAACTAGGGCCAGGATGGAGAATAGAATTTAGATTAAGGATCAGAAAGGTCTGAATCTACAAAACCACTGTTCAAAACTAGGGCCAGGATGGAGAATAGAATTTAGATTAAGGATCAGAAAGGTCTGAATCTACAAAACCACTGTTCAAAACTAGGGCCAGGATGGAGAATAGAATTTAGATTAAGGATCAGAAAGGTCTGAATCTACAAAACCACTGTTCAAAACTAGGGCCAGGATGGAGAATAGAATTTAGATTAAGGATCAGAAAGGTCTGAATCTACAAAACCACTGTTCAAAACTAGGGCCAGGATGGAGAATAGAATTTAGATTAAGGATCAGAAAGGTCTGAATCTACAAAACCACTGTTCAAAACTAGGGCCAGGATGGAGAATAGAATTTAGATTAAGGATCAGAAAGGTCTGAATCTACAAAACCACTGTTCAAAACTAGGGCCAGGATGGAGAATAGAATTTAGATTAAGGATCAGAAAGGTCTGAATCTACAAAACCACTGTTCAAAACTAGGGCCAGGATGGAGAATAGAATTTAGATTAAGGATCAGAAAGGTCTGAATCTACAAAACCACTGTTCAAAACTAGGGCCAGGATGGAGAATAGAATTTAGATTAAGGATCAGAAAGGTCTGAATCTACAAAACCACTGTTCAAAACTAGGGCCAGGATGGAGAATAGAATTTAGATTAAGGATCAGAAAGGTCTGAATCTACAAAACAACTGTTCAAAACTAGGGCCAGGATGGAGAATAGAATTTAGATTAAGGATCAGAAAGGTCTGAATCTACAAAACCACTGTTCAAAACTAGGGCCAGGATGGAGAATAGAATTTAGATTAAGGATCAGAAAGGTCTGAATCTACAAAACCACTGTACAAAACAGTCCCACAGTGGAGTTAAGAAACTAGAGCCAGTATGGAGAATAGAATTGAGATTACGTATCAGAAAGGGCTGAATCTAATA
Source organism: Oncorhynchus kisutch (assembly GCF_002021735.2). Classification (NCBI taxonomy): domain Eukaryota; kingdom Metazoa; phylum Chordata; class Actinopteri; order Salmoniformes; family Salmonidae; genus Oncorhynchus; species Oncorhynchus kisutch. The sequence goes on from NW_022261980.1 coordinate 2,319,441, forward strand.
AACCACTGTACAAAACTGCGGAGTTAAGAAACTATAGGCCCAGGGTGGAAATAATCAAATATGTAAGAATATGACAGAAAGGACATACATTCTATTCTATTCAGAGCACTGAGTACAACAGATTAGAGCGAGAAACTAAAAGCTCTGTCTCGGTGGCAGTTCTGGGACATGCACTGGCTGAACTAGTCTGAAGACCATCTTTGTTCCTTTTGACATACCTTCTACTGAGGCCAAGCCAGAGAGCTAAACAGGGTTACCAGGGAGGGAGTGCAGGGGCATCCAAGTAGCTCTTAACATCCTGGTCAAACCCTCTCTGTCCATTCACACTGAACGACAACAGCGCCAACTCAAAACTACAATACTGTATCTTTAGAAGCTAAACTACAAATAGCTTTTAAAGCGCCATAAAACAGCTGTGTAAATGCAATGCATCACAGAACATGCAAATATCCACAGCTTTGAGCAGAAATTATGACAAATGTTTTACATAGACGTTTCTTTGTTAGTGTTTGTGGACTTTGGAGTCTGTATTACAGGGGTGTCTGTTGTGAATGTTAAATAGGTTTCTACTTTCTACGGGCCAAAAGCTGACTGTTGTTCCATCCAGACCTGGGTTCAACTACTATTTAAAATATTTAAAATAATTTGAGTGTTTGAGTCGGCCTGGTGCAGAGTGCCAGGTAGGAAGGGTTTGCTCTTCACTATTGATTCCATGGCAACAGGCAATGGAACCAAGCACATATAAAGTATTTGAAAGTATTTCAAATAGAATTTGAACCCAGGTCTGGTTCCATCCGCTCAGCATTGAGCTCTCTGCTGTTTCAGGTGACCCCGGCGACCAGACAGAGACCAAAATAAAAGTTGGCAAACCAAATGCGTGGAAAGCCCTTTGGTTTGTCTTGAGAGTGCTAGGGCCAGCACAACCAACTGCTTACTTCACACAATTCTCCCTGATAAAAACCTCCTCCCTAAAGAAACCAAAACCAAACAGGAAACTAGAGTGCACAAAAACAATAAGTAGGTTGCATCCTGGAATATGTTGATTTAAGAAATACACAAATACTAAAGTGTCACCCTGGACAGTGTGGGTGTGTGTATGTATGTGTGTGTGTGTGTGTGTGTGTGTGTGTGTGTGTGTGGGGGGTGGCAGTGGGACAAATATTTTGCACCATAACAACAAATGCGTCGACCCACAGCAAACATTATTAACGCGTCTCCTTAGTTTATATTTATTATCTTCAGGGTTCCCCACTGACTAAATCTTCCAGCGACATAATGACAGTTCACAGATGTTTACTTTTGTTCCTCTTTGTTTGTTTCTGTAAAAACGTTATTTATACAGCCTATTGTTCAAGTGGTGTGCTTGGTGTTCATGAAGGAGGTGTGGCATCCGGTGTCTTGCTAGGGCCCAGTATATGTAAGACCCGTGTAGTGATGCTTAACAACGTCTATCTAGCCTCCAAAACCAACCCCAGCAGAATTACATGTAGACGTTCTCTATTGTCTGGTGGAGTGTGGGACTTTCTCTATTTTATCAAGTTTATTATGTTTGTTTGCACCCTGCTGACATTATTGAGTGCATGTCAGATATATTCATACTACATACAGACCAACATAGCCTCCTGACTCTAGGAAGTGTGTCAAAACCCAGTTTAAAGCCCAGTTCCAGAGTCAGAACCACAGAGAACCTGACGTGTTCAGTGTTTAATGGAAGTGTACAGGCCAGCATATAGTTCAACTCCAAAAGTCTTTCCAAGCTGTTGAGGGCTGCTGCATTAAAATAAAGCTGTGGGCTAAGCAGTCTGACTCACACTCCTCTCCTGCCTGGTCACTGTATTTAGGACAGGGGAAAAAGTGACACACACACACACACACAGACACACACGCACAGATACACACACACACACACACACACACAGACACACACAGACACACAGACACACACAGACACACACAGACACACACACACACACACACACACACACACACACACACACACACACACACACACACACACACACACACACAGACCCCCCTTCCTCTGACATCTGCTCAAGTTGTGGCGTTGGCCAACTCTCCAGTCTCCTCATTTGTTAGTAATACATTCTATTTCACCACTTTGGAATCTTCCACATTTCTTGAGACTTTTTCCACTGTCCTTGATCTGGGCCAAGGGGACCTCAGCTCCACCTGCACACATTCATACAGTCCTAAATGCTTTCAATATGAAATAGGCCCTCCTGTATCAGTCCATCCATTCCCTCCTGTATCAGTCCATCCATTCCCTCCTGTATCAGTCCATCCATTCCCTCCTGTATCAGTCCATCCATTCCCTCCTGTATCAGTCCATCCATTCCCTCCTGTATCAGTCCATCCATTCCCTCCTGTATCAGTCCATCCATGCCCTCCTGTATCAGTCCATCCATGCCCTCCTGTATCAGTCCATCCATTCTCTCCTGTATCAGTCCATCCATTCCCTCCTGTATCAGTCCATCCATTCCCTCCTGTATCAGTCCATCCATTCCCTCCTGTATCAGTCCATCCATGCCCTCCAGTATCAGTCTATCCATGCCCTCCTGTATCAGTCCATCCATTCCCTTACCATCTGAAATCTCCAACTTCTCAAATTCAGGGGTTATGATGAAGAGTGACCCAGAACTGTGTGTGTGTGTGCATGTGTGTTAATGTGTGTGTGTATCTCATAATCACACAGTCAGTAACACATAGGAGGGACTGGGGCTTTAACCTATAGGAGGGACTGGGGCTTTAACCTATAGGAGAGACAGGAGCTTTACCCCGATAGCTGGGACTGGGGCTTTAACCCAGAGGAGAGACTGGGGCTTTAACCCAGAGGAGGGACTGGGGCTTTAACCCAGAGGAGGGATTGGGGCTTTAACCCATAGGAAGGGACTGGGGCTTTAACCTATAGGAGAGACAGGAGCTTTACCCCGATAGCTGGGACTGGGGCTTTAACCCAGAGGAGAGACTGGGGCTTTAACCCATAGGAGGGACTGGGGCTTTAACCTATAGGAGGGACAGGAGCTTTACCCCGATAGCTGGGACTGGGGCTTTAACATAGGAAGGACTGGGGCTTTAACCCATAGGAGGGACTGGGGCTTTAACCCATAGGAGGGACTGGGGCTTTAACCCATAGGAGGGACTGGGGCTTTAACCCAGAGGAGGGACTGTGGCTTTAACCCATAGGAGGGACTGGGGCTTTAACCCAGAGGAGAGACTGTGGCTTTAACCCAGAGGAGGGACTGTGGCTTTAACCCATAGGAGGGACTGGGGCTTTAACCCAGAGGAGAGACTGTGGCTTTAACCCAGAGGAGGGACTGGGGCTTTAACCCATAGGAGGGACTGGGGCTTTAACCCATAGGAGGGACTGGGGCTTTAACCCATAGGAGGGACTGGGGCTTTAACCCATAGGAGGGACTGGGGCTTTAACCCATAGGAGGGACTGGGGCTTTAACCCATAGGAGGGACTGGGGCTTTAACCCATAGGAGGGACTGGGGCTTTAACCCATAGGAGGGACTGGGGCTTTAACCCATAGCTGGGACTGGGGCTTTAACCCATAGGAGGGACTGGGGCTTTAACCCATAACAGATGCTGGATCTGATCCATTTCCTCTGGTGATGAAGAGTTGAGGTCTACATACCAACCAGGTCTGGTTTAGCAATACACCGCTGTCATCGCTCATGGATTTTGACTGTAGTAAGCACAAGGTTGGGGTCAATTCCATTTCAATTTAGTCTCATTACTTTTGTATTGTGGACAATTGGAATGAAATAGGATTTTCCGTTTACTTCCTGAATTTAAATGGAATTGACCTGAACCCTGCTGTTTAGCATGTTTGCCTTGAAACCAGAAGGTTGTGAGATTGATAGTAAATGGTTCTTTACCTCTGCCTCTATGGGTTATTTACGCCACAGACAGACAGGCAGGCAGACAGGCACACACAGACAGACAGGCAGGCAGGCAGACACACACACAGATTAGTAGGCAGGCAGGCAGGCAGGCAGGCAGGCAGGCAGGCAGGCAGGCAGGCAGGCAGGCAGGCAGGCAGACACAGACAGACAGACAGACTCTTCAAAGACAACCTCTTCTATGGCCGGCCTGTTAGCATACTGCATCCACCTCTGTGAAGCCTCAAGGCCTTGAAAGCCCATAATTACACTCTCTGGCCGCTTTGATAATCACTGAGCAGTGGTGCCACACATATCTGCAGTCTCAGAGAGAGAAAGACCAAACCTGCTGACTTCAAGGGTAAGAGCTTGTCACCTTTCCAAGCGAGAAAATTGTTCAGAGGTTTTAAACTTTAACATTTCAGAATCTACAGTTTAGTGTCTAAAATTTAGTTGAGTGAATGAGCACAAAGCTTTATACACATTGAAGACAAGCTGGAGACTAACTAAGATATTGAATGAAGGGTCTTAGTTATATGATACTTTAGTCCAGATCAGTATGTCAGTTTCTTTCATACCATGGAGCAGCAAGCTTTGGACCAACTCTGACCTGGAACACCTACTGATTTTTTTCTATTTGACCTCCACTCCCACTTTCCAGAGATCAACTTGACCTCTTGAATTAAAACAATCACTTGAGAATTGACTAAATCTCTGTGAGCTGACTATCTGACTGACCGGTCAGCATTCTTCCATGGGCCACAGACTGGAGGTTGAGAAACACTTTGTCTGGACGACTGACAGTCCAACTCAGCTCATTTTCCCAGATCGCTCTCCTTTGTGTCCGTTAAGAAATAGCTCAAGACAAGCCTTGCTGATGATGACATCACTATGTGACAGCATCTGCCTTCTGAGTTTCAACCATAGAATGTGAGTCAGTAGAACAGACATTTCCATTCAAATTGACATTTGGAATGTTTGAATAATTGATGCATTGCACATGTATGAGGAGCTTTGTCCGTTTGATCAATTTCTCATTCTATGGTTTTCTCATCACAGGCCAACATTACATATGGCTGTTTCATTTACAGTAATGCTCCTGACATAAATGAACCTCTGGGAGTAGACCTGGGTTTTAGCTGTGCTTGATTGAGCTTTCCTGGTACAATGGAAACAATGGAACATTCCCAAAAGTGCAATCCCCGCTCATCTGGCAATCCTGGGTTTCAAATATGATTTGTTTTCTTTCAAAAACGTTAAGAGTTTCTTAATGTTTTTGAAAGAAAACAAATAATATTTGAAACCCAGGTTTGTCAAGCAAACAGACAGACCTTTTGATTCAGAGATTCAGAGACATGTCTCTCTGCTCGCTTACAAGGTTGTGAAATAGTGCTCACCTTATTCCCTGATTTGGCCGCTCGTATCAACACCAGTCTATTCTTCTTCGTGAAGGCGCTCCTCAACTCGTGACACTTATCGTAGTTTTCCAGGTCCACTTTCTCCAAGTAGGTCGCAAGGTCCTGCACCAAAGAGGCAGAACGTTGTTTACTCTAAAGGGCAAATTGCACCTTTAATTAACTGACGTTCTATTCCAGAAGAACGTGTGTGTGTTTAATGTTTATAAATCTGCCAGGTGGAAATTGAAGGACTACTGAGTGTTTATGGAAATAGTTATTAAAAGTGAAAGAGAACAGGACATCATCTGACAGACATGCATACAATGCATTGATACAGGATATCATCTGACAGACATGCATACAATGCATTGATACAGGATATCATCTGACAGACATGCATAAAATGCATTGATACAGGATATCATCTGACAGACATGGATACAATGCATTGATACAGGATATCATCTGACAGACATGCATACAATGCATTGATATAGGATATCATCTGACAGACATGCATACAATGCATTGATACAGGATATCATCTGACAGACATGCATAAAATGCATTGATACAGGATATCATCTGACAGACATGCATAAAATGCATTGATACAGGATATCATCTGACAGACATGCATACAATGCATTGATATAGGATATCATCTGACAGACATGCATACAATGCATTGATACAGGATATCATCTGACACACATGCATAAAATGCATTGATATAGGATATCATAATGAATGTAGTAACATCACAACATTCATTTCAGCAAATGTAGCTTTCTGTTTAATATTATTGCTCTAAAGTGTCATTTTCACTTGTGTCCTGCAGAGTTGGGGTCAATTCTATTTCAATTCAGTCAAGTCAGCAAGTTAACTGAAATTCCAATTCTAATACTATTTTTCTAATTGCCTTTCATTAATTTTTCTAGGACTGTCTGGGAGTGTTCTGAGTGAGGAGGGTAAACTGAAAAATTGCTGTTATTGGCAGTGAGGTTTGGAACTCTCCTTCTTATTGGTCTATTAACTCATTTACCACCTGGTGATGTCACCAGGCAGGCCAAGACTCCATCCCACCTAAACAGGCTGACATTTCAGGCGGTCTTTTCAAACAGTCATTATCATAATTTCACAGTATTATTCCAACCTCATAGTGTGTAAATATATCTTAAACACAGGGACATCTAGTTTTTGACTGCACTGGGCCTTTAATAGTTTATAGAAATGTAGCGTACCTCATTCTCGTACACCACAAGCCCTGTCCTCTCCACCTGGATGTAGCGGTCCTTATAGCTGGCCAGGAATCTGCCTGAGGCCTTTTTCACCCAACCGGCCTTCCATGTGGACATGGTCTCTTTGGACCTGGTGGGGTCCTCGTTGGGTCTGGTGGGGTCCTCTTGCACTTCCTGGGAGGACAACAACGGAAGGAAATCAGAGTCGCACACAGCAAACTTACACTCGAGGCTATGTCTCAATACTCTTTCCTCCTTCCCATCATCATCATCACTTACAGGTGAGTGAGAGGGCAAAGTGTGTTTCCATTATGTAGGCTATGGATATATTATTTCCTGTATGGTATGGTCTGTTCATAATATCAGTGGTTGTTTAGGAAAGAAGACACGGAGGGAGAGCTAGTCATAAGGATTGGAACGTGGCCTAATTAAACCTAAAATGTGTCTAGTAAGTATTAGAGCATGTTTCTCTTCATACTCTTGCTCCATTTCTTGTGCTGTGTCTGGCTCAAAACGAAGTGACTTTGTAAAGGCCTGAAACCTGACTTCTCAATAGGCCCCGCTGTGGCACTGCAGAGAGCTGTGACACTCAGTAAGTCCAAGGGCACTGCAAGCTGCAGGAGAACTGACACTATAGTGGTTAATGATGACACTTGAGGCATGTGCAGCTAAGTTAACACCGACAACTCTTATTTAGTAACAGTTCATTTAATTTTTACACTGCCGCTACCTCTTCCTCCTCTGCTGCTCTGTTTCTCACCTCAGAAAAACACTTATTTCTAGGCAGTTCGCTCTTTTCTCTCTCTGCTCTCAGGTGTTTTTTCTTAGTATCACATTTCAGCTTAGTATCAGTTTCCTATTCTGTACACTGAGGTCACGTAAGGAGGCCATATTTTGTCTTTCTGTCTACATTGAGTGGAGCATGTGTATTACATCAAATGACATTACTTGATTTGGGTAAAGATGCACTTAAATTAAAAAACAGCACCATACAAATCAACATGCAGAAAGTATGTATAAAGTATTGTAAAAGTAGAACTTCTTCCAAGCGGTTGAAAGAAAAACATCCCCATAATAAAATATGATTTATTTACATCTCAAAACATTTGAAGTTAGGAACTGAAATACAAAAGTGAAATGATCAAATCACAAGGGGTTCTTTCAGTTGTGTTATTCGGAAAAGACTTCCCAGGGTCCGGTTTCCCAAAAGCATGTTAAGTAGAGGTCGACCGATTAATCGGAATGGCCGATTAATTAGGGCCGATTTCAAGTTTTCATAACAATCTGAAATTGGTATGTTTGGACACCGATTTGGCTGATTATTTTTGTAATTTTTTTTACACCTTTATGTAACTAGGCAAGACAGTTAAGAACACATTCTTATTTTCAATTACGGCCTAGGAACATTGGGTTATCTGCCTTGTTCAGGGGCAGAACAACATATTTTTACCTTGTCAGCTCTGGGATTCAATCTTGCAACCTTACGGTTAACTAGTCCAACGCTCTAACCACCTGACTTACATTGCACTCCACGAGGAGCCTGCCTGTTACGCGAATGCAGTAAGAATCCAAGGTAAGTTGCTAGCTAGCATTAAACTTATCTTATAAAAAACAATTAGTCAATCAATCATAATCACTAGTTAACTACACATGGTTAATGATATTACTAGTTTATCTAGTGTGTCCTAATTGATGCGGTGCGCATTCGCAAAAAAGAACTGTCGTTGCTCCAACGTGTACCTAACCATAAACATCAATGCCTTTCTTAAAATCAATACACAAGTATATATTTTTAAACCTGCATATTTAGTTAATATTGCCTGCTAACATGAATTTCTTTTAACTAGGGAAAATGTGTCACTTCTCTTGCAACAGAGTCAGTGTATATGCAGCATTTGGGCTGCCAGGCTCGTTGCAAACTGTGTGAAGACTATTTCTTCCTAACAAAGACTTCGCCAAACGGGGGGATGATTTAACAAAAGCGCATTTGCGGAAAAAAAGCACAATCGTTGCACGACTGTACCTAACCATAAACATCAATGCCTTTCTTAAGATCAATACACAGAAGTATATATTTTTAAACCTGCATATTTAGCTTAAAGAAATTCAGGATAGCAGGCAATATTAACCAGGTGAAATTGTGTCACTTCTCTTGCGTTCGTTGCACACAGAGCCAGGGTATATGCAACCGTTTGGGCCGCCTGGCTTGTTGCAAACTAATTTGCCAGAATTTTATGTAATTATGACATAACATTGAAGGTTGTGCAATGTAACAGCAATATTTAGACTTAGGGATGACACCCGTTAGATAAAATACGGAACGTTTCCGTATTTCACTGAAAGAATAAACGTTTGGTTTTCGAGATGATAGTTTCCGGACCATATTAATGACCTAAGGCTCGTATTTCTGTGTGTTATTATGTTATAATTAAGGCAGACTCTCTTTTCTGTATACATCAATGATGTTGCTCATGCTGCTGGTGATTCTCTGATCCACCTCTACGCAGATGACACCATTCTATATACTTCTGGCCCCTCCTTGGACACTGTGTTAACTAACCTCCAGACGAGCTTCAATGCCATACAACTCAACCTTCCGTTGCCTCCAACTGCTCTTAAATGCAAGTAAATCTAAATGCATGCTCTTCAACCGATCACTGTCCTGCACCTGCCCGCCCGTCCAGCATCACTACTCTGGACGACTCTGACTTAGAATACGTGGACAACTACAAATACCTGGGTGTCTGGTTAGACTGTAAACTCTCCTTCCAGACTCACATTAAGCATCTCCAATCCAAAATTAAATCTAGAATCGGCTTCCTATATCGCAACAAAGCATCCTTCACTCATGCTTCCAAACATACCCTCGTAAAACTGACCATCCTACCGATCGTCAACTTCGGTGATGTCATCTATAAAATAGCCCCCAACACTCTACTCAACAAACTGGATGCAGTCTATCACAGTGCCATCCGTTTTGTCACCAAAGCCCCATACACTACCCACCATTGCGACCTGTACGCTCTCGTTGGTTGGCCCTCGCATCATACTCGTCGCCAAATCCACTGGCTACAGGTTATCTACAAGTCTCTGCTAGGTAAAGCCCCGCCTTATCTCAGCTCACTGGTCACCATAGCAGCACCCACTCGTAGCACGCGCTCCAGCAGATATATCTCACTGGTCACCCCCAAAGCCAATTCCTCCTTTGACCGCCTTTCCTTCCAGTTCTCTACTGCCAATGACTGGAACGAATTGCAAAACTCTCCCTCACTAGCTTTAAGCACCAGCTGTCAGAGCAGCTTACAGATCAATGCACCTGTACATAGCCCATCTGTAAACAGCCTACATACCTCATCCCCATACTGGTATTTATTTATTTATTTTGCTCCTTTGCACCCCACAGTATCTCTACCTGCACATTAATCTTCTGCCAATCTACCATTCCAGTGTTTAATTGCTATATTGTAATTACTTCGCCACCATGGCCTATTTATTTCCTTAACTTACCTTATTTGCACTCACTGTATATAGACTTTTTGTTTTCTTTTGTTCTACTGTATTATTGACTGTATGTTTTGTTTATTCCATGTGTAACTCTGTGTTGTATGTGTCGAATTGCTATGCTTTGTCTTGGCCAGGTCGCAGTTGCAAATGAGAACTTGTTCTCAACTAGCCTACCTGGTTAAATAAAGGTTAAATAAAAATAAAATAAAAAAGTCTATGATTTGATAGAGCAGTCTGATTGAGCGATGGTAGGCACCAGCAGGCTCGTAAGCATTCATTCAGACAGCACTTTTGTGCATTTTTCCAGCAGCTCTTCGCAATGCTTCAAGCATTGTGCTGTTTTTGACTTCAAGCCTATCAACTCCCGAGATTAGGCTGGTGTAACCGATGTGAAATGGCTAGCTAGTTTGAAACGCGCTAATACGGTTTAAAACGTCACTCGCTCTGAGACTTGGAGTAGTTGTTCCCCTTGCTCTGCAAGGGCCGCGGCTTTTGTGGAGCGATGGGTAATGCTGCTTCGAGGGTGGCTGTTCTCAATGTTTTCCTGGTTCGAGCCCAGGTAGGAGCGAGGAGAGGGACAGAAGCTATACTGTTACACTGGCAATACTAAAGTGCCTATAAGAACATCCAATAGTCAAAGGTATATGAAATACAAATCGTATAGAGAGAAATAGTCCTATAATTCCTATAATAACTACAACCTAAAACTTCTTACCTGGGAATATTTAAGACTCATGTTAAAAGGAACCACCAGCTTTCATTTGCTCTCATGTTCTGAGCAAGGAACTTAAACTTTAGCTTTCTTACATGGCACATATTGGGGCGGCAGGGTAGCCTAGTGGTTAGAGTGGTGGATTAGTAACTGGAAGGTTGCAAGTTCAAACCCCTGAGCTGACACGGTACAAATCTGTCGTTCTGCCCCTGAACAGGCAGTTAACCCACTGTTCCTAGGCCATCATTGAAAATAAGAATTTGTTCTTAACTGACTTGCCTAGTTAAATAAAGGTAAAATTAAATATTGCACTTTTACTTTCTTTTCCAAAACTTTGTTTTTGCATTATTTAAACCAAATTGAACATGTTTCATTATTTATTTGAGGCTAAATTGATTTTATTGATGTATTCAATTAAGTTAAAATAAGTGTTCATTCAGTATAGTTGTAATTGTCATTATTACAAATAAATGTAAAAGATCTGCCGATTATCGTCTTTTTTTGGTCCTCCAATAATCGGTATAGGTATCGGCGTTGAAAAATCATAGTCGGTCGACCTCTAATGTTAAGGCTAAGTTCATCGTTAGAACCTTCGTAGGAGAATCATTAAATCTTCGAGCTGATCCCAAAACCATCGTTATTAATGTTGTACTTGAAAAAAACGCTCTCAATCTAATGCCTGCCTCTGAGCAGCTAAGATGCTTTTTCCCCTCACGTATCACTTTATACACAGAAGATCCCTGCTAAACATAGAATCACATGGTTTATCCGCCTCTCTATGACCGCCGATAACTTCAGAACAAAGTTGCCAATATATAAATATTTTCGTTTTCGATGATGAGTTTATAGGATAGCTAGCAACTTGTAAAAAATTACCCATTCGTATAAGTCAGTAGTTTTTAATAGTATGTTAAGATTATGTTTATGACTGTTGCCGTTTTAGTTAATTCAATTATAATTATTAGGTGGAAGTCGCTAGCTACAGTATAGCCTAGCTTTTAGCTAGCTAGCTAGCTAGATGCTCTGTAAGATAGCTTGACTTGCTAGAAAATTATGGAAACAAGTTGAGGAAAAAGTAACTAAACATGTTTTATTATCAACTGAAACAATATGTTTCTCCTGTCTTGAATGAAAAGGTCATATTTTGCAATCTCCCAAAATAAATGTGATCTCTGCTGAGAGACTAGGCTCTCCTCCATCTTGTCTTGCATTGGTTGTGAAACCCTATGCTCTCCATCCAGTAGCAGAAAGAGCTAGCATGAAGATGACGTACGGCGCAATGAAATACGTCACAATGTAAATGGGGCATCAGTATCGACAAATGCCTCAACAACGCACTTAGCAAACATTCTCTCTGATTGGTGTTTTGGGAAACGTATGTTACATCTTCAGCCATTGTAGGAAATATTCTATGTTAAAACACTTGTAAGCCTAAGTTCCATCACTATCGGGAAACTGGACAGATCTGAAGCAGAATGCCAGGGTTCTGTTCATAAGGGCACACAACAAAAATGTTGCAAAATGTTTTGCTAGGTATTCCATCCGTTTCATTCTGTTTTCTTCCATTTCTTGCTTAATGAACAACACCCTGTTGTTATATGGAGCTGTCCATACGTGGAGATACCAGTCCAGACCAGGGTATTGAGACCTGAGAAAGCTGACTACAGTTCCAGAGGATTACTGTAGAGTAGCTGTAGCACAATGCCTTTCTATCACAATGCTTTTCTATGCTACTCAGTTACTACAAAACATAGTATGAAACTTCCAGCACTGAATAAGACTGGATTGCGTTTGTAATATTAACCAATGAAGAAACAACAACGTAAAACTAAAGCTCACAGCACTATCTACCTCAAACTCCTTTAGGAGACACTGCGCAGCAAATTGACTGGTCCTCATTTATTACAGAATAAAACACAAACAACTGCAGGTGCCTGTCTAAAACTTCCAGGCACTCCGAATCTATTGGAGGAAATTCCACAGGATGTCTTTTTAAAGGGTCATCGAGCTGTTTTTCCACTTTCACTGCGACAGCACTGGGAAGAGTGGCTCCGCTTTGCACACAGAGCAAAGGTACAGCTGTGAGGAGAGGAAAGGCCTAGAGAGAGGGGGGGAGTGACACAGAGAGGTTAAACGAGTTAGAAAGAGATGAAGGGAGAAGGTTAGAGGTGATAGAGGAATGAAAGAGGAAGAGAGAGAGAAAGAGGAAGGGAAATACAGAGAAGTCGAGAGAGAGGGAGAGAGAAAGAGAGAAGGAAATAGAGAGAAAGAGAGAGACAGATAAAAGGCAGTCATAGGTCTTCCACAGTGCATCGTCCACAAAACAGAGACATGCGAGAGAGGGGACATGGCATGCATCGCTGTCTCTAAGTGAAAGAGGAAAGCACTGATTGGCCTTTGTCTCTCTGACACACACACACACACACTGAAGGCCAGGCCAGTGGAAAGTGGAACACATCACAGTGTACTGTACAATGCCTGACAGTACAGCTCACCCCTGCCAATAATGCTGGGTGTGGTGCTGGATACATCTACACTGTTAGAAAAAGGGTTCCAAAATTGTTCTTCAGCTGTCCTCATAGGAGAACCCTTTTTTTCTTCCAGGTCAAACTATTTTGGGTTTCATGTAGAACCTTCTCTGTAAAGGGTTCTATATGGAACTCAAGGGGGTTCTTCCTGGAACCAAAAAGGGTTCTTCAAAGGGTTATCCACTGTGGGAAGCCAAAGAACCATTTTAGGTTCTAGATAGCACCTTTTTTTCTCAGAGTGTACATTATAGAAGAGATATTTTGCACTACAGCAGTTCCATTATGCAGCTTAGAACATTGGCTAGCATAGTTAGCTAAAGTAGGTGCAACAGTTTAATGGACTCATGTCATACAACATTGTGGCATGTGGCAACATTAGCCATGTTGGCTAGTTAACCAAACTCAACATGCTGGTAAAAGTGCAACAGTCGCCCTGAGTCTCTGTTTCCTTGATTGTACAGTTATCATTGTGGCAAGTGGCAACATTAGCCATGTTGGCTAGTTATCCCAACTGAGCTTACTGGTCGGAAGCTCACAGCGCTCTGTGGTGTCGGCCATTGTTGCAAGCAACTTCAGCAGTGTTAGCTAGTTAGCCAAGCTGAACATGCCAGAAGGTGTAACAGTTCCAAACATGGATCTGCTTTTAGCTTTACCACATATCCACTCCCACAGGAAGAGATGCTTGGTTAATCAGTGGACATCCCACTTTTAGCTTTACCACATATCCACTCCCACAGGAAGAGATGCTTGGTTAATCAGTGGACATCCCACGTTTAGCTTTACCACATATCGACTCCCACAGGAAGAGATGCTTGGTTAATCAGTGGACATCCCACTTTTAGCTTTACCACATATCCACTCCCACAGGAAGAGATGCTTGGTTAATCAGTGGACATCCCACTTTTAGCTTTACCACATATCCACTCCCACAGGAAGAGATGCTTGGTTAATCAGTGGACATCCCACTTTTAGCTTTACCACATATCCACTCCCACAGGAAGAGATGCTTGGTTAATCAGTGGACATCCCACTTTTAGCTTTACCACATATCCACTCCCACAGGAAGAGATGCTTGGTTAATCAGTGGACATCCCACTTTTAGCTTTACCACATATCCACTCCCACAGGAAGAGATGCTTGGTTAATCAGTGGACATCCCACTTTTAGCTTTACCACATATCCACTCCCACAGGAAGAGATGCTTGGTTAATCAGTGGACATCCCACTTTTAGCTTTACCACATATCCACTCCCACAGGAAGAGATGCTTGGTTAATCAGTGGACATCCCACTTTTAGCTTTACCACATATCCACTCCCACAGGAAGAGATGCTTGGTTAATCAGTGGACATCCCACGTTTAGCTTTACCACATATCGACTCCCACAGGAAGAGATGCTTGGTTAATCAGTGGACATCCCACTTTTAGCTTTACCACATATCCACTCCCACAGGAAGAGATGCTTGGTTAATCAGTGGACATCCCACTTTTAGCTTTACCACATATCCACTCCCACAGGAAGAGATGCTTGGTTAATCAGTGGACATCCCACTTTTAGCTTTACCACATATCCACTCCCACAGGAAGAGATGCTTGGTTAATCAGTGGACATCCCACTTTTAGCTTTACCACATATCCACTCCCACAGGAAGAGATGCTTGGTTAATCAGTGGACATCCCACTTTTAGCTTTACCACATATCCACTCCCACAGGAAGAGATGCTTGGTTAATCAGTGGACATCCCACTTTTAGCTTTACCACATATCCACTCCCACAGGAAGAGATGCTTGGTTAATCAGTGGACATCCCACTTTTAGCTTTACCACATATCCACTCCCACAGGAAGAGATGCTTGGTTAATCAGTGGACATCCCACTTTTAGCTTTACCACATATCCACTCCCACAGGAAGAGATGCTTGGTTAATCAGTGGACATCCCACGTTTAGCTTTACCACATATCGACTCCCACAGGAAGAGATGCTTGGTTAATCAGTGGACATCCCACTTTTAGCTTTACCACATATCCACTCCCACAGGAAGAGATGCTTGGTTAATCAGTGGACATCCCACTTTTAGCTTTACCACATATCCACTCCCACAGGAAGAGATGCTTGGTTAATCAGTGGACATCCCACTTTTAGCTTTACCACATATCCACTCCCACAGGAAGAGATGCTTGGTTAATCAGTGGACATCCCACTTTTAGCTTTACCACATATCCACTCCCACAGGAAGAGATGCTTGGTTAATCAGTGGACATCCCACTTTTAGCTTTACCACATATCCACTCCCACAGGAAGAGATGCTTGGTTAATCAGTGGACATCCCACTTTTAGCTTTACCACATATCCACTCCCACAGGAAGAGATGCTTGGTTAATCAGTGGACATCCCAAAATGACATCTGATAATGACTGTCGGATGCTAGCATGTAATGACGAGTGTAACATTATGAAGTTTACACGGGTTTGTGCCTCTCTGAGGATGTTTGAAATAAGACGAGCAAATACACATTTAATATAAAACCGTATTGGGCCAAGCTTTGTTATTGTGTCATAAATGGATGTCGTTTTTCCAAATTCTCATTTCACAGGAGAAAACCTAACCCAAAAACCAAGCCCGAGCCAAATCCAAAAGCTCCCTTTTCTTATGCCTTTGCAATATCTGATTCACTTTACAACTCTTTCAACAACCATCCCAAATGGGCCGAGGCCGAGCCCTCATTTCAAGGCCTTAAAAAAGGCACACCTTAGCCGACATGTGTTCCTTATAAAGTCTTAAACAGGGAGGAGAAGGCTCCATCTGGGATGAATTGAGTTCCATGCTGCCCTGCCTGGCTTGAACTCACCACACGTCCTAATCAACATCATCTGAGTTAACAAGGTCTCCCCTTTCCACTGGTTGACTTAGCTAGCTATTAGGAGAAGTGGGAGAGAGGAGAGAAGACACCTTATTATCCTTTGAGAGAGTGGGGAATAGGGGAAGTGGGAGAGAGGAGAGAAGACACCTTAGTATCCTTTGGGACAGTGGGGAATAGGGGAAGTGGGAGAGAGGAGAGAAGACACCTTAGTCTCCTTTGAGAGAGTGGGGAATAGGGGAAGTGGGAGAGAGGAGAGAAGACACCTTAGTATCCTTTGAGAGAGTGGGGAATAGGGGAAGTGGGAGAGAGGAGAGAAGACACCTTAGTATCCTTTGGGACAGTGGGGAATAGGGGAAGTGGGAGAGAGGAGAGAAGACACCTTAGTATCCTTTGGGACAGTGGGGAATAGGGGAAGTGGGAGAGAGGAGAGAAGACACCTTAGTATCCTTTGGGACAGTGGGGAATAGGGGAAGTGGGAGAGAGGAGAGAAGACGCCTTAGTATCCTTTGAGAGAGTGGGGAATAGGGGAAGTGGGAGAGGTGTACTTTAACTATATGCACATCATTACAACACTGTATATAGACATAATATGACACTTGACATTGTATTTATTCGTTTGGAACCTTCGTGAGTGTCATTTTTTTATGTTAATTTTATTGTTTATTTCACTTTTGTTTATCTATTTCACTTGCTTTGGCAATTTAAACATATGTTTCCAGTGTCAATAAAACCCCTTAAATTGAATTGAGAGAGCGGGGTAGAGGTGAGAGAGGGAGGGAGAGGTGAGAGAGGGAGGGAGAGGTGAGAGAGGGGGGAATAGGAGAGATGTAGAGCTCTCAAAGATAGTAACAAACAAGAGGAAGTCCCAAAGAAATACCCTATTGCACACACACACACACACACACACACACACACACACACACACACACACACACACGTATCAACAACACCATCAGAGTTTCAGAGGGAACTCAGTCACACACACTTACTCACACACAACCATTGTGCAGCACACAAGTCCAAACGCCGGGAAACGACGGTCAGAAATGGACTATTGTGCAGCACAAGGCTGAGCGGTGGTCAAAGAGGGTTAATTGTTTTCCTCACATAATGTGCAAGTCTGTTTCCTCAGACTGTGGTCCAGCAGGCTGACACACACCATGGCCATGCTTCCAGCAACAGCAGAACGTGACTGACAATTACAGAAGAAGTGTCGAAGAAGTGTTGGTGTCAGTGATACTGAGCCAAAAGAACCTCCCCACTGGGCACAGATGTCAGTTCAACGTCTAAGTTTGATTTACATCAGGTTGAGAAATGCCCTTACGTTGATGAAATCCAATCAGGTAATTCAACGTCATCACATTGACTTTTTGGGTTGAAATGAGGTGGAAACAACGTTGATTGAACAGTTTTTTCCCAATGGGTAGGTAGTGTTTATTGTGTGTGTGTGTGTGTGTGTGTGTGTGTGTGTGTGTGTGTGTGTGTGTGTGTGTGTGTGTGTGTGTGTGAGAGGGGGGTGGACGGGGGGACGGACAGAAAGAAAGATAAAGTGAGGGGTTGAGAAAAACAGACAGAGAAAGAGTCAGAGATAGAAAGTGAGAGGATGAGGGGAGGGGAGAGAGGGGAGAGGGGAGGGGTCAGTGACAGAGTGCTAAAACAGATGGTTGTGTATAACAGGCAGCTAGCCAGGCAGTGGCCTTCACTGAGCCGCCAGACACTGTCCAGCCACACCGGTGTATATAAACCCGGCCCACGAGGAATGGCCTGTCAACCTATTGCTGTGACTCAGAGGACTAGAATTAAGTTGCCCATAACACTGATCTGAGGACAGTTTTGAGTTTTAAACCCTAATGATTAAGGTGAAATGTGTGGGTAGGGTAAGCTGATCCTAGATCTGCTATAGGAAACGTCTACCAAGAGAGACTGCACAGACACACAGCTGAACCCTTTCCGCCAGTCCTACCTAATAGGGTCTTTCATTTACCAATTAAGATCACATTAGAATAGCTACATATAGGGCATTCAGTGTGGTTAGTCCAGCTGTTCATATAGTTATACTGATGTGAAAACATAGTGACGGCTGACTTGATTTCCTCTCAGGGCTAGTTTCCAGGCCTAGTCCAGGACTAACAGGTCAGTTTCCATTAAACTGGCCCTTGGTCTTTACAATAAACCTTTGGAAACAAACCATGTATAGCTTGAAAATATGGTTAACACTATAAGTCATTCTTATGGACTGTTAGTCTTGGAATTCATAGTCCATCTGAATATGAGAGTGGTTCCATTTCTCCAGCATCATCCCTCAGTTTACCAAACCAAGTGGCAGGGTAAGGCAGGTCAAATTACAGGTTGTACCTTTAACACTTCTGGGGGTGTTGTGTCAATATTTCATGTTTATGAACGTGTCCTGATTTGTTATGGGACTGCCAGGCACCCCTGTAGTATAAACCTTGACTGCATGGTGGTCCTTATCTCACCCCTGCACTCTGGTTATTAATGTAAGCCTACACTAATACTACACTAACACTACACTAACACTACACTACTGTAATAGGATAGTGCTGCTCAGGGCTAAACCTCTGTGTGCAAGGGGTTTTCTGAGGTCACTAAGAACATTTTATTTTAAACTCAATTGCTCCACGTCTATTGTGACACAGTTGTTTAAATCAATGTTTATGTAGCTGAGAGAAGCTCCTAGAAGTACCATACCTTGCTGGGCATTGTACTTTTTTTGACCATGAATTTACATTCCATACTACTTCATTTCCCGTGACTCAGCATCTAGACTGAGAGAATCTGCCAGGACTGACTGGGATGTGGGAGATAACAGCAGCATTAGTTCCGTTTTAAGGGTTTTGTCACTGGTTATTTGGACGTATCAGGATTGGGTGAAAGCGGTGCATAAACAGCGTCGTCTTGAGTGCTTCGTGCCTGTGCCCACATGGGGGGGGGGGGGGGGGGGGGGGCTTTGGCTGAGAGTTTCTTGTTGCAAGGTGGAGACTGCCAGAACTCACAATTTGTAGGAACACAGAAGTTAACCATGCAGCTGACTTCTGTGTTAACAGAGATTATAGGCTACTCTGACAAGAGTTTCACTGCATCGCAAGCGCACACGCATGTGTGTGTGTGTGTGTGTGTGTGTGTGTGTGTGTGTGTGTGTGTGTGTGTTTGCACCAGCGTGTGTGTGTGTGTGTGTTTGTACCAGCGTGTGTGTGTGTGTGTGTATATATATATGTGTGTGTGTGTGTGTGTGTGTGTGTGTGTGTGTGTGTGTGTGTGTGTGTGTGTGTGTGTGTGTGTGTGTGTGTGTGTGTGTGTGTGTGTGTGTGTGTTTGTGTGTGTGTGTGTGTGTGTGCGTTTGCACCAGCGTGTGTATATGTGTGTGTGCAAAAAGTTGCAAAGTAGCCAATTTTGATTGATTTACTGTTTTACTGCTCTGTTCGACTTCCTCATTCTAGTAGCAGCTTCCGGAAACTCGCCTCAATGTCATCTACGGCTTGCAACTTTGGGCTGCTATATGAGTCGTTGCACATACAGTAGGCCGTTTATCCCATAAAGACATCTTTAAAACACACAGGTCAATGCTTGTCAGTTCAGGCCTACTCTTTTTAACGTCAGTACATTCAAAACAAAAGAAGGGAAAATAGGCTTTAAATAAGTTTTAAAAGCAGTACATCTTCTTCTGTTCTAACTAGCCTATTTAGGATTTAGGATCATTCAGGATAGGACGAGAGCCTTACATATTAGGTGACTCAGTAGTTCTTTCAGTCTGACCCAGGCTGCATTGCATCCCCAGACGGTGTAGGCCTACTGACCATGGTTGTAGGTATGGTGACTTTGTTCACATTCAATAACTGATTTGAGATCAGCTCTCCATAACACATAGGCCTACCCCAACATATTCATTAAGAGCTTGACCCAAGAGCTGACACTGGATCAGTTACTGTACGGGAGGGGTAGGCTACAGTTTATCTAAACAGTAGGCTATAATGTAGGGTCAGGGTTGGGTTACATGTTATCGGTGTGAAAAGAACTGTAACTGTAATCAGATACTTTTGAAAAACTAGATGATTTCATCTTGGATTAAATTCAGAAAGGATGTTTGTTTTCTCAATGACATTCAAATCAGCATTGAAAAAAGGCGCAAGTTTAAGTTTGTTCCACCAGAGCAAGTCTGACCACAAGTTCAGAGACCACTATGATGACACACCAAATGTGTTTGATGGATCATTTTTGTCTTCTTCCAATGCCTCTTAAGGGGAAAGTAATCAAAAAGTAACAGAAAGTAATCAGATTATGTTACTGAATTTGGTTCATCCAAAAATGATGTTACTGATTATAATTTTGGACAGGTAACTAGTACTGTTTTTTTTATATATTTTTTGATTGGACCTTTATTTAACTAGGCAAGTCAGTTAAGAACTAATTCTTATTTACAATGATGACCTACACCCGCCAAACCCGGATGATACTGGGCCAATTGTGTACCACCCTACTGTAACCGATTACATTTAGAAAGTAACCTACCTAACCCTGTAGGCTAAAATGTATCCAAATAGCTACAATGTAGTTATTACAATGTAAAAATAAAGTTATTAACCCCTCCTCCTCCCCTAACATCTCCATGGCTACAGTGGCAGCAGCCAGCAACGGAGGGGTGAGAGAGACCACAGTAAATGCCCCAGTAGCAGTAGTAGGCTACCGTTGAAAGCAACAGGTTGTCAGGTGCGTGGCTTTAACAGCTCCTGGCACCTGAGTTTGAACTGTGAAAAGTACGATGTGTTGTAGGAGCCTATTGACGCATAGCATATCAGTTTGATGAAACACAAATTATTATTTTCTTCGCCGATACTTCAACAGGCTATTTGTGGTGTGTAGTGTGCATCCAATAAACTGCCGATTGTTTTATATCTAGGCTACATTGCTCGTTTTACTATTTTTTTCTGATCTTGAATGATGATGAGTTTTAGACTACTTTCCTACCCCTCCGTGAGTGTTTTGATTGACCTATGTCGCCACCGAGAAAATGTAAGAATCTTTACTCAGGTTAAACGTTCATTAGACCTGTAGCCTTTATTTAATTTAAAACCAACCATAGCCGACCGAGATTCCACCAATGCCGCCCATCAGAACAATGCAATAGACTGAATACTCACGTCTTCCATGATAAAAACGAATATCCGTTATACTATGTGTGGAGGAATAACACTCGAAGGCGGCCGTTATTCTTGACAAAAAGTCAGTATTTCACTTATTTTAGACAGCAACCAACTATTATCCAACATGACTCGAATATGAGGAAGAAAATAAGGAACTGTAAAAGTTTGGACGCGGAACGGTCTTGTCTCTTTCTTTCCTCTTTCGACGCGTTCGACTTAGCTACGAAACAAGTTTGAAGAAAAAGTTTGGTTTCCGGTAAGTCCCTGAAAGCCTCAGCGCGTCGATAGACAGGGTTTGTCAATCGAACTGAATCCCTTAGGCGCAGTGAAGGCCGTAACAAATTGATGTAGGCTAGCCATTTTCTCAAGTGTTCACGCAGTGCAAATGTGAGTGAGCGCCTTTAAACTTCGCACTGTCTCTGTCACCAACACAGTAACCTATTGTATAACTGAGAAGTAAGCTTGTCCTTTGACACAATGAATGACGCCATAAAACCATCGTCCTGAACTCATGATAAAAACACATCACTGCAAGACCAATAAAACAGATTGTATAACGCATTCCTATACAGGCGGAATAAAACACATGGAACTGTATCCTTTTTGTCATCCTCATTTATTTTATTTTATGAATAACAAACTACACCCACTATCCCACTATGTTTGTCCTTAATGAAAGCAATTGCATATGTCAACATTTCTGAATAGGCATATCCTGCACTGAATCAGATGTGGTCATCACTGTGATAAAACAACAGGTTGTATGTAATAAAATGACACGTTGTTTGACGAATTACTTGACATTATGCCCTTTAACGTTCCCTGTCACGCGAACGTTTTCATTCAACCTAGATTTAGCCCCTGGAGCTGTACCACTGTGGGTTGGATAAACAGTGGATTGATTATAAACTCCAAACGTGTCTCTTCTTACTTCCTGATAGGTGTGGTGGCTGTTATTGGTTAGAGGGGATGTATTGTCTGTCACAACACTGAGCTATAAAAAACGGAGCTCCACTGGGCGGGGCTGCAGTTTACTCTATATGAACAGTTCTCTTGCATAATTCATTTCTCAATGCTTATAGCTTAAAATAAATACATGTATTTCATGTGAAGCTGTGTGTGTGTCATACATATTGTGTGTGTGTATGTGAGTGGGGGGTATGTGTGTGTGTATGTGAGTGCGGGGTATGTGTGTGTGTATGTGAGTGGGGGGTGTGTGTGTGTGTGTATGTGAGTGGAGGTATGTGCACCCATGCATATGTGGTGCACATAAAATGTATGATCACATTTATGTTTATGTATTTACTTTGTATTGGGGAAGAATGCTTTTACTGAAATGTCAGTCCTCCAAGGTTTCGCCATTGCAATGCCTTTATACACCTGTTGGCCAGTCGGGGGCAGTGAGACATGTTCGCTTCACACTGGGACTTTTATAAATGTTGTATTTTTATTTCACCTTTATTTAACCAGGTAGGCTAGTTGAGAACATGTTCTGATTTACCACTGCGACCTGGCTAAGATAAAGCAAAGCAGTTCGACACATACAACAACACAGAGTTACACATGGAATAAACAAACATACAGTCAATAATACAGTAGAAAAAAGTATATATACAGCATGTGCAAATAAGGTAAGATAAGAGAGGTAAGGCAATAAATAGGCCATGGTGGTGAAGTAATTACAATATGTCAATTAAACACTGGAGTGATAGATGTGCAGAAGAGGAATGTGCATGTCGAGATACTGGGGTGCAAAGGAGCAAGATAAATAAATAAATACAGTATGAGGATGAGGTAGTTGGATGGGCTATTTACAGATGGGCTATGTACAGGTGCAGTGATCTGTGCGCTGCTCTGACAGCTGGTGCTTAAAGCTAGTGAGGGAGATATGAGTCTCCAGCTTCAGTGATTTTTGCAGTTCGTTCCAGTCATTGGCAGCAGAAAACTGGAAGGAAAGGTGGCCAAAGGAGGAATTAGCTTTGGGGGTGACCAGTGAAATATACCTGCTGGAGCGCGTGCTACGGGTGGGTGCTGCTATGGTGACCAGTGAGCTGAGATAAGGTGGGACTTTACCTAGCAAAGGCATGTAGATGACCTGGAGCCAGTGGGTTTGGCGACGAGTATGAAGCGAGGGCCAGCCAACGAGAGCATACAGGTCGCAGTGGTGGGTAGTATATGGGGCTTTGGTGACAAAACGGATGGCACTGTGATAGACTGCATCCAATTTGTTGAGTAGAGAGTTGGAGGCTATTTTGTAAATGACATCGCCGAAGTCGATGGTCAGTTTTACGAGGGTATGTTTGGCAGCATGAGTGAAGGATGCTTTGTTGCGAAATAGGAAGCCAATTCTCGATTTAATTTTGGATTGGAGATGCTTAATGTGAGTCTGGAAGGAGAGGTTAAAGTGTAGCCAGACACCTAGGTATTTGTAGTTGTCCACATATTCTAAGTCAGAACCGTCCAGAGTAGTGATGCTGGACGGGCGGGCAGGTGCGGACAGCGATCGGTTGAAGAGCATGCATTTAGTTTTACTTGTATTTAAGAGCAGTTGGAGACCACGGAAGGAGAGTTGTATGGCATTGAAGCTTGTCTGAAGGTTAGTTAACACAGTGTCCAAAGAAGGGCCAGAAGTATACAAAATGGTGTCATCTGCATAGAGGAAAATCAGAGAATCACCAGCAGCAAGAGCTACATCATTGATGTATACAGAGAAGAGAGTCGGCCCGAGAATTGAACCCTGTGGCACCCCCATAGAGACTGCCAGACTATATGTGATCCCGCACCTGTGTGTTCTCATAATTGAAAGAACCTTTGAAAGGGATGCCATGTTCTCCTGTTTCATCATTTATCCTGAGTTACAGGTCAGTAAAGTGTCAAAATAAACAGAATACCACAATATCGTTTTGTAACTTGCCTGTTGAAGACAGAAAATGCATGTCTAGTGTAACATTAAATGATGTGATCTAGAAAGAAACTAATTGTTAACTCCTGAACATTTTTATTTTTGAAAAAGACACTCCTGACAACATCCTAAGGGTTTAGAGAATTTAATGTTGTAACTGTGTAATTTGTTGTACTGTGAAAAGCTGCTAGTTTAGAGCTAGCTCCGGTTAGCTATTAGCTAGCGCTGTTAGCTTTTGGCTCGTTTCGGTTAGCTGTTTGCTAGCCCCGGCCAGTTGATTGCTAGCTTCGGTTAGCGCTATGCTAGCTTGTTCAGTCGTTTTCCAATAATTAGCATGAATGTAATTTGCAATAGTCTTGTCTTTCTATTAACCCTTTTTAAACTGGGTGAATGTATTTTGAGCATGGGTATAAAGTATATTCCAATGAGTTATACCAGTCTTTAAAGGCTTTCATGTTTTAGAGTCTCCTATGGGGCTTTAGTGGGCAACAGTCAACTACATAATTATAACATAAACAGGTGAATTAAAGTTAAGAGTAAATGTGTTTGGGGTATAAATGTAAAGAATTTTAGGATGTGAATTGGATTGTAATATAATATTTTTGATGTTTATGAAATACTATGTCAGGGATTTACGAGACAAATTATTAAATACACTTTAAACAAAAAACTAAAAAAACATTGAAATACAACGAAAAGACAGAAAAAGACGATTTGCACTTGAGAGAATATTGAATAAAATAATTGAGGGAACCTTTGAAAGAGAAGCCACTCTCTCCTGTTTCATCATTTATCCCGTGTTACAGGAACTATTATCTGCTGCATCAGTCCCAAAACTGGGACCTGTAACACATATGTGTTTCTGTGTTTCTCTCTCTGTGTGTGTGTGTGTGTGTGTACATGCATGCATGTGTGTGTACGTGCTGTTACAGTTACATGCAGTGAGGCAGATTAGAAACTAAACTACACTGACATTTAATTGAACATCACCTTATTTAGAGGAAGAGGAAGTGGTGAATGATGCATAAGGCATGCTTTCTCATTAGTGGTCCAATGTTTGCTCAATAAAGTCTGAGCACCCAAGAAGAAGACCTTGTTGGTCACATGGCCTATTTCTACTTCTAATGAAAGTATCCTTGATCAGGGTCTCTCTCTTTCCCTTTTTTCTTCCACTTTTCTCCCACATTGAAGCTTCTTCCACTCTTCAACTCATGCACAGGACTTTGTCAGGACAAGTTACACATCCACCTCTACTATCTTACCAACAACCACAACCAATATCCATCATAAAAAAGAGTTTCTTCGTACATGCACAATATTTAGTGGTCGCAGTGAGAGACATAATCAAAACAAGTAGAAACACTTGTTTAGTGAAGGCTGCATGAAGAGTGAAAAGTGTAACCAAAAAGGTCATTTTTATCTATGAGCCCAGTCGCCTGTAAAACCCAACCACAACCCAACCACAGTCCTACACTCAAACACTGCTGTGAGTCTGCCCAACATGTGCCTGCATCACCAGTGAAGCACCACCCTCAGGTAGTCTTTGGGAAGTGCATTGATTTAACTCAAGCTCTCGGTCTGGTCTGGACTGGAGTAATCTGAGGGAAAAGTCGGATCAGACAATGCTCTTAGTTCAGTTGTGAGTTATCTCCCCTAATGGTTAATGAGGATAGGATCTGAAGAGCATAGATGATCCTAGATCTGTGATGTGCCTAAGTCACAGGAGGTTGGTGACACCTTAATTGGAGGACGGGCTTGTGGTAATGGCTGGAGGGGAATGAGTGGAATGGTATCAAATACATGGTTTCCATTGGCTCCATTCCAGCCATTATTATGATCCGTTCTCCTCTCAGCAGCCTCCACTGGCCAAGTGTACCTCTAACCATAACGCTGTGTCTCAGCCAATTACCCCAACATTAATGTGTTCACTGTCTGCTTCAAAGTCAGTGGGAGCTATCCAAATAGCTACCGAGGTAATATGGAAAATAACAAAGTACAGTGTATTCGGAAAGTATTCAGACCTCTTGACTTCTTCCACATTTTGACAGCCTTATTCTAAAATTGATTACATAGTTTTCCCCCCTCATCACAACGCATCACCGGGGGCAAACTACCTGCCCTCCAGGACACCTACACCACCCGATATCACAGGAAGGCCATAAAGATCATCAAGGACAACAACCACCCGAGCCACTGCCTGTTCACCCCGCTATCATCCAGAAGGCGAGGTCAGTACAGGTGCATCAAAGCTGGGACCGAGAGACTGAAAAACAGCTTCTATCTCAAGGCCATCAGACTGTTAAACAGCCACCACTAACATTGAGTGGCTGCTGCCAACACACTTACTCAACTCCAGCCACTTTAATAATGTGAATG
This sequence comes from Oncorhynchus kisutch, assembly GCF_002021735.2. NCBI lineage: Eukaryota > Metazoa > Chordata > Actinopteri > Salmoniformes > Salmonidae > Oncorhynchus > Oncorhynchus kisutch. Next base: position 2,346,026 of record NW_022261980.1, read on the forward strand.
ATGTAAAATATATCACTAGCCACTTTAAACAATGCTACCTAATATAATGTTACATACCCTATATTATTCATCTCATATGTATACGTATATACTGTACTCTATATCATCTACGGCATCTTTATATAATACATGTATCACTAGCCACTTTAACTATGCCACTTTGTTTACATACTCATCTCATATGGTTTCTCAAATGATTGCCTCGCCTGGTTCACCAACTACTTCTCTGATAGAGTTCAGTGTGTCAAGTCGGAGGGTCTGCTGTCCGGACCTCTGGCAGTCTCTATGGGGGTGCCACAGGGTTCAATTCTTGGACCGACTCTCTTCTCTGTATACATCAATGAGGTCGCTCTTGCTGCTGGTGAGTCCCTGATCCACCTCTACGCAGACGACACCATTCTGTATACTTCCGGCCCTTCTTTGGACACTGTGTTAACAACCCTCCAGGCAAGCTTCAATGCCATACAACTCTCCTTCCGTGGCCTCCAATTGCTCTTAAATACAAGTAAAACTAAATGCATGCTCTTCAACCGATCGCTACCTGCACCTACCCGCCTGTCCAACATCACTACTCTGGACGGCTCTGACTTAGAATACGTGGACAACTACAAATACTTAGGTGTCTGGTTAGACTGTAAACTCTCCTTCCAGACCCATATCAAACATCTCCAATCCAAAGTTAAATCTAGAATTGGCTTCCTATTTCGCAACAAAGCATCCTTCACTCATGCTGCCAAACATACCCTTGTAAAACTGACCATCCTACCAATCCTCGACTTTGGCGATGTCATTTACAAAATAGCCTCCAATACCCTACTCAACAAATTGGATGCAGTCTATCACAGTGCAATCCGTTTTATCACCAAAGCCCCATATACTACCCACCATTGCGACCTGTACGCTCTCGTTGGCTGGCCCTCGCTTCATACTCGTCGCCAAACCCACTGGCTCCATGTCATCTACAAGACCCTGCTAGGTAAAGTCCCCCCTTATCTCAGCTCGCTGGTCACTATAGCATCTCCCACCTGTAGCACACGCTCCAGCAGGTATATCTCTCTAGTCACCCCCAAGACCAATTCTTTCTTTGGCCGCCTCTCCTTCCAGTTCTCTGCTGCCAATGACTGGAACGAACTACAAAAATCTCTGAAACTGGAAACACTTATCTCCCTCACTAGCTTTAAGCACCAACTGTCAGAGCAGCTCACAGATTACTGCACCTGTACATAGCCCACCTAAAATTTAGCCCAAACAACTACCTCTTTCCCAACTGTATTTAATTTTTATTTATTTATTTATTTTGCTCCTTTGCACCCCATTATTTTTTTATTTCTACTTTGCACATTCTTCCATTGCAAAACTACCATTCCAGTATTTTACTTGCTATATTGTATTTACTTTGCCATCATGGCCTTTTTTTGCCTTTACCTCCCTTCTCACCTCATTTGCTCACATTGTATATAGACTTGTTTATACTGCATTATTGACTGTATGTTTGTTTTTACTCCATGTGTAACTCTGTGTCGTTTTATCTGTCGAACTGCTTTGCTTTATCTTGGCCAGGTCGCAATTGTAAATGAGAACTTGTTCTCAACTTGCCTACCTGGTTAAATAAAGGTAAAATAAAATAAATAAATAAAATATGTATATACTGTACTCAATACCATCTACTGTATCTTGCCTATGCCGCTCTGTACCATCACTCATTCATATATCTTTATGTACATATCCTTTATCCCCTTACACTTGTGTCTATAAGGTAGTAGTTTTGGAATTGTTAGCTAGATTACTTGTTGGTTATTACTGCATTGTCGGAACTAGAAGCACAAGCATTTCGCTACACTCGCATTAACATCTGCTAACCATGTGTATGTGACAAATAAAATTTGATTTGATTGATCAAATAAAAAAAATGGATTTGATTTGATCAATCTACACACAATACCCCATAACGACAAAGCAAAACAGTTTTTTTTCTTTTTGCACGTATAAAAAAAATATATAAAAAAATATCACATTTACATAAGTATTCAGACCCTTTACTCAGTACTTTGTTGAAGCACCTTTGGCAGTGATTACAGCCTTGAGTCTTCTTGGGTACGATGCTACAAGCTTGGCACACCTGTATTTGAGGAGTTTCTCCCATTCTTCTCTGCAGATCCTCTCAAGCTCTGTCAGGTTGGATGGGGAGCATTGCTGCACAGCTATTTTCAGGTCCCTCCAGAGATGTTCAATTGGATTCAAGTCCGGACTCTGGCTGGGCCACTCAAGGACATTCAGAGACTTGTCCCAAAGCCACTCCAGCATTGTCTTGGCTGTGTGCTTAGGGTTGTGAACCTTCACCCCAGTCTGAAGTCCTGAGCGCTCTGGAGCAGGTTTTCATCAAGGATCTCTCTGTACTTTGCTCCGTTCATCTTTCCCTTGATCCTGACTAGTCTCCCAGTCCCAGCTGCTGAAAAACATCCCCACAGCATGATGCTGCCACCACCATGCTTCACCATATCTTGGTTTCGTCAGACCAGAGAATCTTGTTTCTCATGGTCTGAGAGTCCTTTAAGTACCTTTTGGCAAACTCCAAGTGGGCTGTCATGTGCCTTTTACTGAGGAGTCGCTTCCATCTGCCCTAATTGGTGAAGTGCTGCAAAGATGGTTGTCCTTCTGGAAGATTCTCCCATCTCCACAGAGGAACTCTGGAGCTCTGTCCGAGTGATCATCGGGTCCTTCCTTGACCAAGGCCTTTCTCCCTCAATTGCTCAGGTTGGCTGGGTGGCCAGCTCTAGGAAGATTCTTGGTGGTAACAAAATTCTTCCATTTAAGAATGATGGAGGCCACTGTTTTCTTGGGGAATTTCAATGCTGCAGAAATGTTTGGGTACCCATCCATAGATCTGTGCCTCGACACAATCCTGCCTCGGAGCTCTACGAACAATTCCTTCGACATGGCTTGGTTTTTGTTCTGACATGCACTGTCAACTGGCGTGTGCCTTTCCAAATCATGTCCAATCAAGTTGTAGAAACATTACAAGGATTATCAATGGAAACAGGATGCACCTGAGCTCAATTTCAAGTGTCATAGGAAAGGGTCTGAATACTTATGTAAATAAGGTATTTAGAATATATATATATATATATATATATACATTTTCAAAAATGTTGAAAAACCTGTTTTCGCTTTTCCATTATGGGATATTGTATGTAGATTGATGACAATTATTTATTTAATAATTTTAGAATAAGGCTGTAACAACAATGTTGAAAAAGTTTCAGAATGCACTGTAGTTCCTTCAAAATATGTTTCCGATATAATGTTTTATATTTACTCACTCAATTTCCTGTTTGTTTCATGACCAAAGTGTAGGGTGAATGACCCTAGACACTGATCTTGGCTCAGATTTCCCCATTAATGATTAAGGTTAGGAATGGGGGAGGGGAAGTTGATCCTAGATCTGTACCTAGGGGAAACTTCTCCCAGGAGCCATGACCAACCAAATGTATGTAATGTACAGACAGATTTGTAAAGACCTGTACAGTCAGGTTTGAATCACAGTCTTTCTTACAAATGTCCCACCATCGTCTCCTGCTATGGTGTCCTACTGGTTGGTCCAATGCTATTATGAAAGCTTGGGACTATAAGGTTTTAAAAGATGATTCTGACATAATTGCCTTTATATTTTCAAACCCTCATTGGTTTGAATGTTGTCAGCAATTTTTAAAATCTTGTATACCTTTTGAACAACATGCATTGGGGGTATTTAGAGAGTACTATATAGGTAGAGAAAATGTAACAGAATAAGGCTATGTCAATAACTACATTCAGACAAAATGCTGATAGAACCTTAGAGTCCCAGGCTCTCTCTTACTCACATCACATTATGCCCATACATTTGCGTAAGGGTTAATTGAGAGAGTGGTGGATGCACATTCCAGAGTTCTTCATCTGTGTATCACGAATCAAGGTAAGACCCAAGTACAGACTGTGTAAAGTAACAATGTTTATTGTAACCACAGGGGCAGACAAAGACAGGTCCAAGCAGGCAGGGGTCGATCATCCAGAGCAGAGGTCAAGGTACAGGACGGCAGGCAGGCTCAGGGTCAGGTCAGGCAGAGGTCGGTAATCCAGAGGTGGAGCAAAGGTACAGGACAGCAGGCAGGGTCAGGGAGTGGTCAGGTGGGCAGGTACAGGGTCAGGACAGGCAAAGATCAAAAACCAGGAGGACGAGAAAAAGAGAGACTAGGGAAAATGATGTTAAAATGATATTAAACCTTACTTTCACCCATCCAATCATATTAGATTAGTAATTTTATTTTATATTTTAAATACGAGTGGGGCAGGCCAACTCTTCACATTTTGTTTGTTTATTGGATAGGACAGAGGTATAAGGGAAAGATAGAGGAGAGAGTGTGGACCAGATCCGAACATTTGCTGCAGAAGAATAACATATTATGTGATCCGGAGGCAGTGGCTTAGACTGCTAGACCACCCTAGTCGACTGCAGGAAGCATTTGAACAGTTTTAAAACAGCTTTGCTCTCTCTCTCTCTCTCTCTCTCTCTCTCTCTCACTCTCTCTCTCTCTCTCTCTCTCTCTCTCTCTCTCTCTCTCTCTCTCTCTCTCTCTCTCTCTCTCTCTCTCTCTCTCTCTCTCTCTCTCTCTCTCCATCTCACACACACATCCTGCTTCACAGTGGGACTGTCATTGTTCCTCCTGTTTTATCACAGAGAGATCACACCAGCGGAGCGACATTGGGATGCTGTGAGTGGCTGAGGCTCCTGGCAGATGCTATAATTGCACTGTCATACAGCTGATGGGATGTGTGGACCTGTAAATCAATGAGAATCACGGCAGACCCTGTCGACACTGGCAGGCCAATCTTAGCTTATGCCACACCTCCCACAAGAGTTAGGTCATCTCCCACCGGTGTCTCTAGATCTTGTTCTCTCTTGTTCTCTCTCGTTCTCTCTTGTTCTCACTCGTTCTCTCTCTTGTTCTCTGTCTCATTCTCACTCTTGTTCTCTCTCTCTCGTTCTCTGTCTCATTCTCACTCTTGTTCTCTCTCTCGTTCTCTCTCATTCTCTCTCTTGTTCTCTGTCTTGTTCTCGCTCGTTCTCTCTCTTGTTCTCTCTAGGTCTCTATGGTTCTCTACTGCTCTCTTTCTCGGTCTCTGGTCTCATTATCATACGTGTTGTCTGTCTGTCTGTCTGTCTGTCTGTCTGTCTGTCTGTCTGTCTGTCTGTCTGTCTGTCTGTCTGTCTGTCTGTCTGCCTGTGTGTGTATACATTTAACATAGAGAGGGAGAGAGAGATAAAGAGATAAAGAAAGAGAGTGATAGAGTGAGTGTTAGAGAGCTTGTGTGTCTCTCTGTGTATGTGTGTATATAACAGAGAGAGAGGGAGAGAGATAAAGAACGAGAGTGATAGAGTGAACGATATAGAGTTTGTATGTCTCTGTGTATGAATGTGGGTGTTCAGCACAAGCGGTATTGTAATGAAAATAATTGAAAAATGAATCTCTATCCAGTCTGATGTTGTGGAGAGCTTCCATTATGGTGGCGTTGTTGACTCAGTTTGTCAACATAAACTACAGGGTCCATATTCATGTATTCCTTCTCTGAGATCCTTTGTGAATACGGGCCCTGGGGTACAGTTAAACGGCAAGGTATTGAGGTGTGCCTTAGAGGACTCCTGGGATCAATTTGCTAATTCAGGGATGGGCAACTTTGATGGGGCTGGGGGCCACAAAAAATCTACAGACACCATGAGGGTCATCAGTTGCTTGTGAATCTGCGTACCCACGTGTTAGCTGACATGGGCGAATTGAGTGACAATCAGTGACTGACAAATGTTGAAATTCCTTGTGCATTCTACTATTCTAGGTTGTAACAGTAAGTTGAGACCCAGAATTGTATTTGATTTGATTATTATAATCGTTTTCGTTATGACACATGGTATGTTTGTTGTTGGGCCTTAGCCTACTTGTACACACAGTTCATGATTAATATGGTTTATTTGACAGCTAGATATGTTTGCATGAAGTTATTTTGGTACTAACAAGGATGTGACTTATTTTTCCCTCAGCAGTGCTGACTGACTTTACTGTATGTGGCTCTATCCATTAACTGTTAGCGTTGTGTGTGTGTGTTTGTTTTTCTTTGGACTGATCTCGGTACTCAATATAAAAAGAGATGTAGACCCATAGTCAATGCAAAACCCAGATGCAATGGTAAACCGGAATCAAGCTCGCTTGGTTTGATTATTAACATTACTGATCGCTCTGACCACAAGTTAGCACTATTGTACTAGCTACGCTATAATGTTCTCTAATATCATCAGTTTGCCAATGGTATTTTTCCAATCCATCAACATAGGCTACCAGTTCATTTTGAATGATTTAGCCTGAAGAGCATCTTTAAATGTTGGCTACATCCGAAAGTGGTCTCAGATACAAGGTCATTTTTGAACTATAGGCCTAGTCCTTTTCCTGAGGGTTGATGTAATAGAATCTCTCTCCAGGTATACTGTACATGAAATATATATCATACTGTACCAGTAACATGGAGACAGTGTAATGCCCGGGGTGTAGTGGAGGAAGAAGTCAGACGCAGGAAACAGAGAGTTCAGAGTAGCGCTATACTTTATTCACCACACAGGGGAATAGGACACCACTCAAACAAATGCCCCAAAACACAGGGGAACTAAACAGTCCCGAATAACTCACGTACACAAACAACCGTGACTTACAGGCGTGTACATGAGTACACATAAAACAATCCCGCACACCCAGCAGGCGGGCCGGCTGGATAATAAAGCCCAACTAATTAACCTAACTAAACACAGGTGTAACTAATAAACAGACAAGGAGGGGGAGAAAAAGATCAGTGGCAGCTAGTAGGCCGGTGACGACGACCCCCGAGCGCCACCCGAACAGGAAGGGGAGCCACCTTCGGTAGGAATCGTGACAGACAGACACCTGCTGGGTTGTTTGCTAATACTGTAAGTCATGTTAGACTTGTATATCTGACACCTGCATGATAAAACAAGGTTAATTGAACGTGAGTCATTAAAAAATTTAAAATAAAAATGAAATCAACATTAAAGGTTGATAGCCATTAGATAGGTCATTAGATAGCTATAGGGCCTACTGTCATATTCATTCCCTTAGATAGCGGAAGGATGTTTTTTATTTCAGAAGGTTTTTATAAAGCTTAAACTGTCACATGACAAAAACTCTGGACAAAATATAGTAGCCCAAAACGTAGGTTTGGCCTGGTCAAAATGGCAGGCTAATAACTGTAGGTTTGGCCTGGTCAAAATGGCAAGCTAATAACTGTAGGTTTGGCCTGGTCAAAATGGCAGGCTAATAACTGTAGGTTTGGCCTGGTCAAAATGGCAAGCTAATAACTGTAGGTTTGGCCTGGTCAAAATGGCAGGCTAATAACTGTAGGTTTGGCCTGGTCAAAATGGCAGGCTAATAACTGTAGGTTTGGCCTGGTCAAAATGGCAGGCTAATAACTGTAGGTTTGGCCTGGTCAAAATGGCAGGCTAATAACTGTAGGTTTGGCCTGGTCAAAATGGCAGGCTAATAACTGTAAGTTTGGCCTGGTCAAAATGGCAGGCTAATAACTGTAGGTTTGGCCTGGTCAAAATGGCAGGCTAATAACTGTAGGTTTGGCCTGGTCAAAATGGCAGGCTAATAACTGTAGGTCTGGCCTGGTCAAAATGGCAGGCTAATAACTGTAGGTTTGGCCTGGTCAAAATGGCAGGCTAATAACTGTAGGCTTAAAGAGCCCCTAGACACCTGTCATAATAGAATTAAGAATTCATTCTCTGTCACAATGTAACATTTTTTGTGTGCTTTCAAAAACATTTGTCATAAATGGTTTAGAATGTGCAGGCTTAGAATGTGTTCTGAAATCCATGACAACATTTACCCAAACATCCCAAAAATAGGCTCCAACATTCTGCTAAAATATTTATCAGCTGTAAAGTCATCTATGAAAAGTGACTTGGATAAAATTCCTTTAAAATGGCCAAATATATTGTAGGATTAAGTAAGGTAAGTTAGCTTTCTTTTTTTATGTTATACTTATTTGATCACATTGATTTATCTCTTAGGCTCCTTGCATTTATTTTAGGGTCTATGATTACCACATTTAGTCTGATTTCATTTGCTGAATTCGTAGCCATATAACTTAAATCTTCATTTTGTTACTAGTATTTAAAAATACCAACCAAACTACTTGCATTGCTATATCAATTTAGGCTACGTTTTAAAATAGTGAACGCTTTACCTATTGATTCTCAATGCAGTCTTACCTCTGAGTGATAATGAAGCCAAAGTACAGTATGTTTCTGTTCTTGTCCAGGTGATCCACTGGTCTGATGAGAACACCCCCAATAATCAACTCATCAAGCATCTACAGCTCTGCTGCTACCAGCAGGTATTTCTTAGGAAATCTCATCAAATCAACATCTTGATGATTCATTGATAACTTGAATTAGATGTGTTAGTGCTGGTGGGCTGGAACAAACACCTTTATACTCTGTAACTCTAAGACTGTCAGTCAGTCAACAGGGAAAGGAAGGCACATGTAGTATTGATATATTTCACAAATCAAATCAAATCAAAGTTTGTTGGTCGCTTAATCAGATTTGCAGATTATATTGCAGGTGCAGTGAAATGCTTGTGTTTCTAACTCCAACAGTGCAGTAATACCTAGCAATACATAACAATACACACATAATACAAAAAGTACAAAGAAAGAAATGAAGAAATATCAGAACAAGCGATGTCAGAGACCAGAATAAAACTATTTATAAACTGGGTGGGTCAGACCGTATACCACGGGTATGACAAAACATTTATTTTTACTGCATTAATTACATTGGTAAGCAGTTTATAATAGCAATAAGGCACCTCTCGGGTCGTGCTTAAGAACAGCCCTTCGCCGTGGTATATTGGACATATACTACACCTCCTCTGGCCTTATTGCTTAAATATACCACAGGAGGTTGATGGCATGTTAATTGGTTTCTATGTGTTTGATGCCCTTCCAGCCATTATTATGAGCTGTCCTCCCCTCAGCAGCCTCCACTGATATTTATGCATAATGTATATATATAAAATAGATATGATGGTGTATAAAGACAGTATGTACATATGATGGTGTATAAAGACAGTATGGACAGTATATGAATAGGAAAGGTGTGTACAGCAGTAGTTACAGTATATAGGATGAGCAATGACTAGAATACAGTATGTACATATGATGGTGTATAAAGACAGTATGGACAGTATATGAATAGGAAAGGTGTGTACAGCAGTAGTTACAGTATATAGGATGAGCAATGACTAGAATACAGTATGTACATATGATGGTGTATAAAGACAGTATGGACAGTATATGAATAGGAAAGGTGTGTACAGCAGTAGTTACAGTATATAGGATGAGCAATGACTAGAATACAGTATGTACATATGATGGTGTATAAAGACAGTATGGACAGTATATGAATAGGAAAGGTGTGTTTCTTCAGTAGTTACAGTATATAGGATGAGCAATGACTAGAATACAGTATGTACATATGATGGTGTATAAAGACAGTATGGACAGTATATGAATAGGAAAGGTGTGTACAGCAGTAGTTACAGTATATAGGATGAGCAATGACTAGAATACAGTATGTACATATGATGGTGTATAAAGACAGTATGGACAGTATATGACTAGGAAAGGTGTGTACAGCAGTAGTTACAGTATATAGGATGAGCAATGACTAGAATACAGTATGTACATATGATGGTGTATAAAGACAGTATGGACAGTATATGACTAGGAAAGGTGTGTACAGCAGTAGTTACAGTATATAGGATGAGCAATGACTAGAATACAGTATGTACATATGATGGTGTATAAAGACAGTATGGACAGTATATGAATAGGAAAGGTGTGTTTCTTCAGTAGTTACAGTATATAGGATGAGCAATGACTAGAATACAGTATGTACATATGAAGTGAGTAAAGCCATTCAAACACTCTTTCTCAAAGGAAATGTCAGTGACTTTACATTTGAATTGTCAATGAATTCAGCTGCAGTATGTCGGTTATGGATTTGACATTGAGTTTGATATATTTCAGGAAAGAAGACCTCTAGTGTTTGTCATGAGTCCTTGGGTGTCTGCTGGCATCCTGTCCCACGGGATGAGAGGGAATATAGAGAGATGTCTATCCATCCCTACAACTGTGATGACCAGTGTTCTCGATGAGAGGTGAGAGAAGTGTCATGGCTGTATGCCTATCTCCATGGTTTCTCCTCAGTAACAACAGCGTGCAGCAACATTTATCGGCAAAAACAGAAAGTCTGTTACCTGAAAATGTCAGTGTACAAGTATCCACTATGGTCAAAGATGTGTTAGAGAATGATTGTCATTGTGTTTTGTGAAGGATTACGATGGATGTCACTGAGCCCGGATATCACTCCTTAGTTGAGAGGGTAAGCAGAAAGAGACCGTATAGAAAGTTAGGCAGGCATCTTACAGTACATTTAGTCACGTGTATCAATGTTTTATTGGATTTACTGAGCGGAATCACCTGACTGTTAGTCCCTCTGGATAAAGCGAAGAGATTGTTGTTATTGCATTGAAAACTGATTGGGTAGAATTATATTGTCTCATAACTATTGTTGTCCTCTTGTCCTCAGGCTTGTGGATCTAGCACATGTTTGACCACGCTCAGGACGCTGCGCCCATCACCCATCCACCTGCCTAACCTGTAAGTGCTACTTGCTGTCAGTGAAAGGCCCAGCTGTGTGTTTGAAACATAGATCCCATCACTTCCTTTTCAATTCAGTCAATACAAGAAGTCAACGGAAATTCCAATTCCAATATTCCTCACTGTTCCTTTATGAGAATTTTTTTTATTTGGAATTTCTGTTTACTTCTTGTATTGACCTACTTGAAATGGAATTGACCCCAAATGTGGTTTGAAGTTAACATTGTGATTAAGATAGTGCTCTATTCCTTATATTTTATTATTCATGTGGTCCCCCTCTTGTGATGAGATGGTGTTATCTGGCCCATCCGGACCACCTTTGAACTTTCACCCATGTATGTCTCGCAGGTTGACACTGAGAGCAACGGGTGATAGGCTGCAGGCTGTGTCCCGTGGTCTGGGGGTCACAGAGGGACGTGAGGTAACCATGACCCAACTTCAAGTCCCTCTCCATTGTCCTGCCACTGCCAGCCAGAGGGCAGCAGTTCTCCACTGCCTCAGTAACCTGGTGCGAGTGTTCCGCCGCCCTCATGGCCTGTGGAGTGGACAGGGAGTGGGTGAATGGGTGATATCCACCACTACGGGGTCAGAGATCACTGTGCGAGCTGCAGGCATGTTGCCGAGCTGCCTTCGCTTTGATGGTAGGATCAAAGTCCAGGTCTCCATCTCAGGCCAACTCCTCTCCTTGACCTCTGGTGGCTCCAACAAGCCGGCCCACGCCACTGCACCATCAGCGAGTGATCAGACCAAGAGTTATTTTCCTTGCAAAACCTCTGTGATAAGTGGACAACCCAGTCAAGCCCAGAAGCTCTGGAAGAAGAGCCCCAAGCACAAACATTGTCACATCGCCAACAAGCTGTGCATGGTCCCAGAGATGCTCCTCATGTACACCCTGGGCAGATTTGTGTATGCCATCTACCCCTTGAAGGACTTCTCTCCATGGATAGAGGAGGTTATTGAAAAACGTGTGGAGCTGACATGGCAACTGTTCTTCCTGGTCCAAGAGGCCTTGGCAAAAGCTACAAAGACAAGAGCCCTGCAAAGAGCACTGAGAAGGCTTTCAGAGCCTAACCAAAACCATGGTCCACTGGAGCTCCGGCTGGGAGACCTGCTCTACAGCAACTTTGAGAAGGACTTCCCTTCACAGCGCCCTCTGGTGCCAGAGGCCTTCCTGGGGGACCACCAGCTCTGCTTGGAAGTGTCTGTCATGGTGAGCAGGGTGCTCCTACAGCACTGGACCCCCAGGATAACTTTCTCCCCTGACTGTGAGGTGCAGGACATTAGTCCCAGACTGAAGTGTCGCAGCGGGAGCCTCACTCGCCACTGGTCTTCGATGGACAATCTCAACGAGGTAAGGTTTCAGCATCAAAACCACATCTACACTGAAATAAATGACTGTAGGAAACATGTTTTTACATCATTAGTGAACATTACTGAATGGAACCATTCCATCTGACTTGTGACTTCTGTGTGCTTTTAGTTTGCTGATGAAGGTGATGAGGAGCAGTGCTCTGTGGGTAAGTTTTCCAGACTGTACACACACCCTAGGGTTGAAAATGGAAGGCCTAAACGGAAACTTTAGGAAACTAAAGTAAACTAAAGGGCTAATTGCTTGTATTGTTTTTCTTTCAGAAGCTGACGGAAAGCAGGAGAAAAAAGGATTGAAGGTTTTTTTTCATAGAGTTTGGAATTCATTGAAGAAATCCGCTATCTGTCGCTGTCTGCGCTCTAACAAAGCACATTTGACTATATTTTAATAAAGATTTGACATTTTTTATGAAAACATAACAATAGACTTGCTTGCATAATAATTGTACTGCTATGACAAACTCTTTAAAATACTGTATATTGGGGAAATGATCTGGAGTTATAACTCCTGCTTTGGCAGTGACAGCCTGTGAAGGAAGCTGTGATTTCTTATCAACTTTTATTTATCCATGGAAAAACACATTGAGACCTAGGTCCCATTTGCAAATGTACCCTGGGAACAACACATCAAATAATATCATACACAATTTAAAACACAAAATTAAATAAATAGCAAATATTATATACACAATAAACAATCAAACAAAACAAACACATTTATCAATATAAAAATCCCTAGTCTTTCTCCTAAACGGACCTAGAGACAACAACACATCGAAATGAAACGTTACTTGGAGATTATTCCATATGATCGGAGCCTGGTAGGTAAAGACAGATTTACCCAACTCCGTGGAAACACGTGGAGTCTCCATCATTAACCAACTCTGTGATCCAGTGTTGTAATCCCAGTTTCTATATTTCAACCATGATGTTAAGTAAATTGGTAGTTTATTGAGTAAGGCTTTATAAACAAAAACAGAATAATGAGGTGACACGTGTTTTTAGCGAGGTTCTACCAACTTGATGATGAAGGATGCTGTGGTGAGTGTCAAAACTGTCAGATGTTAGTTATAAAACAAGGTGCGCTATGATAAATTGTGTCTAAGGGCTTCAAAACACTGGGAGCTGCATTCATGTATATAATATTGCCATGCTCTATAACAGGAATAAATGTAGACTGAATGATCTGTTTTCTACTATTTAATGAAAGGCAAGCCCTATTCCTAAAGAAGAAGACCAACTTAAATTCTTAATTTCTTGACTAACTCATCAACATCAGGGGCTCCCAAGTGGCAGTGCAGTCTAAGGCACTACATCACAGTGCTAGAGGTGTCACTACAGACACCCTGGTTCAAATCCAGTCTGTATCACAACAGTCCACGATTGAGTGTCCCATAGAGACCTGCACAGTTGGCCCAGCATCGTTTGGCTGGTGTAGGCTGTCATTGTAAATAAGAATTTGTTCTTAAATGACTTGCCTATTGAAATATAGATGTATTTTTAAAGAAAGCTTTTCGTCAATCCAGATCCCAAGATATTTATATGCGTGGACGCGATCAATGGGGGCACCATCTAACGTACTTATGCACAAATCATCAGTTACACTATTACTTGGAAAACAACATGTACTTGGTTTTACCAGCATTTAGTACCAACTTCAGGTCAACCAAGGTTTTCTGCAAGCCAGTAAAATCAGATTGAATGGTCAACAGAGCCTGAGCTGCCGTAGGGGAAGTAGCACATACAACAGTGTCATCTGCGTCCAGATAAAAGTTACCGTTTTGTACAGATCAAATACTTTTAATATAAATAGTGAAAAGAACTGGACCAAGAATCAAACCCTTTTGGGCACCTTTTGTTGCGTCTGGAAGTCCTGATTTAATGTCATCAGTAAATACACACTGTGTTCTGTCTTTTAAATCATTCTCAAACCAACTACAAGCAGCCCAATGAAGAGGGCAGCACAGTGTTTCTTCGTATTTAAACAGTTTATGACATCATTTAAAACCATAGAAGTAGCAGAGATGGTACTACGACACAGTCTGAAACCTGACTGTTTTACATTCAGAAAATATGTAGCAGTTGAAAGGGATCTAAGCTTTGAATCAATGATTTCAAGATCTTTGCTTGGCAAGAGAGTTTGGAAATGGGACGATAATTATTTAGATCACTCTGGTCGCCACCATTATGCAGAGGAAGAACATGGACCGGCTTCCAAACTCTAGGGATAGTACTCAATATAATTGTCAAGTTAAAAACATGTGTTCAAATGAATCAATGGAGCAGAAAGCTGTAATAAGAAGGGATCAAGCATATCAGCCCCAGTAGTTTTTTAAAACATCAATCAGAAGTAGTTGTTCCAATACATCAGAAGTAGACAGCTGCTCCAGAGAGTACAAGGATTCACTGAGGTTTGTCTGGTCCTCTATCAAGTCGACTAGCAGCTGGGAGAGGGACGAGCAGTTTACTGACTTACCCAGGTCTATTAAACCAAGATTTCTTTCAAACAAAAAAACGACAGACATAAAATGATGATTAAAAGCATAACCTATATCACTATAACTTGCTTGGATATGGAAGGAGAGGAATTCCCACACTTCAGCACCTTTACTGTTTTCCAATATGTAGATGCATCCCCAGCAGAGTCAGCAATAGAACTTAGGAAGTAACTTGATTTAGCCTTTTCTACTAAGGACGCGCATTTATTTCTCAGTTGCATGAAAAGCTGCCATTCCACAACAGCATCAGTTAGTCTAGCTTTGGCCCAGGCATGGTTTTGAGATAGGTGTCAGCCAGTCCAGGATAACGTCACCTAAGACCACTAGTTCAGGTGATAGAAAAGGTTTTAAATGCTCAGCTATGATACTAGTCACATCAACTAACGCAGTAGGAGGCCTATACACTCCAGCAACAAATACATGCCCCTTTTGGCTCATAGCCACATCAAAAACCAGGGTTTCACATTTTTAGGGTATAGTGATATTAAGAGCACGTGATTTCACATACATAGCCACCCTCCACCTTTTCTCTGCCTATCACATCTAAAAAATGTTGTAATTAGCAATGTCAATGTCCTTATCCATAATCAAATAATTGAACCAAGTCTCTGATAAAACAAGAATGTCTGTGTTCGTGTCATGCATCCAGATATCGATAAAGTCCATCTTTGACATCATACTTCACACATTTAAATGTAACAAACCCAGCCCTTGGCGAGACGTAAAAACAGCAGGGGTGTCCATATTTAACCAAACGTCATCATTAAGTAAGTCAGGAGATTTCATAGGAATAGAACTCAGGATGTCAAAGCCCCAATGGGCCTGCGACTGCATCTATTTGGTGGCTGTTTATATCCTATTGATATTCAGACAGGGATCATGTAGATTTCCTTGACTTAACATCAGAAACAGTTTGATGTGCGATGATGGTTGGGATAACCTGGATAGAGTGAGGGTTATATCCCAGTCAGTCTCTCAGAGCAGCCTTAAAACAGCCTTGCAATGTATAAGCCCTGAGATAGTATGGGTGAATTCGTCATCTTTGTAGAATTTTGAATGTGATGCTTGGTTTTCCTTATTTAGCCTGGGTCATGTTCATTAGGGGACTTGAAGGAAATAGTGAAAAAAAATGTTTTGTAACTGAAAATGTAAATGTAAATGTCTTACCCAGGTCGTCCCAGCCTGTTTCAGTCTATTTTCCTCTGATTGGTGCCTGAAGAACACGACACTCTGGTTTCCACTCTCATTTGAAGTGAATTCCGACAGGCTAAGTGTTCATTTTCTTTTTTCATATCCTTTGACAACAGCAAATCTAATATTCACACCTGTCTGTCTGTCTGTCTGTCTGTCTGTCTGTCTGTCTGTCTGTCTGTCTGTCTGTCTGTCTGTCTGTCTGTCTGTCTGTCTGTCTGTCTGTCTGTCTGTCTGTCTGTCTGTCTGTCTGTCTGTCTGTCTGTCTGTCTGTCTGTCTGTCTGTCTGTCTGTCTGTCTGTCTGGCTGTCTGGCTGTTTGTCTGTCTGTCTGGCTGTCTGGCTGTCCTATTAGCGACATGACCGTAATGTTTGAAAAGCCCTATACAAATAAAGTCATCATTTTGGCTAAAGCAGACAGAATTACCAACCAATGGCTTTCTCTCTTTTGACTGCCGCCCCACAGTTGTTGTGTTAGTTTATTCTGGCCAACGGTTTCTATGGAGACCACTAGGCACCCTCTTGGAGCGCCTTTCAAGCAAGCAGATTTGATCCCCACCTCGGTCTGAGGGAGACTCTCAAAAGCCTCTCTGTTAGTCCGGGTCTGTTTCTGCCCATGCCCAGTTAACTAAACAACTAACAAACAAGGAGAGAAAAAAATATCAGGGCCTTATGATGCTGATGTTGGATCAGTTTTGCCTTTAGATCATTATGAATAAGACAAGGGGATCTGATTCGAGATCAGCATTCCTATGACGCTTGAATGCAGACCCTGACTTGCAATAATGACTGTGTATGCCATGCCCTTTTTTAATCAAGTGTTTACTAGTTTGGTTAATACAGCCAAGAGCTGGAGAATAGTTGCATAGAGGAGAGGGGTTGAATAAGGAAGTAGAAAGTATAATTACTGGAGGTATGTTGTTCCTTTGCATCAGTTCTTGCAAACAACTCTGTTTCTAATTACTTAATTATTACTGATCTGATGAAACACTTCGAAACACTTTGAGGGTATGAGCGTGAAAATGACAGAACCTGCAAACGGGGTTGTTTTGAGACAGATGCCTGCCTTGCACTTGAACTGAACTGAGCTCCAACTGAGCTTATTTTTATGTATCTCTCTCTCTCTCTCTCTCTCTCTCTCTCTCTCTCTCTCACTCTCTCTCTCCCTCTCAATTCAATTCAACTCAATTCAAGGGGATTTATTGGCATGGGAAGCATGTGTTAACATTGCCAAAGCAAGTGAGGTAGATAATATACAAAAGTGAAATAAACAATAATAACTAACAGTAAACATTACACATACAGAAGTCTCTCTCTCTCTCTCTCTCTTTCTCTCTCGCTCTCTCTCTTGCTGCCCTCTTTCTCTCTCTCTCTCTCTCTCTCTCTCTCTCTCTTTCTCGCTCTCTCTCTCTCTTACTGCTCTCTCTCTCTCTCTCTCTCTCTCTCTTACTGCTCTCTCTCTCTCTCTCTCTCTCTCTCTCTCTCTCTTACTGCTCTCTCTCTCTCTGCTCCATTATTAGCATTGATTGACCTTGTCCATACGATGCTTCCTATTGATTTGGTACTTGTGTACCTGAGTTAATTAACTTGTAGAGGGCTCCGTTTAGTTGGACTGATGGCCGGACCGCTTGCTGCATGCTACTTCATGAAGGCTTAAAGAGATTCTCCGGTACTTTTGTATACTTTAGTGTTCTGAAAGTGGTGCTCACAGTATGGTGCTGCACAGCTTCCAGAAAAATGTCTCTTTCAAACTGGGGATTTCATGGCTAACTGAGATAAGACAGTAGTTCTGCTTCTAGATTATGCATGTGTGAACTACACATTGATACATCCAGCCCAAAGTGGGAGAAATAAAAATACTAGCCGCCAAAGTTCTGGAGAATGTTTTTAATCTTTATCAAATAGGACAGTTAAAGTCAGTAGGGGCACATTGTTTTGAATGGGAGTTGGTTGGCCTTGGAGCTTGGATGGTTGGGTCTGTCTGTATGAATGGCAAACTGATTAAAGCTGTCAACAAAAGAAGATAAAATGATTAGGAGTCAGGCTTGTCTGTCCACTAACCCTAACCCTCCCCACCTAAATAACAACCTGGACATAGCTGATCATTTGGTTCTGTCACGGACTGTGTGGACCAGGTGAAGAAGTGAACACTGTCAAAGCATTTCCTACTGCATGTACTGTATGCAAGACCAAACGTACACACACCCTAACACCCACACAGACGCGCACGCACGCACTGACACACACACACACACACACACACACACACACACACACACACACACACACACACACACACACACACACACACACACACACACACACACACACACACACACACACACACACACACACACACACACACACACACACACACACAGGCCCATGAGTAATGGAGTGCAAAAAACTAAATAATGTAATTGAACATGCACCTGAAGTACCATACTGTGTGATGTGAGATATGTAAATGAATGTAAATGAAGGCACACAATGACAAAGAAGATTAGCTACAATCCTAATAATAGGTGAACTTGTATAGCCATGCTATCAGTACCTTGGATTAGCAAAATCTCATCTCCTTTGCAGGGCTGTACAGCAACAATCACAATAATTGCTCATGGTGTCATCAGAATTACAATTGTGCTAGTATTTATTCTGAATGATTAAGAGATACATATCTATATTTGTCCTGTCATGTTTTTGTTGTGTTGTTGAACATGTTTAAGTTTCCATAGATTTTCCCAATATTCAAAACACAAGATGGCAGCACTAGCATTATAACTGGGCCTTATGCTCCATTCAGTAAATACTGTTCAAATATTTATTATTTCAGAGGGGGCATAATGTTGATAAATGGTTGCAATCAGGTTATGTAATAATTTCATGACTAGCATTATGGTTTAACACAAACTATGGAAGGGATTAAGTAATATTTTACTCAGATTGAAAAGCTGTGACAAATCAAACATCTAACTGTTCTGACAGATATTGCATTTTTTGATAAAAGGTTTGAGATTATTTTGATATCAGTGTAATTATATTTGACCCAAAGTAGCGTAAACATCAGATGAGTCTAGTATATTTTTATTGAAGATTAGCATTATATAAATTCTGTAGACATTCTGTTTGAATCACATAGCCTACAGACCATGTTTGTTCATATTGGCTCACCTGAATCCTAAAAATCTTCAGCCTGTTTGTAGAAATAGATGATTTATTGAGCAGTGACACATAGTCACCTGAGAACTTCAAACACTCCCCTCGCCAGTCTGCCAACACTGCAGGACTCATGCCAGGACAGAGGCTGCCAAATGCTGTGCTGAGGTCTCTCTGCACGAAGTTCAGCTATATGATTTACTCACATGCACAGAAACACGCAAATGCCGACACACATAGACAACGGCAAAGACACACACATACAAACACAGACACACACACAGAGGTACAGACACACACACACACACACACATGGATGCAGATACACACATACACACATACAAACACAGACACACACACAGAGGTACAGACACACACACACACACACACACACACACACACACACACACACACACACACACACATGGATGCAGATACACACATACACACATATACACATACACACACAAGCCAGAAGAAACCACAACCCCAATACTCCTCCTGCCAATATCTACTCTGCGGGCAACTCTCTAGACATTGAATGACTTTCTTCTGAATTTCACTAAAACCACATCATTTTACTGAGGAGAGCAAGGTGGTAGAGTTAACAGACTCTTGCTGACCCCATATAACACCGCTGACCCTAAATCCCATCCAAAACATATGAAAACAAGCTAATAAACGTTTTGCTGTCACTGTCGAAGGACATGTTCATGCTTTTTAGACGTGTTTATTTCAGATTCTGTCGCCATTTCTGACCCAGAGGATTTTTTACAACCGTTCAGGTCGGTGCCTTGCATGTTTATATCACCCATTTCTCAGGATAAGCACATCGAGTTTGAGGTATTGTCGCCATGCACCAGAGGCCATGGTCAAAAGGCATGGCCATATTTCTAAACCAAAGGCCTCTAAAGCAACGACTAAGACCCAGTCTTTCCCTCCTCAATAGGTTAGTATATGAGTGTTGTACCCCTGAGATTCATAGTCCCATCCCACACACAGACATTATTGGTACAGCAGTGAGAACAACCTAGATCCCACCAGACTTATACCTACAGAAGCCTCCACTGAGGATAATACTACAAGTTAAACCATTGCAGCATGATGTTTAGTTGATGTTTAGTCTATTACATGTCAGACCAATACAATGTTGTATTCCTCTTTTCAGGGTTATAATAACTCTTTATCCGGAAGTATTTGAGGATTTTCCCCTTGTAAATCTCCATGGTTATTCACTGTTTTGCTGCTATACTTTTCTTGGATTATCAACAGAATAGATAATGACCATTATGTTGTGTCCCATTACTTCCCGAAGCCTATAAACCACTTGTGTTTGTGTTAGGAACATTGACTCAAATAAAACCATATCATGAAGCCTGGGAAGCGAGACCAACGGGTCCTTCATAAAAGTCATGATTCTTTATGATTGTTGAAGGTATATTGTCCGTAGTTCCTGGAGGGTTTGTAAACATTCGCAGAAGGTGAATCTATTGCTACAGCTTTCACTCTGACAAAAACAGGGGAACACTTTTTATTCTCTTGATATTTGTATAAAGTCTGTGACATCAGGTGTGAGAGAGGAAAGTGAATGGTGGCATCTGTCTCTGTATGTGTCTGTAATCAGGGGACATACTCATAGAACAAGGTGATTGCATGCCATGGAAACAATACGCACTTCAAATGTGGCAGAATAGATTCGGTAATGTTTGCTGTGAATTCACTTTTTTCACTTGTTTCGTAAAACAATTTAGATTTGTTATTACAATGTAGAAAATAACATGTTAACTTAAAAAGCACAAAGTCAATAGAATAGAATATTGTCCATTTGTTTGACATGTTGCCTTTGTCTTCTGCTGAGGACACACGTTAAGAGAAACAGCTGAGTGTAGAACCCCTAGAGCTGTTTTTGGTGTGAAGTGTCTTGCTCAAGGGCACAATAGCAGTGGATAGTATCTTAAACCAGCAGCCCCCCGGTTGCCAGGACATCCTCCACTTTTCTCACAGCATCTTTCTGACTATTGGTCCACCCCTCTAAGTGGATTTCAAGAAGTTGCCTTTTTGGGCTCCTGCTGTTGGAGAAATAAAATCTCATTGCGGATGTCAACTTTTATTGGAGTTTCAGCTTTCTGCATTCCACACCCAGTTCTTTTGAAAAAGTTCTTACGTATGGATATAACTAGCCATTAGGATGCCAGCTCCTCCCACCACTCCTGCTGTGACAAGTCCTCCTGCTAGTATTTCTGCAGGTGCCAAGGCACAAGCCACTCGTTCCTGCTCCTACTGCAGCGACTACAGACATTTTTACAACCACTTTCTTTAATCTCATCCTCTCAGGACTTTCTTTGAGCCTCCTGGTACATCAAATCAGATTGTATTCATCAGGTAGCCTAGTGGTAAAGCGCATTGGGCCAGTAACTGAAAGGTTGCTGGTTCAAATCCTGAACTAACTAGGTGAAAAATCTATCAATGTGCTCTTGAGCAAGGCACTTAAACTTAGTTGCTCTGGATAAGAGATTAGTAAAATTATGGAAACATTATGTACAAAAAAAATACAAATCACCCAAAATGGACCCGACTTATTGGTGTAGTGCTGTCGTCCATTCTTCTCCTCTATCTTCCTTAGCAGCTCTGTCACCTGAGTCTGGCCACCTCTGGCTTTATTATTAAAGACATGAGATCTATCATCATCACCTAAAGGGGTGTCAGAGACTCCTTGCCCTCTTAAAGAAACACCTCCACTGGTTTTCCTTCCAGCTGATCCACTCTAGTGAATATTATTACAGTGTGGTGTGAGACCTCTTTTCCAAAGTTCTTCTGGATCCACTTCACTGCATCCGGCATCTCCGCTGTGTGTTTCCCAACGCCAATCACCAGAAGAAACGCATGGGGTTCTGGGACTGACAATTTGATCCAATGTCCTATGTCACTTTTCATTTCCTTTAGTGACTGAGGTGTATCAGAGCCCCACTGTGTCAGTCACATGAACCTCCCTCTCATCCGCCTCGCCACTATGTTTCTGACACTGTGGTCACAGACTCTGTAGAGAAATACACTTGAAATGCCTCTCTCCCCAGGATGGTGTATCCAGTTGCACTCTTCTGCTCCAGTCTCACCCACCAAAACAATCATCAGCAGCTTATAAATGGAATCTGTTTATAACACCCAATAAAACAGAACCCAATGCTTAATTGTCCTGTTGTGAATCAAGACTCGAAACCTCAGCAACAGTTCTTCACTGTATGTCTAATATTCTGTACACACTGTAAAAGAGTAATGGTGAATCATGTGACAATACCTCAACTTCCTCTTCATAAGTGGGAGGGATCATCTATGCTTCCATATGCGATGTTTGTGGTCTACAGGCACAGTGAGGAACAATCAAAACCACTTAAAGAGTCCGAATGTCACATAAAAAAGTGAACATGTGATGTTGACAGGCCTGTTATTACAAGCACACCTGGTCCATCACTGTTAAGGTTTTAAACAATAATCAACAGCATCATCTTAGGGGGGTTAGGGGGGAGCCATGGTGAAGTGGGGACTGAATATGGCGATAGACTCACAGATGGCTGGAGGGAGTTCCAGAGGTTGGGTTTAGCCCCAGAGAAGTCCCTGTTGCTGAAGCTCTGGACCTTGGACCTGGGGACAACAAGGTGGCCTGCTGTGGTAGAACGGGGTGATCGTGTGGGTTGGTAGGGAAGAAGGTCAGAGAGGTCAGCGGGGGCAAGGTGGTGGAGAGCTTGGTAGGTCAGAAAGAGGATCTTGTATTCGTTGCATGCGGAGACAGTGGAGTTCACGGAAGACGGGGGTGACGTGCTGCCAGAACTTAGTATGTATGAGGAGTCTGGCTGCAGAGTTCTGAACCATTTGGAGTTTATGGAGGGAACTTTTTTTTTATGTTTGGGTTTCTCTCTTATAGGGCTACAGTACCTGTGCAATGGGTTCTCACGATACAATTAGCGTACATAGTGACATTTTCTATTGCCACATAGTTAGTAGAGTCCCCCCCCCCCCCACCTCGGTACCATAAGGGGAGGTCCAAGTTTGGTCACAACGGAACATTAACAGCATTCAGATTCAGTCAAAGCCAGAACAGTTAGTGGCAATCAGCAACAAATATTGTGATTCATTTAGGATGACTGCCTCCTAAATCCCAAAAGGCACCCTATTCCCTATATAGTGCATGTATATTTGGTCAAAGTAGAGCCCTGTGTAGAGAATAGGGTGCCATATGGGACTTAGATATGATTCACCCTCAGAGGTTTGGGAATGGAAATGCTCTGGTCTTCTATGTTAACTCCAGAGTGAGAACAGATGGCCTTGGTAAAGATGTTAATAATGACTATTCTCATATCAGCATTGTAAATATCCCCCCAAAATCTGTCTGCAATAATTTTTTTATGAGCTATTTTTCGTTGAAAGCAAGAGAAAAAAAAGCCCAATTTAAAAACTGTGGGTGTTTGATGTGCTCTAATCCCAAACGTTGTTTTAAATTAGAAAAGGGGACAATGCCACCACTGTAATCTATATAGGATGTGTCTCAAAAGGTCCTTTATTCCCTACATGGAGCATTACTAATCTCTACATAGAACACTGTGTGTGTGTGTGTGTGTGTGTGTGTGTGTGTGTGTGTGTGTGTGTGTGTGTGTGTGTGTGTGTGTGTGTGTGTGTGTGTGTGTGTGTGTGTGTGTGTGTGTGTGTGTGTGTGTGTACATGTGTATACATGTGTGTACATGTGTGTACATGTGTGTACATGTGTGTACATGTGTGGTAAAAAGTGTGTGTTTGTGTGTTTGTGTTTGTCATGCTGTATAGAGACACACAATCAGAGTGATTGCAATGATTGATTGCAATTACTATCTTATGTTTCCATACAGTATGCCTATGGCAGAGCAGCAGTCTTGACAAATAGACAGGATGTTGCATTATTCAACCGTTATTCATTCTTCACTCTCCAATGTCTTCTATCAACATAACTGTTTTCAAGAGACAGGACCTACTTGACAGTCAGATGACAAGTGTATCAATATTTTCTTTATTTCTCTAAAATAATTGGACTTTGGGGTAGTTTATTGAATAATTCATTATCATATTGTTGCAGCAGCCAAAGGCAGAGGAATTATGCCATTGTTCAGTAGCGCATTGACTCTTCAGAGCGACGTGCTGCTATTATAGCGCAGGTTGGAGAGGCGTGGGCTACTACCGATCCCCTATGAGTGAGGCTTTGATGTTCGCACAGACGGGCTCTTTACCAGTGCGTCCCGCTGCTATAGGCTGGGCATGAATGGCATTCGCTATTGGTGGCTGTGCGTACATATAGAGGAGCGCTCGCGCGGGATAAGGTTGGCGCCTGAGGTTCATATTATCAACTTTTTAAGGAATTAAATATCAGTCAACCCGGCTGTAAATTTCGCTCGGACATGATGGATTTATGACAAACTGCATGCCTTTTCTGGTGGAGTTGGATTGACGATTGACTCATTTGAGCGTCCATGCGTGTTATATTTTTAGAGATGTGTTTTATCCCTTATTCTAGAGCTGAAGTTGTAGGACAAGTTTCGGACACCAAAATGTGTATATTTTTTATTTTCATATTATCAACTTTAGAAATATGTCAGTCGCTGGCCCCTCGGAACGTTTATACAAATCACTGGGCAGTGCGTATTGCAGGGGGACAAGAAGAAGCGGATAAACTTGCTGCTAAATATGGTTATAATAATTATGGACAGGTAAGACCATTACCGTGTTTTTATTTTGTGCAGCGTGACCTGTTATGATTCCCTCTTTCTGCTTCAATAGTCTAATGTTTTGTCGAGTTCAGCTGCTGAACTTCGATACAGTAGGCTGGCTATTTGTCGATCATAATGCAGAGACATTCATAGAGGAATCAAAGAAAAGTGACGTGTGTGATTATTATCCGTGTCTGGCAAGCACCTGAACCCCAGCGCCAAATGTACAGCTTTCGGAGTTACAGAGCGATTTTCAGTTGGCAACACAAACGCACCAGCGCCACTGAAGTACATTCTTTTCAGGCCGTTCACTTATGGGCAATGGTCACGTTGCACTGTCCATATACAACGAGACTAAACATGACGCTGTAATTATACAACGTGTTGTAGACTACAATAGGCCTGTGCACGATGATCAACATTGGAAATGGCGCTGTGCCAAAAAAGGAAGTGCTCAAATTCAAAAAGGACTACATTCCAACTTGGTACACTATTGATGTTTTTGGTACACTATTGATGTTTTCACTTTAAGGATGTTATATATGACTGGAATGGGTTTACTTAATTATAATAGTGGATTTGTTCTGCTCTTGTTTTAGCCATAATAGGCGTTTACAATCCTCCCCAGGGGGTAAACCAGTGATTATCCAGATTATTTTTTAAGATGAGTGTCCCACAGCATGGCTTCTGTTGCAGCCTTCTTATTGAAGTTGACCACATGCTATAAACTGCAATAAATGATAATGTGGTCTTGACATTTTAGTCTGTCTCCCATTGGGATTCACCCCCTATGGAACTTCAGATCTTCATTTGAATTTACTGACAGGGGATAGATACCCTTGCAGAATTCATGCAGACTGTGAAGATGACAAGCTTGTGGATGGGGGAGAAAGCAGTAGATATTCTATAGATTATTGACATGAATCTGAGGATAACAAGTCATTTAGGAGTACGGACGTGGCCCACATAACTACTGTAGCCTAACAGATGACACATTTATTCAGGGTATAAGGATTGACACAGTGTTTGCATGATTCAGAGAAGTGTGACATCTGAAATTGAAGTTTATTCAATGGACCTTTGACCTTTTATGTTGTGACATTTTATATCTGCAGCGTCTGTGTACACTCAGCTTGCTATCTAGGCAATCATTCCAAATTCCTAAGAACTGACAGACTTGAATGGAGATGGAGAGAGAAAGGCAGAGGGTGAGAAAGAGGGGAGAAA
The DNA here is from genome assembly GCF_002021735.2 of Oncorhynchus kisutch. Lineage (NCBI taxonomy): Eukaryota > Metazoa > Chordata > Actinopteri > Salmoniformes > Salmonidae > Oncorhynchus > Oncorhynchus kisutch. The sequence continues at coordinate 2,371,958 of NW_022261980.1, forward strand.
TGGAGTGAGAACAGCAGAGTGAGAGAAAGAGGGAAAGAGAGAGTTGAAATGAGTGGGGGAGACATATAGAGCAAAGAGACAGAGAGAGAAAGAGGGAAAGAGAGAGTTGAAATGAGTGGGGGAGACATAGAGCAAGAGACAGAGAGAGAAAGAGGGAAAGAGAGAGTTGAAATGAGTGGGGGAGACATATAGAGCAAGAGACAGAGAGAGAAAGAGGGAAAGAGAGAGTTGAAATGAGTGGGGGAGACATAGAGCAAGAGACAGAGAGAGAAAGAGGGAAAGAGAGAGTTGAAATGAGTGGGGGAGACATAGAGCAAGAGACAGAGAGAGAAAGAGGGAAAGAGAGAGTTGAAATGAGTGGGGGGAGACATAGAGCAAGAGACAGAGAGAGAAAGAGGGAAAGAGAGAGTTGAAATGAGTGGGGGGAGACATAGAGCAAGAGACAGAGAGAGAAAGAGGCTGAAATGACAAATGAGTGAGAACAAGACAGAGGGAAAGAGATGAAGGGAGGTAGCGAAAGGTTGAGCGAGAGAGAGTGTTAAAGAAGTCCTGGTTCAGATAATAACTCGCCTCAGTGCCAGAAGTGCACATGTGCTCTGGTAATCCTGCCCGCATTTTTGGTGCAAAGTCACAAGAGAAAAAAAATTACCTATTTATTACTTCACGTGCTTTGGATTTGAAATGGTTATTTTCCTCTGAGTAAGCAACATTTGCAGAAAAAGTCCTTCTGTACAAATGTAGGATCTTAAGTTGATCACCATGTTGCAGGAGAAAAACACTTGTTTATTTGAGGTTTAAAAAGGCTTCTGAAGTTTGTAATTTCCACTTTGAAAATTTAGACTCGACTTTCCCTTACAAAAATTGTATCAACCCCCTACAAAAATGTCCATGAATTATAATCCACATAATAATGAACATGTCCCGTTGCTGCAGGATTATTTTCCTGCTGTAGTAAACTGGCTCACATTAAGATCCTACATCTGTATGTGTTCACAAACTTCACATTGTTGGATACCGGTGCAAACATGTTTTTTCTCAGAACAATGTAGGTTGTTTGGTCTTAGGTAATCCTTAGATAACCAATATCATGTACTGTATATCGATTTGCATTGATGTACAGACAGTAACATACAATACAGTTATATTTGATCACTTCACTGCATACTCTATATCTCACTTTACTGTAGAATGCAGATTTAAGCTGGCATTACCCTGTCTGCTGCCCACAGTGATCATTTTTATGTATACTGTAAAGATTGTAGTGTATTTTCTTCTTCTTCTTCTTCTTCTTCTTCTTCTTCTTCTTCTCGCTACAACCCTACTGTTTGTTTTCATGTTGTTGCTGTCCAGATCGGGAGTCTGGAGGACCATTACCATTTCCACCACAGCAGAGTGGTGCGCAGAGCAGCTTTCTCCACTAGGGGCGCTCACTCCTTCATCCAGATGGACCCAAAGGTGAGACATCTGCTTGGTAGTTACTCGGGGTGAATCCTAACCTAGAATTTTCACATAGTGGTCTATTTTCGGCTGGTATTAAGGCGGCGCTAGTGTTAAACGCATTTTAGTTTGCAATTTTGTCATGTGAAAACTGGTGCATTTGCATTTTCCAGCCCTAACACCAGGTTCAGCAATTTACCGGTCAAACATCAGCACACTTGTGCTCAGATGGGAGGTTGGAAATATTTGAGGCGTGTCCTTAAAAACATGATCCAAAGTGCTAATTTGCAGTGATGGTAGGGATATTTAAGACCAACCTAAAGCTGGTTTCAGCAGTAACACAGATGGTTATGACATGAATATTGACAGCAGAAACACAGCCTATCCAGCCGTGACGCACACTGTCCTTATGAACATGGAACATGAGTAGCCTGATGTGCTTTTGGAATCTGAATACTTCTTATTTAGAAACACAAAAAATGTGTTTTTTCCCCCATTTTGTTTCATTTGCTTTAAAACCAAGCATAGCCTCCTCTCAATGAAGGCTTTTTCTCTGCCCAAATCAATCGCAAAGTAGTCAAGACTGTCGATAAAGGGTTTGGCTCCCGAGACCACTTGGAAATAAATCTTAATCACCAAAGCTTTATTCAAATGTAAAGTTTGAGAGGAGTAAAACAGTGAGCTGACATTTTTATGTCTGCATTGTAGGCAGGCCCACATTATTTTAAGCCATGCAGGTCACGTTTTGCATGTGTGTAAAACCCTCCATAGTCTGCGTTGTTTTAATATTATATGCCCAAGGGAAGAGATTATGGTCCCTGTAAGTGTGACATAGCCTATTTAAAAAAAGTTGTGTCTTTTGTTGTTTCATTCTCTTTTTAGGCCTTATCAATAATACATTGAATCTGGCTTATTGACAATGTTTGGCATGTCCATGCTCAGCTATAATGCAATTTACTGTAGACCTAGTCCCTATATCAGTGGGAATTCTATTGAAGACATGCAATTACTTACAACAATGTGGACTGCAAATGGGTTCAAGTTAATCTATTTAGCAAAGATGGAATAGATAGGTGTAGATGTTGTTATTTCGTATCTGTAAGCCATTTAACTAACTATAACGGACAAATATTGGCATTGGAGTTGATTCCAAGGCAATACATAACATATCTTAAATACACAACTTGAAGCAACCACAAGTTTAGCCATGGAGCACATTCTGATTGGCCAGTGAGGGGCCAAGCCTTGACACACCCACAACTTGTTAATTCATCAAAACCCAGCCCTTTCCAGCCAAAGCCAGCAAGTCCCTGGATAATTGTAGTAGTGAAAATTGCCAAAGTATTTCGGACACACGCCTGAACCTATAGTGCTACCGCCTGCTCTTAGATTTACCATTGTGTTAGGTTTGTTAAAGTAGAGCCCATCGTCTCCCTTTGACATCAATACATTACTAAGTGAACAGTTATGATTCACTTCTAAGGTGAATGCTAGGAAGGATGAATGGTAGTAATAATGGTTTGGTGGGTGATTATATTTCTCCTATTTCACACGTGTACAAGTCTATTAATATGTATGTGTGAATTGGAAATGTGTTTTTTGCATATCCTAACTCCCCCTGAGACACCTTCGGAGAGTGGGGTCATGGCCAGGGTCTGTTATCACCAACAGCAACCCGGGAGCAACAGATGAGCAAGTACCAGAGGAGGCTGGTGGGATGAGCTATAGGAGGAATCAATTGCAACGGTATCACACACATCAAACATATGGAAACCACATGTTTGAATCCGTTCCAATTATTCCGTTCTTGCCATTACAATGAGGTCGTCCTCCTATAGCTACTCCCACCAGCATCCACTGGCAAATACATAGTCACAACAGTATAACGTTAGTCACAAAAGATGAGCAAGCACATGAGCTTAGGGATAGTTCCCTCGAAATTCAAATGTACATGATTTTCCACTTAGCTTGGCTGTTGTTGATTCTCTGAGACAGCTGTTGATATTTGCTTCTGTAGCAGGAGCCTACTGGGGCATGGAAGCCTGTGACATCATCAGCTCTTGTGCTCTGCTACAGATTTTGACTCATGTCTCTGGGTTAGAAATGTGGCAGACAGATGAAATATTTCATGGTAAGGAGCAAAACTTCATATTTGAAGTGGAATGTCCCTTTAAAGTTGGAATCCTTAACTTCTTATGGCTGCAGGGGCAGTATTGAGTAGCTTGGATGAAAGGTGCCCAGAGGTGCCCAGAGTAAACTGCCTGCTCCTCAGTCCCAGTTGCTAATATATGCATATTATCATTAGCATTGGATAGAAAACACTCTGAAGTTTCTAAAACTGTTTGAAAGATGTCTGTGAGTAGAACAGAACTCATATGGCAGGCAAAGACCTGAGAAGAAATCCAAACAGGAAGTGGGAAATCTTGAGTCCATCTTCTAAGACTGGCGCAAGGGTTGAACTATTGTTATGGATACGGTAATGGTTAGGGGTTCAAATCCCATTTGTCGCCAGAAAGTGTTGTACCTCTGTTGTACCTCTCTTCCGACCACTTCAGCCCAGCTGTTTTACAGACGCAGCCCTCACACAGAGTTGGGTCTTTAACATACCTAACATAGTGATAGTTGACAGACCATTTTTCCACTCAAGTGTCTCTCTCCCTGCATGCCCAGATCTCATCATTTACTCTGTCTGGATGAAACATAAGCAGAGAGACTGACACAAGCACACACGCACGCACGCACGCACGCACGCACACACACACACACACACACACACACACACACACACACACACACACACACACACACACACACACACACACACACACACACACACACACACACACACACACACACACACACACACACACACACACACACACACACACACACAAGCACATGCGCACACACACAGGGACCAAGAGAAGGCAATCCAATCAAAATTCTATCAGAACCTCGAGACAGATACACTTGGATAGATACATAGATACATGTACCCATCACCTGTATCACATCAGGCCCATCAGATATTACTGGAGGCCTCCTACCACCCTCCACTTATAGCCTACAGGCAGCTTTAAGAATAAAAGTGCAGCTGTTTGGGGAGCCTCTCCTCTGGCCTTCTCCCTGAGATTATCTCACTCAGACAGGCAGGATCTCAAGAGTAATAAAAACCAAAGCCCAAAGTCTGGAGCTCCTCGACAGAGCTCATCCTGATCATATCACGCTCTAAGCCCTGTGTGTTTAAATGAAAGGTTGGAGCTGATGCCTAGAAACCAATTTTACCTCTGTCAGGCCTCTGATTTGCTGCCCCCCCCCCCCCCAGCCTGTGTGATTTCACCACCAACCACTGTCACAACATAACTTATCAAGAAGAGAAATCTAAACATGTCATCTATATGGTTTCTGGGCCTCTCACCACAACCACTGGTCATACCTACTACAGTAGTTAATAAGATAGGACAGGTTTCCCAGATACAGATTAAACCTAGTCCTGGACTTTAAAGCTATTTCAATTGATATTCTCCATTGAGCATGCTTTTAAGTCTATGGCCAGGCTTAATCTGTGTCTGGGAAACAGGCCCATTGTGTACAATTAACTCCTAATATGTAATGGTTTGAGACTGCTATGAAGGCATGCACTGAATCGGAGCATGCAGACACCACATGCAATTAAAACACGTCTTTGAATTGGGACCGCACTGCACGTAACAGAGTGTGTACGTATGCAAGGTACTTTGTGAATTAGCATTTGAATGTGTTTATCACATGGATTAAGAATAGATAGGATGGCTCCCAAATGCCCCCTGTTCCCTATGTAGTGCAATACCTTTGACCGGAGCCCTATGCGCCTTGGTTAAAAGTAGTGCTCTACATAGCAAACAAGGTGCCATTTGGGACAGATACATAGTCATTCATTCCAATTTGCAAATCGACAAACGTGTTTGTTTGTTAATGTGTGTAAAACCCATATCCATCCATGCAAGCCACAGTGTCCCTATGGTCTCTCTACTGTGTGTGTGTGTGTGTGTGTGTGTGTGTGTGTGTGTGTGTGTGTGTGTGTGTGTGTGTGTGTGTGTGTGTGTGTGTGTGTGTGTGTGTGTGTGTGTGTGTGTGTGTGTGATGTCTTTTTAGGTTGACTGGGTCCAACAGCAGCTAGTGAAGCAGAGAGTAAAGAGATACATCAAAAGCGACACCAGAAGCCCTGACCCCAACTTCGTCCACTTCAACGACCCCAAATGGTCCAACATGTGGTATATTGTAAGTACACTACATATCTACCATCTATCCTCACTGGAGTCATATATGTAGTAGTACTTGAAATAATTGAATCAAGGAATAAATAATTATCTGAAATGAAAATCAGGGTCATATTCATTAGGGCACGCAGTGGAAAACTTTACTCGGCCCTGGTCCAAAGTAGTGCATTATCTAGGGAATAGAGTGCCATTTTGGACAGGACCCAAACAAGTGCCCTCACTTCCCCTTGACACCATCGATCCCCCTGTTTAAGGTGCACCACTATTCCCTGAACATGTTTTTGTCACCACACTATTACAAACTGCCTTGAGCTAATGCATCTCTGCGGCTACGGTCCGGTCGTCTTTTAGTAATTAAACCAGGTTGACGATAAGAGCTTTGGGTCGGAACTCAAGTGTGAAATTGTCCAGAGCCTGCAGTTCTGTTGTGTACTCGGGAGAAGTGTCCAAACTTCTCAGGGCTCAGGGTAAATCTGGGGCTAGGATGGATTAGATGCTATAGAGGCAATGGATGTGGGCAAAATTATTCACTACCTGAATGTGCACTACATGGCAAGAATGTAACTGTTGCCTATGCTGGGGATTGGCCTCCGCTTTGGCATTCCGTGGGAGAAGACATTTTTAAACAGACAGATGGCCTATAATGGTTTCTCTCCCACAGAGCTTACGTTGTATATCTCTTTATCCTATATCTCATGCCAGAGTCTGTTGGGGCGAGTGTTTAACATGCTTACTAAAAATAGGAGTCAAGGGGCAGAATCCTAATGCTCTTTAAGAAACGTGGGCTGGGTAAATGTAGGGGAAGTGCTGGGTTGTGATACTGGGTTTGGATCCAGACCTGGTTCTCTCAAATACTTTTAGCATTTGATAGATTAAGCCTGCCTGGAATGCCAGATGGGCAGAGTTGACACTTTTTGAATGATTCTGTTCCATTGTGCCAGACAAGCTAAATCAAGCACTGTTAAAGTATTTGAAAAAAACACATTATGTGAACCCAGATCTGTTGGAGGGGATTGGGTGATATAACATATAGAGAGACGATAATGGATGGAGAATTTATACTCAGGGTCATGTTTGTCTCACATCACCCTAATGCTGGGTGAGTTCAGAAGGGCACACCTTATCAAAACGTTTTGCAACAGAAAATGAAAATCCGTGTTCCTATTGGACAATATCTGGTAGTACCTCCGAGATTAATTCTGTTTTGAAACCTTTTGTACCTATTTAACACGACCCTAGTATCCTGCCAGACATTTTCACTCATCTGAGGGGAACAAAAATTGCTCGTCAATGTCCTCACATTCAAATTAGGAAGTGGGATGCAAAGACAAAAAAATGAGAAACTGAAGGACAACCAAGCCACTGCTGTTGAATAAAGATAACTTATTTTCCATTTTTAAGGTTGTCAGTGACACATCGGTTGACATGACAGATATACGTACTGATTAACATAGGACCCCAGTCTGACCACTCCTCTGTTTCCTATTAACATTGTATGTGTCCTCTGTGGTCCTCTTCCTCAGCACTGTACGGACAAGAACAATCGCTGTAGGTCAGAGATGAACATTCTGGCAGCGTGGCAGAGAGGCTACACAGGCAAGAACGTGGTGGTCACCATCCTGGACGACGGCATCGAGAGGAACCACCCTGACCTGGCACAGAACTATGTAAGTATACTATTGGGGTGTCTTCACATAGTCAAATGTTTGGTTCACATATTCCTAGCACACAATGACTACATCAAGCTTGTGACTCTGAAAACTCATTGGATGCATTTGCATTTTGTTTGGGTTGTGTTTTGGGTTGTGTTTTGCCCAGTGGGAACTGAATGGTGAGTGATTTTTATGTTTTGAAAGGGCTACAGTAAAGTAAAGTGTTTATATATTCCAAAATGATGTCGCTGTCAAATGAAAAATTACAACTGCTATCAGTGCCCATCCCTAATGGATATGAATAAAGATGTGAACAGAATATAACACAGAAAATAACATAACGTCCACCACCACCACCGTAGTTGCTGGAAAGGACAATGTGAAAAGAAAATACCCGGCCAGAACAGTTTGAACAGAAAGGGTACGACCACAGAAACAAGACACCCACACTGCTAGTATTTGTTGAGGCCATAACAACACACCACCTTTGTCGGACACATTTAATGTCTGTACCTGACACATTGGATTACGTCTCTAAATTATGGCCGGTGTTGGTTCCAATCTGTCTCTGGTTCTTTAATAGCGCAGGAGATGAGATATGACTGAAATGCGGAAAAACCATGGCAATATATTTCCTTTTCTGTTTTATGTCCTTTAGTGAGCAAGACATGCTTTGTTTTCTCCTTCTATCTGTCTCTCTGTCCCTCTGTCTCTGTCTCTCTGTCCCTCTGTCTCTGTCTCTCTCTCTGTCTGTCTCTCTGTGTCTCTGTCCCTCTGTCTGTCTCTCTGTCTCTCTGTCTCTCTCTCTCTGTCTCTCTGTCTCTGTCTCTCTGTCCCTCTGCCTGTCTCTCTGTCTCTCTTTCTCTGTCTCTCTTTCTCTGTCTCTGTCTCTCTGTCTCTGTCTCTCCAGGACCAGCTGGCGAGTTATGATGTCAACGGGAACGACCATGATCCAACTCCTCGTTATGATTCTAGCAACGAGAACAAGTGAGAGCAAACATCCTTCAGTCCCCATCCTATCCCTCTATCCTTCATTTATTCCCTCCATCTCTCTGTCCTTCTACGTCATCACTTCATTGCTTCAGCTATCCATCCATCCTTCTATTCCTCATGTATTTATTCCCCTGTCCCTCTATCCATCATCCTTCCATTCCCTCTTCCCCTCTCCTTATCCATCCTTCCATTCCCTCTTCCCCTCTCCTTATCCATCCTTCCATTCCCTCTTCCCCTCTCCTTATCCTTATCCATCCTTCCATTCCCTCTTCCTCTCTCCTTATCTATCCTTCCATTCCCTCTTCCCCTCTCCTTATCCTTATCCATCCTTCCATTCCCTCTTCCTCTCTCCTTATCCATCCTTCCATTCCCTCTTCCCCTCTCCTTATCCTTATCCATCCTTCCATTCCCTCTTCCTCTCTCCTTATCCATCCTTCCATTCGCTCTTCCCCTCTCCTTATCCTTATCCATCCTTCCATTCCCTCTTACCCTCTCCTTATCCTTATCCATCCTTCTATTCCCTCTTCCCCTCTCCTTATCCATCCTTCCATTCCCTCTTCCCCTCTCCTTATCCATCCTTCCATTCCCTCTTCCCCTCTCCTTATCCATCCTTCCATTCCCTCTTCCTCTCTCCTTATCTATCCTTCCATTCCCTCTTCCCCTCTCCTTATCTTTATCCATCCTTCCATTCGCTCTTTCCACTCACCCCTCCATTACTTGCACCCCTTTCTATTCCCCGTTCCCCATCCCCACGTACCTCCATTCCTCCATCCTTCTATTCCTCCATATTTCCTTCCATCTATCCCAATGTACCTTTACTATGTACCTTTATCACTCTTTTCCTCCATCCCTCCATCTCTCCATCAACCCATCCCTTGGGCTATTGACAGGAGGGTCCATGTCACACTTCCCCACACCATGCTTCTGATGTGACCTAAATGACTCATGCACTGTTTTAATGTACATCATTATTAATATGGTACTTTAATGAAACACTTTGACTTTCATCTCTGGTGGATGTGGCTGGGTGTTCATATGCTGCCTTGTAGGGTCTCTCTCTCTCTCTGTCTGAGGTCTACAGGCTGGCTAATGAATATAAACAGGACACAAAGACAACTTTGAAATGTGACAGGAAAATGTGATGGCCTTGAAATGTGTCCCCCAGCCGCAGTGCACCACTCTTTTGTTTGTCATTGAACCTCGTGTTGTTTTTATCAAACTTGTCCCACTGGAACATCCAACATTCCATTGGTGACGATTTGAGCTACTTGCTATGAAATAGTTTGACTTGATTTTTGACGTACTTTATTCTATTATACGTATTCAGTTTGAGAGTTATACTTATTCAGTTACACACGTCTCATCTATGGTTATAAACTGACTCCAGACCAGACAGACGAGTCACACATCATATCCTGATGTGTATTCAGTTACACACATGTCTCATCTATGGTTAGAAACTGACTCCAGACCAGACAGACTAGTCACACATCATATCCTGATGTGTATTCAGTTACACACATGTCTCATCTATGGTTAGAAACTGACTCCAGACCAGACAGACTAGTCACTCATCATATCCTGTTGTGTATTCAGTTAGACAAATGTCTCATCTATGGTTATAAACTGACTCCAGACCAGACAGACTATCCTGTTGTGTATTCAGTTAGACAAACGTCTCATCTATGGTTATAAACTGACTCCAGACCAGACAGACGAGTCACACATCATATCCTGTGGTGTATTCAGTTAGACAAACGTCTCATCTATGGTTATAAACTGACTCCAGACCAGACAGACGAGTCACACATCATATCCTGTGGTGTATTCAGTTAGACAAACGTCTCATCTATGGTTATAAACTGACTCCAGACCAGACAGACTAGTCACACATCATATCCTGTGGTGTATGCAGTTGCTATCATCGTGTTTCTTATTGCTGCACTGAAGGCATTTCTGTCACAACACAAACTTCACCAAGCAATCAAATTAATCTGGAGTCTTGTTGACAAGCAAACAAACCCAAAAGGTCTTTATTGATGTTCTCCTCCATCTCTCTCCCCTTCATATCTCTCTCTCTGTATAGTGTAATTCACCCCTGGCTGTAGAGGGAAACGTAATTGGGATCAGGGGGAGAGGGAGAAAAAACTATTAAAGAGAAAGCCATTCATGTCGTTTCTCTGTCACCCAGCCTTGGTGAGATGAGTTCCCTGGATGCACCTGGACTGGGGTGAGATTAGTGTGTGTGTGTGTGTGTGTGTGCGCGTGCGTGTGTGTGTGTGTGCGTGTGTGTGTGTGTTTGTGTGTGTGTGTGTGTGTGTGTGTGTGTGCGGGCGTGCGTGCTTGTGTGTGTGTGTGTGTGCGTGTGTGTGTTTGTGTGTGTGTGTGCATTGGTATACAGGCCTGATCTCTCTCCTCTTAAACTCATTACTGCGTGGCCTAACAGGAGGCGATGTGACACCATGTTTTGTAATCCACCATGTTTGGCCACACATACATTTTCAAACAAGGCGACCAGCTGCACTGCAGGGGAGTGAACAGCATACTGGTCCACGTACTCACCTCAGTTCTCGCTTTCTCGGGAGAAAGGACTGGAACAACACTCCTTGTAGTTCTCCTCTCTTTATCTGTTTCTCTCCATCACGCTCTTACTAATTCCACATCTCAGTTGAAGGCTGAAATTCACCCTTCACAGTTTCAGTAGATCTCTGTATTCAATCTTTGTCACTTCCTTACTTAAAACTTCACAACATTTTCTCATCTCATCTTTTCTCTTCTCAATCTTTTTTTCATCTCAATATTTTCTCATCTCATCTTTTCTCTTCTCAATCTTTTTTTCATCTCAATATTTTCTCATCTAATTCCTCTTTAAAACATTTATTTGGTGAGTCTGGTTTGTTTTTGTGAAGAGATGAAGTAAGAGGTTTTTCATGTCTCTCGCTGGTGAAACAGTCATTATCCAGTAGCCGTCGGTCCCTTGGGGCTGTAGACTCCTATCAGGTGTGTTAACATGCTGTGATAAAGAGAGTAGGGAAGGAGAGAGAGAGAGAGAGAGAGAGAGAGAGAAGAAGGGAATGAGGAAGAGTGTCAGGTGTTGAATATTCACTCCTCCACCACCTGCTGAGCCTGTGAAGAGAGGATAACCTTTACTTCATTCCAGAGGTGGACTGATCCCTTCTGTTTGTGTGATATGTAAATGAAGAGTGGGAGATGAAATGCTTAGTATAGACCTTCAACTCTTTTCAGTCCTTTACTAGTCCTTATGTTTAGTGACGGTATTACCCTGGACAGCCTCGAAGAGGACGGACCCTTCTGAGCCTGGGTCCTGGTACACTATTAGAAAAAAGGGTTCCAAAAGGGTTCTTTGGATGTTCCCATTGGAGAACCCTTTTAGGTTCCATGTAGAACCCTCTGTTGAAAGGGTTTTACATGAAACCCAAAAGGGCTCTACCTGGAACCAAAAAGGGTTCTTCAAAGGGTTCTCTTATGGGGACAGCCAAAGAACCATTATAGGTTTTAGATAGCACCTTTTTTTCTAAGAGTGTAGTAAAGTTTCTTCCTTGTAGGGATTGTTCCCTGTGCTTCTGCTTGTGATTGTTGTTTGGTCGAGGCACAGTTACTGTAAAATCACTTTGTGACAACTGCTTCATAAATAGGATTTATTTGATTGGAGCCATTTTAGATAAGGTACATGTGCCAGCACTATCATAAGATAACATTAATTTACATTGGTATGAGATTCTGTACGACAGCATTCCATCATGTAGTTCTCCTGGGCTAATACTAGCCATACTGATGAAAAACGTTCCTCTTCCTGCTCCTTCTCTCCTCTCCATCTCTCCTCTCCTTCTCTCCTCTCGCTCCCCCTCTGTTCTTTTTCTCTCCAGACATGGGACGCGGTGTGCCGGTGAGGTTGCAGCTGTGGCCAATAACTCCCACTGCATTGTGGGAATTGCATACAATGCACGCATTGGAGGTATAGTCTCCTCTCCTCTCCTCTCCTCTCCTCTCCTCTCCTCTCCTCTCCTCTCCTCTCCTCTCCTCTCCTCTCCTCTCCTCTCCTCTCCTCTCCTCTCCTCTCCTCTCCTCTCCTCTCCTCTCCTCTCAGACAGAATTATTCTGCACGTGTGCACCAGATTAACCTTGACTTGTCCTGCTCTGTGTAAAAAGTGTGTGTGAGAGGTGTAATAAGAATGTTTCTCTAGCTTGCAGCGCTAAGCTGTGGACATTCATGCGTTCACAAGGCATTAATCCCGGCGCGGTTTCTGTGATGTCAAATGTCGAGTGTTTTTAATCAAAGGACAGAATCTCACATCCCCTCCCACTGTCTTGTCTTCTCTGCAGCTGTGCTGAAAGCGCAGGCATTTTTGTCTTTCTCTCTCTCTCTTTTTCCATTCATCCATCTCTCTATCTCCCTCTCTCTTTGTCTTTCTCCCTCTCTCTTTTTCCATTCATCCATCTCTCTATCTCCCTCTCTCTTTGTCTTTCTCTCTCTCTCTTTTTCCATCCATCCATCTCTCTATCTCCCTCTCTCTTTGTCTTTCTCTCTCTCTTTTTCCATTCATCCATCTCTCTATCTCCCTCTCTCTTTGTCTTTCTCCCTCTCTCTTTTTCCATTCATCCATCTCTCTATCTCCCTCTCTCTTTGTCTTTCTCTCTCTCTCTTTTTCCATTCATCCATCTCTCTATCTCCCTCTCTCTTTGTCTTTCTCTCTCTCTCGTTTTAAACATATTTCTCTCTCTTTCTCTATTATCTCTCTTTATAACCCTCTCTCATCTGCAGATGTCTGGAATGGTACCAGTAGTCTTTACAGTACTATAGTGTAGTGAATGGTACCAGTAGCCTTTACAGTACTATAGTGTAGTGAATGTTACCAGTAGTCTTTACAGTACTATAGTGTAGTGAATGGTACCAGTAGCCTTTACAGTACTATAGTGTAGTGAATGGTACCAGTAGTCTTTACAGTACTATAGTGTAGTGAATGTTACCAGTAGCCTTTACAGTACTATAGTGTAGTGAATGGTACCAGTAGTCTTTACAGTACTATAGTGTAGTGAATGTTACCAGTAGCCTTTACAGTACTATAGTGTAGTGAATGGCACCAGTAGTCTTTACAGTACTATAGTGTAGTGAATGGTACCAGTAGCCTTTACAGTACTATGGTGTAGTGAATGGTACCAGTAGCCTTTACAGTACTATGGTGTAGTGAATGGTACCAGTAGCCTTTACAGTACTATAGTGTAGTGAATGGTACCAGTAGCCTTTACAGTACTATGGTGTAGTGAATGGTACCAGTAGCCTTTACAGTACTATGGTGTAGTGAATGGTACCAGTAGCCTTTACAGTACTATAGTGTAGTGAATGGTACCAGTAGCCTTTACAGTACTATAGTGTAGTGAATGGTACCAGTAGCCTTTACAGTACTATAGTGTAGTGAATGGTACCAGTAGCCTTTACAGTACTATAGTGTAGTGAATGGTACCAGTAGCCTTTACAGTACTATGGTGTAGTGAATGGTACCAGTAGCCTTTACAGTACTATAGTGTAGTTAATGGTACCAGTAGCCTTTACAGTACTATGGTGTAGTGAATGGTACCAGTAGCCTTTACAGTACTATGGTGTAGTGAATGGTACCAGTAGCCTTTACAGTACTATAGTGTAGTGAATGGTACCAGTAGCCTTTACAGTACTATAGTGTAGTGAATGGTACAAGTAGCCTTTACAGTACTATAGTGTAGTGAATGGTACCAGTAGCCTTTACAGTACTATGGTGTAGTGAATGGTACCAGTAGCCTTTACAGTACTATAGTGTAGTGAATGGTACCAGTAGCCTTTACAGTACTATAGTGTAGTGAATGGTACCAGTAGCCTTTACAGTACTATGGTGTAGTGAATGGTACCAGTAGCCTTTACAGTACTATGGTGTAGTGAATGGTACCAGTAGCCTTTACAGTACTATAGTGTAGTGAATGGTACCAGTAGCCTTTACAGTACTATAGTGTAGTGAATGGTACAAGTAGCCTTTACAGTACTATAGTGTAGTGAATGGTACCAGTAGCCTTTACAGTACTATGGTGTAGTGAATGGTACCAGTAGCCTTTACAGTACTATAGTGTAGTGAATGGTACCAGTAGCCTTTACAGGACTATAGTGTAGTGAATGGTACCAGTAGCCTTTACAGTACTATAGTGTAGTGAATGGTACCAGTAGCCTTTACAGTACTATAGTGTAGTGAATGGTACAAGTAGCCTTTACAGTACTATAGTGTAGTGAATGGTACCAGTAGCCTTTACAGTACTATAGTGTAGTGAATGGTACCAGTAGCCTTTACAGTACTATAGTGTAGTGAATAGTACAAGTAGCCTTTACAGTACTATCGTGTAGTGAATGGTACCAGTAGCCTTTACAGTACTATAGTGTAGTGAATGGTACCAGTAGCCTTTACAGTACTATAGTGTAGTGAATGGTACCAGTAGCCTTTACAGTACTATAGTGTAGTGAATGGTACAAGTAGCCTTTACAGTACTATAGTGTAGTGAATGGTACAAGTAGCCTTTACAGTACTATAGTGTAGTGAATGGTACCAGTAGTCTTTACAGTACTATAGTGTAGTGAATGGTACCAGTAGCCTTTACAGTACTATAGTGTAGTGAATGGTACCAGTAGCCTTTACAGTACTATAGTGTAGTGAATGGTACCAGTAGCCTTTACAGTACTGTAGTGTAGTGAATGGTGCAAGTAGCCTTTACAGTACTATAGTGTAGTGAATGGTGCAAGTAGCCTTTACAGTACTATAGTGTAGTGAATGGTACAAGTAGTCTGTACAGTACTATAGTGTAGTGGATGGTACCAGTAGCCTTTACAGTACTATAGTGTAGTGAATGGTACCAGTAGTCTTTACAGTACTATAGTGTAGTGAATGGTACAAGTAGCCTTTACAGTACTATAGTGTAGTGAATGGTACAAGTAGCCTTTACAGTACTATAGTGTAGTGAATGGTACAAGTAGTCTGTACAGTACTATAGTGTAGTGAATGATACAAGTAGCCTTTACAGTACTATAGTGTAGTAAATGGTACAAGTAGCTGTTACAGTACTATAGTGTAGTGAATGGTACCAGTAGCCTTTACATTACTATAGTGTAGTGAATGGTACCAGTAGCATTTACAGTACTATAGTGTAGTGAATGGTACAAGTAGCCTTTACAGTACTATAGTGTAGTGAATGGTACAAGTAGCCTTTACAGTACTATAGTGTAGTGGATGGTACCAGTAGCCTTTACGGTACTATAGTGTAGTGAATGGTACAAGTAGCCTTTACAGTACTATAGTGTAGTGAATGGTACCAGTAGCCTTTACGGTGCTATAGTGTAGTGAATGGTACCAGTAGCATTTACAGTACTATAGTGTAGTGAATGGTACAAGTAGCCTTTACAGTACTATAGTGTAGTGAATGGTACAAGTAGCCTTTACAGTACTATAGTGTAGTGAATGGTACAAGTAGTCTGTACAGTACTATAGTGTAGTGGATGGTACCAGTAGCCTTTACAGTACTATAGTGTAGTGAATGGTACCAGTAGTCTTTACAATACTATAGTGTAGTGAATGGTACCAGTAGCCTTTACAGTACTATGGTGTAGTGAATGGTACCAGTAGCCTTTACAGTACTATGGTGTAGTGAATGGTACCAGTAGCCTTTACAGTACTATAGTGTAGTGAATGGTACCAGTAGCCTTTACAGTACTATAGTGTAGTGAATGGTACCAGTAGCCTTTACAGTACTATAGTGTAGTGAATGGTACCAGTAGCCTTTACAGTACTATGGTGTAGTGAATGGTACCAGTAGCCTTTACAGTACTATAGTGTAGTGAATGGTACCAGTAGCCTTTACAGTACTATGGTGTAGTGAATGGTACCAGTAGCCTTTACAGTACTATAGTGTAGTGAATGGTACAAGTAGCCTTTACAGTACTATAGTGTAGTGAATGGTACAAGTAGCCTTTACAGTACTATAGTGTAGTGAATGGTACAAGTAGTCTGTACAGTACTATAGTGTAGTGAATGATACAAGTAGCCTTTACAGTACTATAGTGTAGTAAATGGTACAAGTAGCTGTTACAGTACTATAGTGTAGTGAATGGTACCAGTAGCCTTTACATTACTATAGTGTAGTGAATGGTACCAGTAGCATTTACAGTACTATAGTGTAGTGAATGGTACAAGTAGCCTTTACAGTACTATAGTGTAGTGAATGGTACAAGTAGCCTTTACAGTACTATAGTGTAGTGGATGGTACCAGTAGCCTTTACGGTACTATAGTGTAGTGAATGGTACAAGTAGCCTTCACAGTACTTTAGTGTAGTGAATGTTACCAGTAGCCTTTACAGTACTATAGTGTAGTGAATGGTACAAGTAGCCTTTACAGTACTATAGTATAGTGAATTTTACCAGTAGTCTTTACAGAACTATAGTGTAGTGAATGGTACCAGTATTCTTTACAGTACTATAGTGTAGTGAATGGTACAATTAGTCTTTACAGTACTATAGTGTAGTGAATGGTACAAGTCGTCTTTACAGTACTATAGTGTAGTCAATGGTACCAGTAGCCTTTACAGTACTATAGTGTAGTGAATGGTACCAGTAGTCTTTACAGTACTATAGTGTAGTGAATGGTACCAGTAGTTTTTACAGTACTATAGTGTAGTGAATGGTACAATTAGTCTTTACAGTACTGTAGTGTAGTGAATGGTATGCTTAGATAATTGGGAAGAATGAGTAGACGTTACTGGGTTCTAACTTCTAGGGTTCTAGGTTCTAGATGGGCTCTAGATTATATAATTTACACAAACCAGTTATTGATGCATGGGCTTGCCTGCCATGCAATATCATATAATATGGGGTTTGGGGTGGGTGAAGAGGGCCGTGGGTTTGTTATGGTGTTTGTATTGGTTTGTTACACCCTCTCCTATTGTTCCCCTGCTAACACAGAAATGTCAATTTCTATAATGGGAAAGACACTTGACACACAGGTGTGTGTATCTGATGGATTGTGAGATATGGTCAAGAAATAATCATCCTCCACAACCGTAAAGAAAGATGCTCTTGTCAAATAGTCATTTCTAGATCCAGCACACATTTCCTTTCTCTTCCTCTCCTGCCAAATACAGAACTAGAACTCTGGCATGGCAACCATCGTCAGAGGAATGCATGCATATCCCTCGCATTAAAAAACTTCTGGACTTCCTGGTTGTAACCTTGTGAGACACATCAGGAGCCTCTTAGATTTCTTCATGCACCATAGAAACAGAACCATGACGCTCACTCACTCACTCACTCACTCACTCACTCACTCACTCACTCACTCACTCACTCACTCACTCACACACACACACACACACACACACACACACACACACACACACACACACACACACACACACACACACACACACACACACACACACACACACACACACACACACACACACAAACTGTTAGAATCCTTGATGGAGGCCTGTGTCTAATGGAGTAATGGATTCAATAAAGTAATTATAGATTGACCACAGTAACACTGTTTGTTTGTTAGTGTGTGTGTGTGTGTGTAACTGGAGGCAATGCTGGCGGACGGCCAGAGTAAATGTTGTCAAAGCGGATTCCACCCGTTGACTTCATAGCTTATTGATATTGCTTTTTAACCTAGCTGTCTGAACAGGCTCTCTGTTTGAATTTACCACATACACACGAACATGCGCACACACGAACATGCGCACACACGAACATGCGCACACACACACACACACACACACACACACACACACACACACACACACACACACACACACACACACACACACACACACACACACACACGTTATGTTCTTCTATCTTTGTGGGGACCTAAAATGTATTTCCATTCAATATCCTTTTTTCCCTAACCCCTAACCCTAACCCATTACCTTTACCCTAAATCTGACCCTAACCATAATTGTAAACCTGACCCTGAACCTAAAACCTAAATAGCTAAAATAGCCTTTGTTCTCATGGGGACTTGGGAAATGTCCCCACCGGGAGAATTTTCCTTGTTTTACTATCCATGTGGGGACTTTTGTGGATTTTTGGTCCCCACAAGAAATGTTTCTTATTTTGTTGCCTTACAACCTGGAATTAAAATAGATTTTGGGGGGGTTTGTATAATTGGATTTACACAACATGCCTACCACTTTGAAGATGCAAAATATTTTTATTGTGAAACAAACAAGAAATAAGACAAAAAAACGGAAAACTTGAGCGTGCATAACTATTCACCCCCCCAAAGTCAACACTTGTAGAGCCACCTTTTGCAGTAATTACAGCTGCAAGTCTCTTGGGGTATGTCTCTATAAGCTTGGCACATCTAGCCACTGGGATTTTTGCCCATTCTTCAAGGCAAAACTGCTCCAGCTCTTTCAAGTTGGATGGGTACCGCAATATTTAAGTCATACCACATATTCTCAATTGGATTGAGGTCTGTG